>NW_004524740.1:2348718-2367860 GCF_000260255.1 Octodon degus | reverse complement strand
TGAGCCATCTCCCCGGCCCCTTCTATAAAATCTAGAGTAATAAGCAACAGAGCTACCATTTAGACTCACTTACTGTATTTGTTGTAATAGATCCACGTAATAATCATTCATCCCTGTGTACAGTAGTGGATATCTATAAACCCAGAGAGGCTGAGGCAGAAAGATTGCAAGTTCAAGCTCTCCTTGGCAACTTAGTGAGACACTGCCTCAAAAAATAGAACCAGCTAAGGAGTACCCCATGTCAGGCCCCCAAACTGCTCATGATAGACACCTTACAGATGAGGAAACTGAGGATCAGTAGGGTTGCATGACTCACCTCAGGTCCTATATTTCCTAAGTGTCCAAGGTGGATTGGAACTCAGGTAGGGCTGCCTTCCCCAGTCCCTGATTTCCCCCCTTTTTGTGGCATGGCCTTGTATTGGAAAGGAGGTAAGGCCACAGACATCCCTGGAAGGCCTTCTTCCTTGTGAGGTTCTGTCTTGTTAGCTTAGCTGCCACCTCCTGACAGAGCCTGCAAAGAAAAGGAAGAAAGAAAAGAGTCCTTTTTCCTCCTCAGGTGGCTCGTGGCGGATTACTTAGCGTTTGACACGGCGTGTCTCTGTGTCACTGTTCCCGGGTGGAATTAAATCAGGGCAGGAAAATATTAATTTGGAGTTGGGGATGGAGGCCGCTCCTTTCCAATTACTCTCCACCCCGTCAGGCTTATCCCGGCGCAAACAAGGAAGGAGGCTGGATTAATTGCTTTGGACTCTGCCCCACTCCAGTCCCAATTACTGGGCCGGCTTGGCTCCCAGCATTATGAAGCCCACTGCTGTGCAGGAAATTGTGTGAAATTTTAACGGCTTTGCAGACACAGTAATGGAGCACCAGATCAGGGGCCGGCATCCGCCAGGCGGCTGGGCCCTCTGTGCCTTGGTGAGGTTAAGCTGTCTGGGGTTTCTTTGTGTGTTAAAGGATCATCTGGTTAACCCCAAAGCCTGGGGTCACCAGGACTATTCCAACCTTGACCCTCAGGGGCAAGGCTGGCTCTTGGAGGATGAGGAAGCCCACTTCCTGGGTAATGGCACCAAGGTCATCTGAACTGCTACAACGTGCCCAGTGCTTACCCACAGTGTTTGAAAGCCTCATTCACCGGGGTTCTGCCTCCCCCATCACTTTAGGGAGGAGGGTTAATGGAGAGTGAACCCAGCACCTTCCCACTGAGCCACATCCCCAGTCCTTCTTTTATTTATTTATTTTTTAAATTTTGAGACAGGGTCTTGCGACATTGCCCAGAAAGCACTCAAACTTGCAATCTTCTTGCCTCAGCCTCCCTGAGTGCTGGAATTATGGCGTTCCACCCTTGTTTTATAAAAGAGAAAATACTCCACTATCCTGTGGCAAAGGCAAGCCTAGACCCAAATCTCTCCCCTAAGCTACCCTACAGCCTGCCACATTCCTTTTCTATCCTCAGTAGGTTTTTGTTTTATTTAATGCTAGGAATTAAACCCAGTGTCTCACACATGCTACACAAGTGCTCTCTGAGGGGGCTGCACCCCCACCATGTCCCTTCTGAAGAGGATTATTGATGCATTTCCTCACTACACTTGAGCTTCTAGGGACTGGAATCCTTTTCCATCCCACCTCTGCACCTACAGCCACCATCAGAACTCTTGGCACGCTGTCCATGAGAGCTTCGTGGAGTGGTACTGAGCTTGCTCATCCAGGACTTAGTAATGCAATGAGGGGATGGCTGTGAAGCCCAGAAACACCTTTGGTTCAGTGAGAATGAGCCCCACTTGAGTCTATATGGAGCCCACAGGGAGGTGAGAAGGGAAAGGTGCCCCCAGCCCTACTGTGTAACAGTAGGTGCTCCCCATGTATGGTTGTCATTAATCCTTATCATCACCCCAAGAGATAGGTGGCATCACTCACATCTGAGAGATGTAGGAATGAAGCTCAGAGAGGTGGGTGGACTCCTCTGGGGTCACACAGCTGTTGAAAGATATCCTGACCTGCCTAAATCCAGGGCTCTGGGATGTTGACTTGCCTTGATTTCAGTTGGAGCAGAAAAGGCCTGAGGTGTAGTTTTCCTGGGCATGGGTTTCCAGATTTTCCAGATCCAGGGGTTTTGTGTCTTTCAAAGTGGTGACGCCTATGGATTTTTTGGCACCTGTGATTTAAACATTAAACAAATTTCTGCCAGTTTTATGAATCCAGTGAAACTGGAAATGCTTTGGTGAAAGAGTGAGGTGAGGAATCTGTTACCTGACTCTTTTTTTTTTTTTTTTTAAATAATTCCTGGAATGGCTCTAAAATTTTCCACGAATCCTGAGGCTCCAGAGAGCAGGATCTGAAAATTAAAGGAGCCCACTCCCCTTGATTTTATGCAGAAGGAAGCCGTGGCCCAGAGAAGGGCACTGCTCTGTCTTACATCATGCAGCATGTGTACCTGGCCTGGAAATCTGTGTCACGCGAGTTACAAGAGGAGTGTGGTGTGTGGTGGGGCCTTGGCCCTGGCTGTGGCCTTACATACCTTTCCTAGCCACTGAAGCTTATATGACCACATTTTCTGTTCCCTGAGACTGAAGTGTAAAGCAAGGATTTGGAGACCCCTGGGAGGAGGCCCTCGAGGTGTGAGCTGTACATGGGCATGCTGAGGCCAGCAGGGGCCTCATCCTCACTTCCTGGGTGTCATCTCCTCTCCTCCATCGTCCTGCACCCCTGTCACTGATTCTGCCTCACAGGGGTCTTCCTCCCTAGGAAGCGCAGAGCCCTGAGCGTTTCCTTCCATTTTATCTCTAGCATTTGCCAGGGACCAAGAGGCCCAAAGCGTGTCCATCTTAGTCCGTACCTCGGCTCCTCCTGGTCTCCAACTCTTGCCTGCAATTAGGAAAAGAAAGCTAAAAAGAAGGCAAGGGCCAGGGAGATGGCTCAGTGGAATAAGTGCTTCCCTGGCCAGCGCAAGGGCCTGAGTTCAATCCCCGGTTCCACCAAAAAAAAAAAATAAATAAATAAATAAAAAATAAAAAAAATAAAAAGAGGGCAAAATCCAAGGAATCTATTTAATTTTGAAAAAGATAAAAACAGGCTGGTGAAAACATCAGCCTCTGCAAACCAAGCTCTGAGCTTCCAAGCAGCTTAAGTAAAAAAGATAAACATTGTGGCTTCATAGCTCAAACTGCTTAACAAGAAGGTGCATGTTTTTCTTTCTGGGCTTATTCTTTGAATACATCATTTCTGATCCAAGCCAAGGGATGCTTGAGTGACATAAGGGACCTCTGTGTCACAGAGCAGCCCACACAGGGCCATCTATATACTTACACCAATTATTTGGGCAAAGGTGTGGAGTGGGGATAAGAAAGGCTTCTAGGAGGTAACTGAGAGATAAGTTAGATTTGTACTCAGGCCCCACTTCAATATCCAGAAGAAAATTCCACTAAGAAAGTGCTTGGGAAGAATTGTAGTCTCCCCCCTCCAGGCATCAATATTGCAATGGTTGTGACTGGACCCAACTTGGGGTTTCCACAGAGGCCTAGGATGGCTGCAGGGGGGTTGGTGGATGGGGCCAGAGCTATTGGGAGAGGTGACTGACTTGGAGGAGGGGACAGTGTGGGGTTTGAGGAGCCGAGTGTTATGTAGCTCACAAATCTCAGTCTTTGGTGGGACTTCCATATGGCGAGAGAATCAGACTTATAATGGGGCCCAAAGAAGAAGACCCTGGTGGTGGAGGAGGAATGCAGGTGAGGCATGTGGTGCTCATCATTAGCTGTCCGATTCTTGTCCACCCCTTTCAGCAAAAGGAGAATTAATTATGTGCAAGGGATATCCCCTTAATGGCGATCATTTAGTTTAATTTCAGAAACAGGCCCCTACATACCCCACCCCCAGCCAGCAGCCTCGCCATCGGCAGCGCCATTGATTAATGGCGTCCTCTGCACGCTTCTCACATTGGAGCACTCTTCAGAATCACTCGGAAGGCTCCTGGTGGCCTGGTGCGCAAGGCCTCCCTGCTGGGTGCCGGCCTGTGATATGCACTTCTCACAAGTTCTCAGGTGCTGCTGATGCTGTGGGTCTGGGGAACATACTTGGGAAATCGTTATTTTAAGGTACTGTGCATGTAGCCCCATCCAGCACATGGGAACACTTCACGCCCTTGAGGCTTCTCTAAGTTAAAGGGGGCATCATTCATCTATGACCCTTTACTACCTCCATGTCCGCCCCGCCACCAATGATGGCTGAGATGCACACACTTTCTCACCATCCAGGCAGCCCCTGCCCCTGGACATTTCTAGTCGAGAGAGGGATGGAGGAGTGCTTAAGGCCTGGGTCCTGGGTCACTCGACCCATACACAGGCCCTCCTGCTCAGGCCTCTGGAGTACCCACTTGCTGTGTTCTCAGCTCTAAGCCCGTGGGGGCACAAGACAAGCTGAGCCCCTATTCTGCAAGGGATTCGTGGTGAGCACTCAGGCAGCAGTGGCAGTGGCAGTGGCGGGAGGGGGCCTACAATTACAGGCCTAATTGTGTGGCCACAGGCAGGCCCAGCTCCCCCATTGATTTGGCCCCAACTCTGCAGGCTTTGCCAAGGCCACCAACCAGAGAGCCTGTTTGCACCTGTGTCAAGGCAAGCTCAGGAAACCTAATTAGCTGGTTTGGTGTTTTATAATTAGGTCCTTTAAAAGAATTCATAGGTGGTGATAATAAGCCCATTTAGAAATCTATTAAGCTTTTGGGGAAGTTGAACAGAAGAAACCTTGTAACTCTGTGCACACTTGCCTCCTCTTTTTCTTGCTTTTCTCCCTCTTCCTCCTATTGCTCCTTCCTACCCTCCTGTTCCTATTTGTGTCCTCAGAATGTTTCTGACTCCCAGTGCTAAAAGCTGATACCTGCTCACTGCTCACCATCCACCAGGAAGGGTTGCATGTACCTTAATTCGTTTAATCCTCCCCAGATACCTCAGAGGTAAGTACACTCCTAATACCCATTTTACAGATGAGGAAATGGACAGGCACAGAGGCTGAACAACCCATGGGAAGCTCTGTGCACTCAAGTAGCTGAGTCAGAAATTGAACCTGAACAGCCGGGCTCTAAGCCGTTGCCAAACCTTCCTTTGCTCAAACTGTGTCACTGCCCACCTCAGACCCAGACCCAGCACTACCCTCTCCATGGTTCCAACCAAGCTGGCTGGGTTGAAGCTTTATGCAGCAAATTCCTGTTCCCTCACAGCATTGGTGCCAGGACTTCTGAGCTAATTCAGATGGGTAATGGACGACGGCTTCTAATTCATTTTGCTTCTCCAGCAATTCTTCCTACCTGGATTTCTGCCAAGGTAGAACGGTAGGAACAGGGCAAATCCTTCCCTCCCCCTCCTTTTTCTTCTTTCTTCCCTGGTGTAGGGGCTGGAGAGCCAGAGAGGCATTCAGTTAGTTTCTAGTTGGGGAGTCTGAGGGGACCCTCAATACTTCCGTATGTGCCTTTGACACCCAAACATCTCACTCCATTTATTTCCCTCGTAGTAGTCTTCGTAGCATGACCTTATCTAGAAGAGTTTTTCACTCACTCCTTCCCTTGTTAATGACCTATCTCACCCCATTTGAATGTAAATGCTATGAGGTGAGAGCTTTGTACTATCTGATCCCCTGGGGCCTCCATTGGTTCCAGCACTGGAGCAAGATTCAGTCAATAGCATTGACTAAGATAATGTGCTGGGTCTTCTCTTCAGTTTCCTCATCCATAAAATGGACACAAGAAGACCTCCTCTACAGGCTGGGGAAGTGTGTGTACACAGGGGGTGAGACACCCATGGTGGCACTTTGCCCCTCTCTTCCCTTCTCCCTATATAGGAAATGCCCAGAGTTTTTGCTACTTTTAAAACCCCTGAGTGAATCCCCTTCTCTATAGTGCCAGGAGTTTTTCTGTAAAGCAAATGAGCCCCCTTAGATTTATCTACTTTGCAAATTGGGTCTTTGGGTTTGCACTGGGGCTTCTTAAAGTGAGCTGACTGAATGCATATAACTGTAGAGACGTGTGTGTGCATTGTTACCATAGCTCGTGACTGCAGATTCTGAGAGAGAAGTTCCAACCATGCCTCCTAGAAGCACAATAGTGACTGCAGGGTAGGAACAGTCAGACGCTGCTGTTCCTCAGTACTGCTGGCAGAGATCACATACTCTGGTGAGCCATGGGCTTGGACTGAAGGTCCTCCGCTTACAAGGTGTCTGACCAGTGCGTAAGTTACTGAGTCTCTCCAAGACTTTCTCATCTGTAAAGTGGGTGGGAGTGATAGTAAATATCTATGCTTCTGTTCAGCATAACACCCCTATTGAGCAAGATCATAACATCAATCATTCCAGTGATTAAAACCCTATTGAATGTGTACTATATGTAAAGCACCATTCTGAGCTTGGGCAATCCAGCAGTGAGGCATCTGATGTCCTGCCGAGCTGTCGGGAGATACTCACATGAAGTTCTCAGAAGCAGTGCTCACGGGATGCTGGCCAGGAGGTGACTGTGTGCACAGGGTGGCTGCACAGGGTCATGGCTTATGGTCTGTGACTCTGCAGCCTCTTTAATGGGAAAACATGTACATAGGGCTGGGGATAGCTTCATGAAACTGATCTGCACCTGAGCCTGCTTTTCTCTCTTATGGCTCTGGGTTTCTTGGTGGAAGTATCTTTTGGGATGGGTGGACATGGGGAAGGAGGGCTGATATTTTAAGCCTGGCATTTGGTGTAGAAGTCTTAGCCTCATCTTTTCTTTTTTGTAGTACCAGGAATTGAACTCAGGACCCTGTGCTTGCCAGGCAAGCACTTATTCTACTGAGCTATCTCCCCAGCCCTACAGCCTCATCTTTTCTTACACAACATACTGCCCTCTCTCATAGGCATATGTTGCCTCCCACACCCTGCTTTTGCTCTTCCACATTCCCTCACTGGAGCTGCTTTCCTGCCTCTGCAAACTCTAACCATTCTTCAAGTCCCTCTGCATGAAGCTGTCCTTAAACCCCTTACCAGAAAGAAATCCCTCCTTATCTCCCTGTCTTCCTGCGCTTACGGGACTGTGCCCCTTCCTCTGCTTGTCTCTTGGTCTGTTTCTGTCCCCTAGTGAGCCAGGGACTCCTTCAGGACAGCGTCCTGTTTCCTTCAGCTTGGTATCCTGTGCATCATATTGCTTTGCTTGGAATAAGATTCTTAACAGATATTTCCTACTCAATTAAATAAATGTGTGGCTCTGAGGATTTATTTGGAATGGTCAATTTGGCTTTTTTTGGGATGGTAGATTTGAGGCAGGGTCCTTGGGTGGGGCTGTAATGGCCTTTTGTGCCCTGACTGCTCAGTTTGTAGGCAGAAGACCCCAGGTGTATGCGGAAACAACCTCCTTGTGCGTCCATGGGTCCTGGTGGTTGTCTTGGGTATGTACTGGGGGGGTATGGTGGCAGCCTAGTGCCCAGTGATGGATGAGGGGGGTGGAGGTGACTTTCCCAGGGGAAGATTAGGGCCTGGCAGCTATGATTTGTCTCGTGCCCTCCTGTCCTTTTTCTGGGCCCCACTGCAGAGTCATTCATTACAGAAGCTGCTGTCACAGGCTGGGGGCAGGGGCTGAGCAACGTGTGTATGTGTGTGTGTGTGTGTGTGTGTGTGTGCACGAGCGTGCACGTGCACACATGCATGCTGGGGGGTTTGTGGCAGGTGAAACCCCTCCCCTAGGAGAGACTCTTATGCCAGCCAGAGACTAGAGCCCAATCTGCAGCCAGGGAGCAGGCTCTGAGAACCAAGTTACAATTCACCTTCTATGACATACCCTCCCCCGGGGGCAACACTGCAGTAAGGTGGGTAGAGGAATTCATTCATTCATTCATTCATTCATTCATTCATTCATCCATTCATTCACTCACTTGACAAATAATTATACTGAGTACCCACCAGATTGGTTCTCTTCCATCTTTCCTCTTCTGTGGAGGAAGATGGACATATAAATGGACAGTATGAGGAGAGAACAGGGCACAGTTGTGTGCAGAAACAGCCTCCCTATGTGGGACACAGGTGCCCACTAGTCTTGGGCTCTTAAGGGCAAGTGAGAAGTCACAGGGAATGATAGAAAGAACACTGGATTTTGGAACTTAGGCCTGAGTATCCATTATGTTACTTACTAGCATTATAGCCGTGGGTAAGTCACTTAGCCTCAGTGACCACATCTACGAATGAAATAAGGCTGATATGCCCTCCATGTATGTGTAGGGCTGTACTGGAAGTAAAAAGGCTGTTCATGTGCATTTAACACTTGAAGGTACTGTATGGGTGGATGGAGCTTGGCTTCCTCCAGTCTGCTTCTGGGATGGGGCAGGAGAGACCAAGAAGACAAAAATAAAAACATCTCCTTGCACGGTGCTATACAGTTTGCAGTATACTTTCTCACTATTTTTATTTCTTGATCCTTGAAACTTTGTAAGGCAGGTATTGTTGAATCTGATTGCATGGCAGGAAGTTCAAGAGAACGATGGTCTTATCCAAAGTCACTCAGTTAATGGGTGAAGAGGCCAGGAATTCTGGCTCTTTCTAACACCTAGACCATGTGCATTTTTCCCATTTCCACACACCAGTGTTCCCCCTTCACTTGTCTTTGTTTGGGTCCTGGTGTCATTACCTTCATGACTGTGGCTCCCATCCCAGAAATGGGCACCGTACATTCCTCATTTCCCGTCCTGTTCTTGTGCCAACTCGTGGATAACTTTGGACAGTGATGCCAGGTCATGGGTGATGAACAGGGAGATCTATGTTTGGAAATGTGAAAGGGAGAGAGAAGGACAAGCTGAAATCTCTCAAGAGCTCTAGCCCAAACCTGCAATCCAGTGTCTAAACTTCTAGTAAGAGCAGAAGAAAACCGATAGGGAAGGAGAAGAAAGGGAGGGAAAAGAGTGAGTGAGAGAGAGAGAGAGAGAGAGAGAGAGAGAGACAGACAGACAGACAGACAGACAGAAATGGAAGTTGGGGTAGAGAATATAAAGAGGAAACAAAGGGGCATGATACAGTAAAAAAATCTGGAAGAGGTTTGGAAGAAGGGAGAGAAAAGGAGGAGGGAGGCCGAAGAAACTGGCGAAGGTGCAGGGGGAGGGCCAGCTCTGCTCCTGGCAAGGGGTGGGAGATTGAAGGCTGAATCGCAGCAGGCAGTGGAGGAGAGGAATAAGTCATAAACGCCGCAGGGGCAAAGGTCAAATATAGACTGATGGCTCCATTGTTTCCCAGCCAGTGAGGAGGACCCTGTTGGGGGTTGCTGAGATGCTTAACCCTTCCCTGTCCAGCCTTTCGATGGTGAGGCAAGTGTGAGGATGCAGAGGAAGAAATGCACCTGTGTGTGTGTACTGGAGAGAGGGGTGAGAGGTTGGCAATAGGACTGGATGGGGGACCCACAAGACTGGGACTGGGTCTTGGCCAAACAGACTCAAAGGTCCTCTCTACTTCAACGCATGAAATGTAAATAAAAACAGGCCACCTCTTCTTTTTTCCTGATGTTAGTTCTTTTTTTGTATGCTTATGTGGTAAGATTTCCTAAGGAAGAAGGGTTCTTCTTGAGTAACACCTATCATCAACAACAATGATACATAAAACTAACAAAATAAAATATTTATTAAATAATAAAAAGAAAACCAATGCTAATGTTTATTGTGAATTCATTAACATAGATTATACACAAACTGTTTGTGGTTTGAAAATAAGCACAATATCATTGAAATGTAACAACCCTGTATGATTGATGTTTTAAATACTGTTTTAATAATGGAGAAACTGACGCTCAGGCTTGTCCACGCTGTCTAAATTGAACCAGCTAGCAGGTTTCTGAGTCTTAATCCACAGATCTGTGATCCAGAGATCATGCAACTTTCTTCAAGCAATATCATATCCACCTTGGAAGAAAACATAGGGACTTTCAGGAAATGTGTGCTTATGAAGTGACTCTTGCAAGCTGGGAAAGTCAAATGTAATTGGTTAGAGAAGGCGGAGAGCGTGAGATCCACGTATGGGAAGGATCTTCAGCACCGAGGACAGCGCCAAAACATCAGTCTTTCCACCTGCACCTGCTGTGTGTACCTGGTCAGCTGCCCTTAACCATTCTCAGCAGGATGGGGGTGGGTGGGCACATACCGACTTCTTCTGAGCTGTAACTCCAACCCCCCATGATGTATAGACTGACAAAGGACTTAATGCTGTGAATACATAAAGCGTTGGAGGCCTGGGCGGTGGAGGGTGACAACTGCCCTTTAATGCTTGGCTTTTTAAAGATCATGGTAGAGTTCAGAAAGTATAGTCATGAGGTTTAATGATTTAATGGGGACAACTGGGGAGCAAAAATAGTTACTGCGCCCTGGGGAAAAGTGACTCCTCATACATATTACTTTAGCCTAATGGCCTATAACGCCCTCCCCCCGTTGCCCGCGGAGGGAGTCACGCTACATAGCCGCTGTAATACCGAATGGCCTGATTAAATGCATATTAAACAATACTAAATTGGGGAAAAAAGGCGGAGGTGGTGCTAAATGTATTTATTGAGTTCTGTGGGGGGAAGACAGAGCATTGGATGGAAGAAGTTCTCCTCTGTAGCCTGTTCCCCAGTGAGACAGATTGGGCCATGGCAAGTCCAGTTATCTGGGAGGAGTTTGTGGGGGCAGACATGTCTAAAACATAGAAGAGGATGGTAGGCATGAAGGGTCTGGAATGCTATGGGTAAGAAGTGTCAGCCAGACACGTGGTCCCAAGAGGCCCAGCAAATTCCCAGCTTGGAGGTTGCCAGCAGATATATGATTGCATTCTATTTCTTTTTCATGAGAGAATATTTTTCTGTAAATTCTGGGGTTACTCAGTGATTCTTGGCTCTGCAAGAATGAGTTCATTACCTGTAATCCACTCCCTTCGCTTCCAACCTAGCCCTGGTCACCCATTTCTAAGATCTCTGATTAGGCTACCAGGAACATACCTCTGAGATCTAGAGACCACGAGTGCACATCAGCATCACCTTGGAAGGTTTTTTTAATTGGCAGTGTCTAGGTTATTACCCTAAGAGATTCTGATTCAAATGGCTTGGAGTTCAACCCAAGTGTATTTTTTTTAAAACCCAACGTGCACTTCAGGCTGAGAATCACCTTAGTAGGGTCCATGACTGTGAAATACTGTACCTTGGAAAATGCCCGGCTTATGCCTTCTATGTCAGTTTAGGAGTGGAGGCTCAGAGGGTCCATGACTTCTTCAAGATCCACAGAAAAGGACCAGGCTTTCCACCCTGAGGCTCTTCCTATTCTTCCCTTTCATTCATATGTTAGCATGAGCAGGGCTAGTTCAAGAAACATGAAAAGTCAGGATTTGGGCTCTGTAATTCTCTTTCCCAGACAGAAAAAAAGCCAAAAATAGACCAGGCCAATCTAGGACAGCGTCTTTCCTACTGGACCTAAGGAAAAGTGGTTCTTATTTGCCCATTCAGTCCTGCTTGATGCCAACACCTGTAGTTTTCTGATCCTAATCACCCAGACCACCTATCTGGTCCCAGGTTCCGTAGTCCTGGCTAACCTATGACCTTCCTCAGTATAGCATTAAAGATCATAGGCTCTGAAGCCAAGCTGCTTGGATTTCAGTTCTACACCTGCCACTGGCATAGCTTTGGGAAAGTTAACTCCGGTGTGCTTTATTTTTCTCATTTGTAAAAGGGCAACAATAACTGAACTCACTTCCTAAGGTTGATGCAAAGATTAAATGAATATATATCCTTGCACTTGTCAGGCAGGCACTTATACCACTAAGCTATCTCCCCAGCTCTGTAGCTATTGTTAATTAAGTATTTTAATGTGCTCCCATTCTAGACTTCAATGCCTTAAGATGCTTATGTATTTATATCTGCTATTCAACTCCAAGTTCCTTATAGATGGATTCATTGGTTCCCTCAGGTCCTGGGTAGCTTCATACCCTAAAGCACATCTAGGTAGACATTGCTTTTCCAAAATAGAGGAGAAAAAAGCCTTCCAAAGCTTTGATGAGGACACAGTAAGGAGGACAGAAACACATTATGTAGTGACTTAGTTCTGAGCAGAGTGCCAAGATATAGATTCTGCTTGCATTTTGGGGGTTTGTAAACACTTAGGTGTGCCTGGGTAGGTTACTGATGGGTGATAGACCCAAAACCCCACTGGAAAGAGGGCATTAAATGAAAATTAGTCCTCCTTATGGAATAGTATGGGCACAAGAGTGGGCATTCACCTCTTGCACACTTACACCCTGATTTTGTTGAGGCATAGTGTGATTTCCAGCAAGGCTTCCAATTTACTTGGCCACTGACTGGGGCAAAGTGGTGCAGCACCAGAAACTGTCCAAGGCATGGGTGCAGTCCACAGCATACTTCCCTGCATCTCACAAACACTTGTCCATGGGCTTGGGAGAATGAGGCAGGAGTATGCACTTCAGGAAAGGCAACATTTTTTAAGACTCATTTTCAAACTTTCAGATGTCTGATAAACAGGGCTGTCTGAAGGTGGCCTTCCCAATCTCACCTGCCTTCACAAGCCCACTATTTGGGGCAGCAGCCCTCCTGGCCCCACTCGTATTGCTGCCTTAGTCACTCTAGCCATGGTTAATTTCATCTTGATCCCTTCATGCAAGTTGCCATTCTTCATTATTCCATGTGGAAGTCCTGTCCATCCTTCAAAATCCAGGTTCAAAGCTATCACCTCCAGAGGTACCCTCTGGTTCATCCTAGGAATGCTTTCTCTCTGGCCTAAGATCTCCAGTCTTTTATATTTCCCAAATCACAAATTGCATTGTACCACCGCTACCTGGTGTCCTCATGACTTCACCACTGGACTCAAAACTTCTAGAGGGTATGTGTTCTCAGTAATCTCTGTGTGCCCATATTCTACAATGAGATTAGTGCCAGAACATGTTTATTGTGCTGAACAGGGAAGGATGGGGAGGGTAAGTGAATGGACGGCCTCACCTCCCCTGAAGACAAAACCTCACATTACAAAAATAAGAATTGGCCTTTCCTAGACTTGGTCAGAGAGACTTAAAAAGAAAGCACCCCACTGGGTGAATTCATGGACAGCCCCAACTCTTGGAGAACATCCCTTGGTGGGGAAAGAGAACTGTGATTGATTCCTCCTTTCTGTTCCATCAGATACCCTTCCACGCACTCACAGTGTCACACATACACCCTCACCACCTGCTCCCCTACCTTCCTCTTCCCTCTATTGCATTTAAAATAAATGTCCATTAAAAAAATCCTCCTCTCCCTGTCACTACACAGGCGAGACCCTCCCACCCCCAGGTCCCTGACGCTGTTAGATTTTCCTGCTGCCACGTTCCACCCTGAGCCATGTCTTCTAGTATTTTGCTTTCAAATTGTGTCTCCTGCCATTTGTGCCACATTTAAAATGCTAACAGTACAGAATGTCATTTACAGAACCGGGGCGTTTGCTCCGGAAAATTAATTTGACTTATTCCTTCTGCCTGTTCCTATCTCCAGGCCAATATTATGCTACTCATTCTACAAGAGTAATACTTAATGAATAGGACTATTAATAATGTCAAGGTCCGCGGGGGCCTGGCGGCTAACGGATAGGCGTAGACGGAAGGAACCCATCACCTGACTCCTGGTTTAATGTCCCATGAAAATATCAGGCACTGCAGTGTAATTATGGAGCAGGGAGAGGCGAGTGGATGACGACCCAGAGTTTCTTAAATATTTTTCAAATTAGTTGATGCTTTTCCTTTTGGGGGAGGAGGATATTTACCCCTCATTTGTAGTTGTGGCTGGAAAGAAGAGGTGGATATAGGAGGGAGGGAAAGAGGAAAGGAGGGAGGGAAGGAAAGAAAGAGAGAGAGACAGAGGAATACGACATATATGCACTGAGATGCTGTATAAGGAAAGAAGGGGAAGAGGTTGAGGTTTTCATTTGACAAAAACAAAACAATAAGGTAAAATAAACAAAATTGACTTCCCAGTCACCCTTCATTCTTCCATCCTCCCCCTTTCACAGTGCCAGCATAATCAGAAAGCTAACAGTGTTTCTGAGGGGGTAAGCGTGCCCTTGCTACCTGCAGGTCCAGCCCCTGAGCCCTGTCCGTGGTGCTGAATACCCAAGGAGGAAGAGAGCGTCCTTGGCATATGATTTCTTTGCCCGATTTCTTCCAAATCCTGAGATTATGACCCTGGATTGGCCCACATGGATAATTTTATAGGAATAGGAATGCATCATCAGGATTGGGCAAGGGGTGGGGAAGGAGAGGATGGGAAGGGGTGGAAGGCAAAGACTGGAGGTGAGGGAGTGGGAGCAGAAGTCCTGCATGTCAGTCTCATCTCGAGTGCAGAAAGGGGACAAGAATATCTGCCTTGCAGGAGGGTGGTGGGGCCATGAGATAATGGGTGTGAAGGGCCTGGGGCCGTGGCTGCCACTCAGACAGGCTGATAATGTTAGTCCCTTTTGTCCAGTTCACAGATGGCATGTGCAGACTCAGCCAGAGCAGAACTGAGCATCTCTCTCCCCATTGCAAGGTTAAACAAAGGATGTGAGTCTCTTGCCCGGGGAAACCTAACGTGTGGGAGCTTCCAGCAATAAGAACCTAAGGAAGACTCCTCTGAAAGGAGTGACGCCCTTTCATCTGATGAGAGCCTGCCTGCAGGGAGCCCCCATGCTGCCGGGGAGGTAGATCTTTTACCCTCTGGGAGTGCCAGTAAGCTCTGTGATTTTTGTGAGTGTGTGAGTGAGGGGACTAAGGATTGAACCCAGGCCCTTGCACATGACAGGCAAGTGCTCTATAAATCGGCATCTTTACCCTCACTCCTTTTTATTTTTTAAAATTTTATTGATAAACAGATAGCAATGAGACAGTTTCAAATCAAATCGGAAGTACAGTTTCAACAAATAACACACTGCATATATTCTTCTTAGTGGTTAATTGCTGTACATGATGCGGACTTGAGATCCTATTTACAAACACCATTAGAATAAAACATTCTATTCATTAAGAGAAGCAACTATATATCTATCCTAACCACCTTATTTTTTTATTTTTGATGCAGGGTCTTACTAAGTTGTCCAGGTTGGTCTAAAGCCCTAACTCTTCCTGCCTCAGCCTCCTAGTACCTGGGTTATAGATGTGTGCCACCACTGGCTTCCATGGTCTTACTGAGGAGACATGGTGCCCCCTCTGGGGCAGCTTCTGCCTAGACAGGAACAGCAGAGCAAGCAAAAGCAGGTAAGTGCAGAAACCCCAAAGGAGGAGAGGCACAAAGCATTCATCTCACTGGGGAAGAGACCAAGCAGAGCCCATCAACATGAAAATAACCCAGGGGCTGGGCATGCCACGCTGAGCCCATCGGACAGGGATAGTGGAGAAGGCAGGCCTGCTCCACCACTCCCCTCCAGCCTGGAAGCCCTTCTTTCAGCACCACAGCCAGCAGCCACGGCCCCGGCTCGCCCCAAAGGGTTCTGAGCGGGGCTGGCACTGTCCTTTGTGTGTACCCTGGTCCACAGTGACCCTGGCCTTGAGGGGAGGGTGGGCGGGTGGGCTGGTTTTGTGAGAGGCAGTGGGGTGCCTGCTTCGCGCATCTCTCCGCGAGTATCTGTCTCCCCCAAGCGTCCGGCTCTTCACAGAGACATCAGGACAGTGTGAATGCCTCAGGAAGACCGATGGCTTTCCTCATCTCTTCCCCATTCTCCAGTCAGGAAGGGGGTCGTGCTCTCCTCTCTGGGTGAGCTTAGCTGGGAAAGGACAGGTCTCTCTGAAGCTCCGTGTGTGTGTGTGTGTGTGTGTGTGTGTGTGTGTGTGTGTGTGTGTGTTGCTTGAAGCACTGCGGGGCTGATCAGGAACAGAAGCTGCCCTGCCCTGCTCACCTTTTGGGCAGCTCCAGCCTGGCTCTGATCTCAATGCCCCCTCCAGCATGAACAGACGCGGGAGCTCTGGTTTCTGCAAGTACCCTGAGGGGCTCCTTGTGTGCAGCTTCTGGTCAGATCGGGCCTCTGCACTCTGCGCCCTGCATCCACTCCTTCCTTCTTCCTCTCTCTTCACCACCTGGTTGGAATCCTTAGTGCCTGCTACAAGAGACATATTCATAGCACCTGCTCCTTTCTGCACTAGAACCCTAACAGATCTGGGAGCTCCAGTCAGGTCCCCATCATTTCACTTCTCACCTCAGCCTCTGAGAAGGAAGGGAAAGGGGTGAAGGGCCTGGGTGTAGAGAGCCACCTCACTCCACCTCCATCCTCATAAAAGGCAAGTATGGAATCAGCAAAAAGAAAAAAGGGGGCCAAATAAAAAAGTAAAGTCATCCAATTAATACTCGTTCTAACAGACTCATCAGAATTCACAGCTGGGCCACAAAACTGATAGAAGGATGGGGTCAGGTAGCACGAACGTGGGGAGCACCCCCTGGGCCCTCACCCTCAGGTGAGAGTGAAGGCGCCTCCTGCCAAGTTCTCGTTTTCTTGCTCTCTCTTTTTTTATGGGGCATCCTGAGTGTAAAAAATATGACTTGCCTTTATGGTGCTCCAACAGGAATGAAGCTATAAAATTATGAACAGTTTTTACGACGGCTATTCGGGGGATGCTTTTATATTGATGGTATACAGCCTGAATCTGTCTTTTTTGCATCCCACCCCCCCTTCCCTGGGCGGGGAGGGGAAGTCTGTGTAACTATTTTTCATGCATTTAATATATTAATTATCCGGTAAATGCTCCCCAGGCTGTGCTCGGGACATTGGAGAGTGACAGGTTCTCAGTGAGCCTCCAAAGGCAGCGCATCAGCCCGCAGTGTATTATGTCGGTGAGGTCAGGGTGGGGTTAATGTAACTTTTTATTTGCTGATTTTTCATAGGCGAGAGCAAAGCTAGGATGGAGGGAGGGAGTGGGAGGGAGGCAGAGAGGGAGGCGAAGGTGCCACGAGAGCAGAGATAATGGCGAGGCAGAGCTCTCCACCCCCGGTTCACCTCTGTCAATGCCAGGAGGTTTGATTATGTGGGAAAGGAGCAGCAGCCTTTCTCTGGCTCTGGCACCCGATGCCACACACACCCCTGGTGGGATGCCTGGGCCTGAGGCTCTTCCCAGCTGTATTTGTACCCTGGAAGCTGGGCACCGTTTCACCACCTGCCTCCCTCTCATTCTCTGAGATGAAAACCCAAGGTCTCAGACCTGGGAGAAAATCCCACAAAGCAACCTGTGGGGTAGCCTCTGACGAGCTTCCCTTTGTACGCTATGCCCCCAGATAGGCATTTGCACATGGCCACGTGGATGCTTTCACATATGGGCTGACTTTGTCACTGAATTCTACCTTGTCCCTCCTGTTCTCCCATATCAAGAGTCTCAGGCAGAACCCTTGCCCATTCTTAAAGTAACAGCTTCCAGCATAGCAATAAATAAAGGGGCTGAGGAGTGGGTCCCCTTGTTCTCAGTGATGCCATCTGCCCTCATTCTTGGAGCTGAGACCCTGTCCCTCCTGTAAGAAAGTCTGCCAGGAGCCCACACCTTTTGGAGAGCACTCACAGGTGCCTGATGCCAAGGTGACCACGGGGCCTATGTGTGCTCCAGGTCTCAGGAGAGAGGAGGTTGCTGCTCAGGTGTTCCTGGTATCCTGTCCCTGTCCCACCATCTGCTGGCCCCAAGAGGGCAGCACAGGTGGATGTCCTCAGCTTTCTGGAAGCCTAAACACCTGGATCCTGGAACCATAGTTCTATGGAGTCTGTATTTTTGTTTTTGTATATTTTGTGGTTTTCTTTTGGTTGTGAAAATTTTTTAATCATTCAGGAAAGTATTATTATTGGGCTGGCCAGATAGCTCAGCAGATTAAGGCACCTGCTTAGGCAGACACAAGGGCCAGGGGTTCGATCCCTGGCTTGCCATGCAGGCCCCACTCCCAGGGCACTCTGAGACTGTGAATGAGACTGGGCATGGTGCTGTACACCTGTAATTCCAGTGCTTGGGAGGCTGAAAAACAGGAAAGATCACTATGAGTCCGATCTGTGTAGTGAGACCCTGTAGACCCTGTACTAAATACATTTAACAAGTATTATTATTGCTTTACAGTTGACGTAGACACGCTTCCACTACTCCTTTTCAGAGCTGGGAATCAAATCCAGGGCCACACAGATGCCAGGAGAGTGCTCTATTGCTGAGTGCTATAGATTCTTTTGTGTTGAGGCAGGAAGGAGCTGCTCATGCCGAACTGAGAGCTCAGACACCAGGGTGCAGGACCCTGTGTGCTTAGTTCTGTGTGATGCTCCTTATTCCTTTGCCAAAATGATGTGGAAGGGAGTAATTTGTCTGAGGCCTTACACACCCATCCATTGTTGTCCAGAGGTGGCTCTGAAGCATTTGTGTGTGTGTGTGTGTGTGTGTGTGTGTGTGTGTGCATGTGCATGTGTACCCTGTTTCCCTCTAGTAAGAAAGTAAGAACTTGAGCTCTAGAAATAAGTAGACCTGGATTCAGGTGCTTGCTTTGCCACTTCTGCTCCCTGCCTGCAGCCTCGGTTTCCTCATCTATAAATTGAAGTCAACTACATTGGGAGGGTCCTCTGGCCCCGCCCCTCAAGCCACTGGTTGCTCCTCCAGTCGCATCTGCCCCATAACTTGCATGAGGCTTTTGGGGAACAACCAGACACAAACCATAACACCATCTCAAAAGCTGGGATTAGAGGTGTGCACTACCAGTGTGGCTGCCCCTGAGTTTTAGATGATGCATCCATTACATCATTGCAGGGAGAACAACCTAGCAAAAATCTGAGCACTTACTCTCTTCCAGGCACAATATGGTGCTCATGGGCTCACAAGAAGATGTCATCGCTGCCCTGGTGGAGTCTGAAGGCCACCAGAGAGGATCACACATTTCACAATGGTGGAAACAGAGGTACCAGTGCGAATGATATCTGTAGCATCACTCCTAATTGTCAGTATGTACTCTGTGCCAGGTCCTCTCCCAAGAGCAACATCTTGTAATGACATCATATGGATGCCACTATTGCTACTGGTCCAGAGCCAGGGGCTAGAGGGCTTGCACTCTTGCTAGTGAGGGATCAGCCTTGAGAATGGAGGCTGATCGGCTGTAGACAAGAAGCTTTCTGTCTGGTGAGCTGCAGTGTGTCAGTACCTGCTTTCCAGGGCCAGGGAGATGGCTCAGTGGAATAAGTGCTTCC
>NW_004524740.1:2346611-2348464 GCF_000260255.1 Octodon degus | reverse complement strand
TCACAAGTGTTTAATGAAAGTACTTTGAGTATCTTGATACTAATGGTACTAATCATAATATAACTAACTGAAATAGTAGTTAACATTCAAGGTCTCCTATCTGCCAGGCATTTTTTTTTTTTTTTTGGTGGAACTGGGAATTGAACTCAGGCCCTTGTGCGTGCCAGGCAAGCACTTATTCTACTGAGCCATCTCCATGGCCCCCTTCTAGGCACTTTTAACTCAAAGATCTTAATAATGAGAGAAGCCTATGAATCAAAGGAAGAAGTCCTTGTCACCTCGCTCCACCACAGGCACACTCTCCTGTCCCAGAGAGAGAATTTTCCCCACGACTGTGATCCTTCTGCTGTGTCTGCATATGCCTACCTCCCTCACTTTATGTCAGGACATGTAGCTCAGTCTCATTTGTTGAACTTCCACCTAATAGCCCACAAACTGGGTTCACCGCAGCTCTCCCATGGAGGGCTGCATGGCCCATTTCTAGTTTTTGATGCTGACTGAGTGATCAGGGCTTCCCTGAGCCCTCTTCAAGCAGGCCTTGTATGTACATGTCCACAATACCCACGAGTGGCATTACTGACTGGAACGGGATGGGCCTCAAGCACTTTTAGGGTTGTTGCCAAACTGTCCTCCAAGCACACTGCATGCTCTCCCTGAGGCATATGAATGGACACCATTCCCTTATATCCTTTCCTTTATATTTCTTCAATTAATTAATTAATTAATTGGCACTTGGGATTGAATTCAGGACCTTTATATGAAGCTTTATCACCATCCCTGGCCTTTAAATTTTTTTTTAAAAAAAATTTGAGATAGTCTCTTGCTAAGTTGCTAAATTATGTAGGGTGGGCTTGAACTTGTGATCCTCCTGCCTCAGTCTCCCAGGATGCTGGGATTACAGGCATGTGCCACCATCCCTGGCTTTTTCCCCCCAAACTGGGGATTGAATCCAGGACCTCATGCATGTTAGGCAACTGCTCTTCCAGTGAGCTACATTTTTTACCTCATTTCCCTCCAGTTTTACTAAAATGGTGCAGGGCTGGTGAGATGGCTCAGTGGTCTAAAGCACCTACTTAGAACAAGCTTAGCGGACCACGGTTCAATCCCCCAGCACCACATGCCAGTCAGCCCGCCCCCTGGTGGACTGAGCTGGCCACACACACACACACACACATAAATAAATAAAAAATTAAAAAAGTAAATAAAATGGTGCAATAGAAAAAATAATCTCTTAAGTTTCTGAATTACCATGACTGTAGACTCTTACCCTTACTTGCTAACTCCCTGATGATCAAAGTAATATATGCTAAATTAAGAGCATCAAACAATAGAGAATAATAAAATATATACTGCCCATAATTTCACCACCCAGAGATAACAATTAGCAACATATTGTATGTCTGCCACTTTTTTCCTCACTCCTACCTGCATGATACATAAAATCTTGTGCTCTTTTTCCACTTGACATTATATTGGACACATTTCCCTTTGTTACTAAGTATTCTGAACACAATTTTTATGTTTGCTTAGTTTTGATCATGTCATCATTTAATCATTATTTCAATTCCTAGATGTATGGGTTGTTTTCAGTGTTATACTGTTATAAGCAATGCTACATGGAACATCTTTGTCTATAAATTGTCTCCATCTCTGATTATTACTAGAATCTTACTATGTAGCTTCATCTGGCCTTAAACTCACTACATAGCCCAGGTTGGCTTTGAGCTTGCTGTGGTCCTCCTGTCTCAGCCTCCCAAAAGCTGGGTTTACACGCATGCGCCATCATATTCAGCTTCTGATGATTACCTTAGAATAAATTTCTATTTATTTATTTATTTATTTATTTATTTATT
>NW_004524740.1:2327813-2346014 GCF_000260255.1 Octodon degus | reverse complement strand
AGAGCTTCTGCCTCTGAAGTTTCCTCCCTTCGTGGCTCCAAAATTTAAAGACTGATTGTTATAATTGCCAAATTTATTATAGCTTCCACCACCTCCATAATTGCTTCATTAAAAAATCCATTGTTCAAAACTAAACAAAAAAGGGGATATAAACGAAGGACCATTTTGTATCTGTATATACAAAATAGGCTAGATATACAGCTATTTTCTCTTAATTCAAGGAGAGAAAAGATTTGTACTAATAGTGTTTGGACAGGATATCCTGTCTGCATCTTGTACTATGAATAACTACTATGAAGACAACAATATGCAATGTATCAATTATTATAACTGTCGTACTAACATGTTTTGAAACTGTCTCATTACTATCTGTTTCTCAATAAAATTAATTTAAAAATCCATTGTAGCCATCTCTGCTGCCACCATATCCACCCCCACCACAGCTGCCACCAAAGCCACCTCGACCATTAAAGTTTTCTCTGCAACTGAAACTGTTATTGCCACCAAAGCCACCTCCACGACCACCACCAAAATTTCCGGAACCACTTCAACCTCTTTGGCTAAATGAAACACTAGCCATCTCTGGCTTCGACAGGGATTTCCTTACTTCATAGTTGTGGCTGTTCACAGTGTGGTATTTTTGAATGACAATTTT
Organism: Octodon degus; assembly: GCF_000260255.1. Classification (NCBI taxonomy): domain Eukaryota; kingdom Metazoa; phylum Chordata; class Mammalia; order Rodentia; family Octodontidae; genus Octodon; species Octodon degus. The sequence continues at coordinate 2,345,359 of NW_004524740.1, read as the reverse complement.
ATCCACAGAATTATGGTTACCAATGGTTACAAAAGCAAAGCCCCTCTTCTTGCCACTGCCTCAGTCTGTAATAATTTCAATTACCTCAGTTTTTCCATATTGTTCATAATAATCTCATAGGTGATGTTCTTCAGTATCTTCTTTAATGCCACCAACAAAGATCTTCTTCACCATTAAGTGGGCACCTGGTCTTTGAGAATCTTTTCTTGAGACATCTCTCTTTGGTTCCAGAACTCTTCCATCCACTTTGTGTGGCCTTGCATTCATGGCTGCATCTACCTCCTTCAGTGTCATGTGACAAACCCAAAGCCCCTGGAACACCTGGTGTTCGGGTCTCTCATTACCACTGTGAGTGTTCCCCTTTGCTCAAAATGGCTCCTCAGACTCTCATCAGTTGTTTCAAAGCTCAGCCATCTGATGAAGAGCTTCCAAGCTGTTCAGCCTCCTTGGGAGACTCTTAGACGTGACGGCAGTCAGAAGAGAGATTGACGATGCTTCCTCCACGCTGTCCACCAGCAGCAGAATAAATTTCTTGAAGTGAAATCACTAGGTCAAATATATTAATATTTGATGCCTTCCAGATTTATGTTATATAACCAAATACCTGAGGTAATTTATAAAGACAAAATATCTACAAATTTTAAAAGATTTTTTGATTATATTGCCAGATTGCTTTCTAAAGCAATTTACGCCCCTACTAATCAAGTATGAGACCTACACTTGAGTATACAATTATGTGTTAAAAAACGAAACAAGGGGCTGGTGAGATGGCTCAGTGGTCTAAAGCACCTACTTAGAACAAGCTTAGCAAAGCACAGGGGCCGCGGTTCAAACCCCCAGCACCACATGCCAGCCAGCCCCGCCCCCTGGTGGGCTGAGCTGGCCACACACACACACACACACACACACACACATATAAATAAAATTAAAAAAAAAAAAACCGAAACAAAACAAAACAAAGGACTAGGATGTAGCTCAATAGGACCATACAGGCTTGGCATGCATGGGGCTCTGGTTTCCATGCAAAACACAATGGGGAGGTAAATATATCTCATTACTCTTTTAGTCTTCATTGTCTCTTACCTTAAACAGACTTTATCTCTTGGTCATCTGCATTCTACGTCTTTTCCATTCATGTTCTTTACCCACTTTCTATTGGGCTTACTAATCCCATTTATTTTAGACAAATTAAAGCTTAAAGTAGTTAAGTAACCTACCCATACATAGTTACATAGCTGGCAACAGCCACAGTGAGAGCTCAGGCCTTTTATTCTCCATCCTGAGCTCTTACACTATGCTTCTTCATTTCTTTAGGGAGCAAGAGTCAGTCAACCACTGCTCAGCTTGCTGATGGTTTTTGTGAATAAAATTATTGGCATTTAGCCACAACCATTGCTTACTGTCATCCACCACAGCTTCGATGCTACTGTGGCAGGTTGAGCAGTTACAACAGAGACCATATGGCCCACAGAGCCCAAAATATTTACAATCTGGTTTTACACAAATGTTTTATGGAAAACATTTGCCAGCCCCTATTTCCCCTGCTCTGCAGTAGCACCGATGTGTAGTGTTAAATGTCCTAATAGCCACATTTTAAAAAGCATAAAGAAAGAGGTGGAAGGGGCCAGGGAGATGGCTCAGTAGAATAAGCACTTGCTTGGCAAGCGCAAGGGCCTGAGTTCAATCCCCAATTCCAACAAAAAAAAAAAAAAAAAAAGAAAGAAAGAAAGAAAGAAAGAGGTGGAATTCATTTTAAGAATATTTTTTATTTAACTTAATATAACCAGGACACTATCATTTGAATATGCAATCAATAGAAAGAGGATTGATGGAATAGTTTACAAATTTTAAAGTTGTCTTTGAACTCTGTTACTTGTTTTACACTTGGAGTACACCTCAATTTGGACTAGCCATGTTTAAGTATTCAATAGCTACATGCGGCTAGTGGCTTAGCATATGGGACAGTGCAGCTGTAAAGCACCAATTTGGTCATCTATGAAATGGGGACAGTGCTGATAGCAGTCCTCTCATGGGGTTGTTCTGAGAGTTGAATGGGAGGCGATCAATGTTAGTTACAAGCCGTGAGTCATGACTATCACCATGGGCTGGGGCTGCAACGATGACTTCCCTTACATGCAGATGGGTAGGACTTGGATAATAAAGGGTAGTTACTCGGATTCTGTCTTGGTAACACACCTTGGAATATGTTTCTTAAAGTAAAATCACTAAGTCAGATGTATGGGTTGTTTCCGATGTTGCACTATTGTAAACAATGCTACACTGAACATCTTTGTATACAACATTTTGTTGTAACTGCTCAATCAGCTGTGTACACACACACACACACACACACACACACACACACACACACACGCCATGGCTTGGTTCCTCCTCTCCCCTGGCTCACTGTCTCCTCAATACTATTCAGTCTCTGAGCTGTCCCCCAAAACCCATGTGCTAAAACTTTGTCTGTAGGGTGGCATTGTTGGGAGATGGCAGAACTTGTAGAAGGTGGTCCTCGTGGGAGGTTCTTAGGTCACTGCAGGTGTTCCCTTGAAGAGGACCGTGGGACCCTGTCTCCTTCCTCTTCTTCTTTGCTTCCTGGTCATGAGATGAGAATTTTTCCCACTGCACATTCCTGCCATGCTGCAGTACCTTAAGACAGGCCAAAAACCAATGGGGCCAACTGTTTATGTGCAGAACTAAATTTCAGAGCCAAAATAAACTTTTGGGGGGCCTGGCCCTAGCTCAGTTCTTTAAGTGGCTGCTTCCACAAAGCTATCAGCCTCAGGTTGCTGGAGTTTGATCCCCACAACTACAGCCAGCCAAACCTGCCCTGAAGGCAATCGGAGCTTAAAAAAAAAAAAAAATCCAAAATAAACTTTTGTTTGTTTCCTTCTTTTAAAAATTTTATTTATTTTTCCACCCTGGGAATGAAACCCAGGGGTTCTCTACCAGTCAGCTGGATTCCAAGCTCTTTGTATTTTTTGTTTTGAGATAGTGTCTTTCTCTATCACCTGGGCTGGCCTTGAATTTGCAGTCCTCCCACCTCAGACTCCAGATTACAGGTGTGTGCCACCCTGGATAAGCCTTTTCTCTTTATAAATTTCTCAGGTATTTGGTTACGGTAACATGGAGATTTGAAATATAAGACGATTCTGTTTTTTTTTTTTTTTTTTTGCTCCTCGAATGCCTTCAGGGCACCTTTGGCTGGCTGGAGGGTTGTGGGGATCGAACTAGAATAAGCTGAGGCTGACAGCTTTGTGGAAGCAGCCACTCAAAGAACTGAGCTAGAGCCAGGCCCCCATAAGGAATGTTTTTTTTCTGTTTATTCTTTGTGGACCTCCATCATTTCTGGTGGGCCAACACTACAGCCCTGGAGGTATCTGCCTAGCTGCCAAACAGAATAAAATACGGCACTTCAGTGTTTACTACTTCATTCATTCATCAGATACTTCTCAAGTACCTGTTGTCCATCAGCCTCTAGGACGGGAGTTCTTTTTATTAAGAAATTCTCAAAAGATACATGTGTAGCAGAGTTATTAAAATTAAAATGGAAAAGCAATGAGAAGAAAGAGTGTTGGGCTGAGAGTGACACGAAATTATGTTCTGAGCTTCTTGGCAACCAGGGCAAAAAGGGAAATATATTAGACAACACAATTTTTATGAATGGGGAGAAAAAAGTTTGCCACCCACTTTTTTGGTTTTCAAGAGAGAAAGGCTGCTCCCTGGTACTATGTCCAGTAGGCAGGCATCACGCTGGGCATCGCTCAGGGACTCTCAGCAACATAATAGACACAGCCTCCAACTGCAGGGAAGGACAGCAGCGATGTTCCTGCAGCTGTCTCTTGTATTTGCACTCAATAAAAGCTAAGAGCACTGTGTCAAGCTCAGATTCAATGAAGGCAACCCTGCAGCAGCCTAACCCATGTATTCCAGGACTGTAGTTTCCAGGGATTTAGCAGGAAACAAGGAGATAGCTCAGTAGAATAAGCGCTTGCCTAGCAAGCAAAAGAGCCTGAGTTCAATCCCCAGTTCTGAAAGAAAGAAAAAAAAAAAAAAAAAAAGGAAGGGTTTAGAATGCCTGTGGGAAAGTATACACTGGCAATCTTTCCAATCCAGCCCACCCTCCTCCCTCCCTCTGCTACCACCCTGCCATTCCTGCCTCCTCCCTGGTCTGCCCCCAACACATCTTTCCTCCACAGGACAGCCAGTGATCTTTCTAATACACAGACCATCACCCCACATTTACATCCACCTGGGATCCAAGTGGTGGGATTTGGGGTGAGTTTGTTCTCAGTTGTAATTTTAATTAGTATTTGAATTCTTTATAACAGGTAGGGTCATGTTTACAAAAACAATAAGGTAATTTTACTGCAGGAAAGGATTTTGGCTAAGATGTGCAGATGTACTAAGGTACTAACAATGGCAAATTCTGGGAGGGGAGAACTGCAGACGATCCTTAGGTATCCATATACTTATATACATATTTTAAAGTTTAAAAATATTAAGCTGGATGTGGTGACACATGCCTGTAACCCCAGCACTCAGAAGGCTGAGGCGGGAGGATCACAGCACATTCACGGTAGCCTGCATACACACTGAGTTCTAAGCCAGCCTAAACTACTACACAGTGAGACCTTGTCTCAGAAAAACACAGAAACAAGGGCCAGGGAGATAGCTCAGTGGGATAAGTGCTTGCCCGATAAGCACAAGGTCCTGAGTTCGATCCCTGGTACCACCAAAAAACAAAAACAAAAACAGAAAAACCCAAACAAAACAAACAAGCAAACAAAACAAATGAAGGATAAAATCTAAAGTTTCCTTGTTGCTCTCATGTAACCAGATACCAAACCACTCCTCTGAGCTTTCTCAGCTTCCTTTGCTAAGGTAGTAACTACATTTAATTGGGTACGTACTATGTGCAAAGTACTCTTAAAAATATTACTGAACTTGACAAAAAAGCTACAACTCTTGTTGCACAGGTCCTGCTTTACCTTGGTCTTAACCATCCAGTAGAAAAGTATGAAGACGAAATATAGGGGGCTGGTGAGATGGCTCAGTGGTCTAAAGCACCTACTTAGAACAAGCTTAACAAAGCACAGGGACCACGGTTCAATCCCCCAGCACCACATGCCAGCCAGCCCTGTCCCCTGGTGGGCTGAGCTGGCTACACACACACACACACACACACACACACACACACACTAAATAAATAAAAAACTTTAAAAAAAATGATGAGTTTCCAAAATTAAAAAAAAAAAAAAGACGAAATATAGGAAGTAAAGCCATGCTGTTATGTTGAGCTGTGGGGGACTCAGGTCAATAATTTCTGACATTGCCAGTTAAACAGAAGACCCAATGCTATTATTATGGGCTACTGGACTCTTTTAGAATACTTTGCTGAGTTTACACACCTATAATATTCAATAACGGAACTTAGAAAAAATGGGGTATACCGATGAATGTCCATTTTGTATCTGTGTACTCAAAGTGGTTAGGATAGATATATAGTTGCATTCTCTTAATGAATAGAATGATTTGTTCTAATGGTGTTTGTAAATAGGATCTCAAGTCCACATCTTGTACAGCAATTAACCACTAAAAATATATGCAGTGTGTTATTTGTTGAAACTGTACTTCCGATTTGATTTGAAACTGTCTCATTACTATCTGTTTATCAATAAAATTTTGCAAAAAATATTAGTGAACTTAAACCATATATTAAACTTTGGGGGGCAGTGTTGGGGAATTAAGTGGTACAGGAGTACTCTACTAAGCTACTCCCGCAGCTCATGGTATTTTTTTTTAGAGTCAGGGTCTTACTAAATTGCCCAGGCTGGCCTCAAATTTGTGGTCCTCCTGAGTAGCTGGGATTACAAAGCTACTACGCTGGCTTGAGTCCATTTTATGGCCGAAGGAACTAAAATTAGAGAGATTCTAGAACTTGCCTGGGTCACAGGGCTGGGGTGACATAGGGAAGGCTCACGCACACTGAAGCTAGACTTTCGAGTTTTCCTTTACACCCCAGTCTCCTACTTGGCACACGGAGTCCTTTATTTGCCTACCGCGCATAGTGCTTGGCATATGCTAGGTGTTCAATAACTGTTTGTTATTAAAGGCACTTCCTAAATATCACTTCTGTCGCGGATATTGATTCTTTTCCTTCTCCTCGTAATTCCTTTCCTCACCTCTCAGGAAGGTGGGAGGCAGCAACGTTGAAGGCTTTTGGGTTTTGGTCTTCAAAAGCTCAGGCAGTGGGTAATGAGTGATGTTTTCAAGCTGGCAGTTGAAACATCGACGGTCCTTGGAGCACAAGGCCTGAGCCCAGCCAGACCCCGGAGAGCCAGGCAGGCAGGGCTGAAAGGTGCGTGCCAGTGACTCCATGGAGAATCTCACACACGGACCGAGGGAGCAGGGTCCCTGTGTGCCTTCCATGAGCAGCTTTAGGAACACAGAGCTTCAGGTTCTCTGGACGAGACAGTGGGTCCTCTCAGGGGATGCCCCCAGAACTCTATAAGCCCCCTGAATTAGACAAGTCTGAAGAAAGGGCAGTGATGTGGAGGAAATCCAGCAACAACTGAGATTGAATTTTTTCCACTGCCAAAGGAATGAGAGCTTGGAATGGAAATTAAATTGTATTAAAGAAAAATAAAGCCTTATCTTATACTTTAAGTCTTTGGACTAAGACTTTCACTGCACTGCCTTTAGCTGGCATTTCAAGGCTGCACCACACTGTCAGCATGTGGGGGGAAGCCCAGAATTCCAAGGCATCTGAGGACCAAAGTCAGGCAGCTGGTTCAACAGTCTCCCCAGTTGAAGGTCTTCCCATGTGCATACAGGTGGGCTGGAAGGTAAACTCGGGGCTCCCCCTAGGGCTGTTTAAGACAAACCATGCTTTCAGACAGGAGCTTGATTGAGACCCACAGTTCCACACCACTGACCATGACAAAAGTGATCTTGGACTGAAAAACTTTCAGAGCAGATAGGATTGGTTGGCCATGTCGGCATCATTGAGGCCCTGGTACACTGTCTCCTTCAGTCTCACTGCTCCCTGGGGGACCTTAGCAGGGAGTGAGCCGTGAAACGGCACCCAGTAGATAACAAAGCCACTTCCAGTCACCCTGTCATTCTGTGCCTGGCTTGCCAAGCTTGGGCTGTGGGGGAAGGAAACGCAGAGGGCAGCTTCTCAGTGGAGGGGAACCTCCCTGGACTCATGGGAAGTCTGGCTCAAGCTTTAACTCTGTTGTTACCAGAGGCTGTTGCTTTCACAGCCCCTGTCCCCTTCCTGAGCTTTGGTGTCCCTTGAGGGAAATGCCTAATGGCAGGCCTGTGAGGAGGGCTCTTTGTGAGTTCTTGGTGGCTTCCCCAGAGTCCCTCATCCTATTTTGCTAGCAGCAGCCTCATCTAGTTTTAGCTGCAACCCTGTGTCACCTGTGGAAATCCCTTTATCCCATGAAAATGGTGCGATTCCATGCAGTTAGGATAAGGAGGGACCCGAGTCAGGCACCGGTGGTAACACGGCAGTGGGAATCCAAGTGGTCTCTTTATTCCCAGGAAGCACTGGGTGTTCCCCAGCCTCACGGGTACAGAGGTGCTCCCAGGCTGCCTCACATATTTTATAAAGCCACATATCACACATTTCAGGTAAACATTTACTGTGATTTTCCCCCAGAGGCTCAAGGAGGTTTGTGTTGTTTGTCGGGCTGCTTACAACCAATTAACTGTGAGTTTGGAATTCTTTTGTGGGTTTTTTTTTTTTTTTCATGCTTTAACTGGAAGATAAATGCCTTCTAAGCCACTGGAATGACGATCTTTCCTGTACATCTTCTTGTTGAATCCTCAGGACAGTGCCTGGGTGAAATTTTATACCAATCAGCTTAAGACATAGAACATTCCCAGCCTTACATTGAGCTCCTCCTGTTTCCCTGGTCACTAACACACTCGAAGGTAACAACTATTTTGACTGTCAATTTTTAAAATATAAATTCAGGCTGGCTTTGAATTTGTGGCAACCCTCTTGCCTCAGTCTTCTGAATCCTGGGGTTATAGGTGGCCCCACTCCCCCAGGTCGGCTCTGATCACCATTGTTATAGGTTTCTCTTGCTTGTTCTGGAACTTCATGTAGATAATACCATAAATTGTGTCCTTTCTTGGGTGTGAGATTCACGCATGCAGTATGCATCCACAGTTTGTTCTTTTTAATTGCTGTGTCATGTTCCATGAGGTGGATGGACCATAATTTATTTGGCCATCCAATCATTGTTGGAACTTAAGTTGTTTCCAGCCTTTGGGTGATTACAGACACAGTTCCTATCTTTGGATGGACTTTCTATTAGGTCACAGGATATACTGTTTTAGGTTTAACAGACACTACCAATTGGTTTTTTTTTTTCCAAAGTGGGGTACTAATGTCTATCGCGTCCAGAAGTGTGTGAATGTTTCCAACCCTTCACTTTTTTGCTGGGCCTTGGCATTGCTGTCCGTTAAATGCCAGCCATTCTGGTGAGTGTGCAATAGAATCACACAGTGAGTGAACTTTACATATTCTAATGACAAATACTACCCAATGTGCTTTTGTTTGTTCACTGCAGGCCACTCTTAATACTCTCATGGGCCACTGCAAAGGACTCCTGACTCCTCTCTACTGCTGCTTTGGCCTCTGCAATCTGCTGCCCAGGACAGCTAAGCAAGTGGGATTCCTAAGATGGAGATTGGGTCTTGTTATTCACTTGCTTAAAACCTACTTATGGCTTTCTCCTGCCCTTTGGGTCTAGGGCCAAGTCTTTGACTTGTTCCTAACTTCCCAGGGCTCCTCTCCATTCAACAGCTTCACAAAGATCGTTCCCCTCTTACCCTCTATCAGTCTGGCTTCCTTTTGGCATTTGAGTGGTTCTCAGGTTGATATGACAAATAAGCTCTTGCCTATCTCCTTCTTAGCGTTTATCACATTCTGTAATTATGCACTGATATAATATTTGATTGATACCTGTTTTTGCAGCTAGACCCCATGCTCCATAAGTGTAAGTGCTATACTTGTCTTACTAGTATCACATCTGTAGTGCTTACTGGAGTGGCCAGCACATAGTAGGACTTCAGCACAGTACCGTTTGTGGAGTGAATACATTCATCCTCCTTTTACAAATGAAGAAACCGAGGCTCAGCCAGGGAAATTGTGCTCAGGTGCTCACCTGGAGCTTGAAGCTAAGTTTCCCAACTATTCAACACTCTTTCCACCATATCCCGGTGCCTGGGACCAGAGAAAGCATTTTGCTGCCACTTTTGCACAATTCTAGTGTATAGACTGCTGTGTTGTGATGTTATTGTTGTTGTTACTGTTATTAACTCCCTACCAGAATGTCACCTCCAAGAGGACAGGCGGCACTGGTGTATGTATCATTTACCACTGGACCCCCAGCAGTCAGCACAGTGCCTAGAAGACAGGAGATAATTAACATGGGCTGAATAGACAGGTAACTATTGGCTGAAGTGAAGCATTGTTAGTATGGAACAGTGTAAAGAAAAATCTCAGCTCCTGCTAAAAGCAGATGTTGTGGAACTGTCCTCTCATTTCATTTTGCTGGGAATTTTTTGGGACTGATGACTGTTCAAGTGAGGAATCTAGTAATAGATACTTGGAAATCTGTCACAGTGTAAATTATGTTCCCTGAAACCTCACTATTCTAGACTTTCCTTGGTTGCTCCAAGGCAGGTTGGCTTTTATGTGCCCTCTTGGGTAAAAGTTGGCTTGAATCATGAAGGATAGAATCAAAAGGATGCCTAAAGGCCACAAGGAACCCACCAAAAAGAATTAGGACTTTCCTCATTGTTGGCAAGCAAATCGATGCTGCTCCTTGCAAATGAATCCTATTTGTCCACCATCAAGTTTTATCTGCGCTCTGTAGCGGGTCTTGCTGCCACGCAGCGTGGCAGTGGATGGGTTCCAGGGATGGCAGCTCCGTGGAAGTAATAAAGTGGCATTTCTTTTCCAATTGTCTCTCATTGAGATCTCTTGGTAATTCAGATTGATTGTCCTATAGCCCAGCACAGGGACTGACTGAGTGAGGTTTGTCTGGGCAGGGACTTTTATTGCTGTCACAAGAACTGAAGGATACACACAGCAGGCTCCGTCCCAGCCGTCCAGAGCCTGAATGTGGTGGGCAAGGTGAGGAGTTACTCTCAAGTTGGGAACCAGGCTTCTGGACTCCTGGCCCACTGCTCTTTCAGGGACAGTTGATACATTTCCCAGGAACAAGCCTAAGATGGTCTCCACCTCCTCGCCTTGGCCAGGTGCTTGGTGCTGCAGAATTCGCAGGGGTTTCGGGCCGTGAGTGCAGTGAGAACAGCGGCCCATCCCCTCAGACCTGTTCATCCCAGAGTCCCAAGGAGCAGCCCACACCCTGCCTGTGGCAGGAGAAGGCCGGGAGATTCAGTATTCTCTCAGGATGACTAGGGAGAGTCAGAGGTTCTGGGGTGAAGCTGCAAGTAAGCAGGGATCTGGTGAGGCATAACCCTTCACACCAACAACTAACTCACCACAACAGTTTCTGCTTGTCCTCACTTGCGCAGAGCTCTGCCAAAAGTAAAGGGCCAGACCCCCACCCCTGAGACCGAGGCCAGCCTTCTGCCCCCACCCCGCATTCTCTTTCCTTTCTATTTCTCTGAATTTTTTAGCTTTCCTCCTGGCCCTGATTCCTCTCCCCCCACCTTCCCCATCCCCATCCCTTCAGACCCATCTACCCCTCAACCCCATCTGACTGCCAATTGAAAAGGCCTGAAAATAATGTGAAATAATATAGTTTATCACCCAGAGGCTGCTGACAGGCAGCGCGGCCACCTCTGAAAACAGGCGGGAGGCAGGGAGGGCGAGGAAATTATAGGCTGCACAAAGGAGAAAAAGTTAAAGTGAGCGCTCCATAAAAGAAAGTGGAACTATTATGCTGCAAAATGCCAACTCATTACAAAGCGGCCAAATAAGAGAGAAATACGGCGCTGCCTGTAATAGCAGTTTACAAGGGAACATTGTACAGCAACAGAAGGGACGCTGCTATAATTTGCTCTAACAACTCCAATTATCCCTTTTATTGATTTGGCAACACATTTAATAGGAGTAGCCACACCTCTTCTGTTACAAATCATTAAAGGTGTTGAACGGTGTAATTTTAAAATTGTCCTCCTACAGTTGTCAGTATGACAGCATAATTCCCCCTGATTTCGGCTATGTAAACACCCAGGCACAGTCATTTCCCCCTTACAAGGCCAGAGATGTTGTCTGCCTGGGGTTTTTGTGCTGAAACATCCATTTAATGCGATCTTCTTTTCCCCCCAGTCTGCTCTCCTAATTGCTGCGGGGTTTGGTTTAGTGGGTCCTCCCCTTTCCTCTCTTTCCCTCTTTTCTTTCAACTAGGAGGTGCGTGCGGTGGGGGGAAGTGGGCGAGCGGGACAGTCTATTAGGCCTTCCTTCTCTTTCTTCTCCGCCTCAGCTTTAATTGCTACTTAAGTCTGGGCCCTGCACTTAACATCTGGAGGGCAGCGTCGGGGCGCGCCCTGCTCGGCCTCGGAGGCCGCGCGCCCCCGCCGGGAATCCCGCGCGCACTCGCTCTCGGCCAGGCGGGCGCGCCCCCAGGGGTCGCCTTGCTCGGTCGCTGTGGGAAGGTGGAGGCGGGCGGGAGAAAGAGCCAGCCCGGCCCTGGAGGCTCTGGGTGAGCAGTTGGGTCTCGGCTCTGCCCCGTGGAGCCTTTTGTGGGGCTCTTCGGCCTGGGCCAGCCTCCTCCTCCTCCTTCTCCTCCGGTTGACCAGCCTTCCAGCGCCTGGAGGTGGGGTTGTCTCCGTTGCATCCTAGTGCACAGCTTAGTGAAGAGAGCCTGACAGACCTTTACTGAACGGAAGAAACCGGGAGGCCGAGAAAAGGAGGGGACTCCAGGGCTCGGTTGTTGGGACCCAGAGAAGGGGCTGGGAGCCAGGTCCGCCAGCGGTGGGTGGGGTGGACCCGCTGCGGTAGGTTCCGGTCCCCTGAGACCTAGGACCACGCCCGTTCCGCATGTGGCAGGAACCAGTACCTGGTGAGGGGAGGGGCAACCAGCTTCCTGCTGAGAACCAGCGGCCAGAGGTTGTGGAGCAAAAGGGTGTGTTTGGAGTCAGAACCCCTCTCCAAATGCATCTGTAAAGTCTTGAGCGCAAAAATCTCCCCACCTGGACTCTTTTCCTCTGTAGGATGGAGCTGGGTGCAGAGCCAATCAGGCAGGGGGTTACTTATGGTGTCTCCAGCTGGCCAGGCTGCTGAGCCTGTGATCAGCAGGAAATGGGCAGCCCGGCCTCACCTGTTCTACGGCCCTATGATCTTGTGTGCTGTTCCTGGAATTGCATCTGAGCTGCGGGGGGGGGGGGGGGGAGGAATTTAAGTTAGACCTAAAGACTCCAGGCTCTTGGGATGGGAAGACTGGGGGCTCTGTTAGGGTCAGGAGATGATCCCATTGTACCCTGGGCCGGCTGAAGGGCTCTTGGTCTGGGGCAGAGGCTTCTGATCTAGGATGAAAACAGCCACTGCTCTGCGTTTGCAGGAGTTGAGCCCTTGGCTTTGGTCCCTAGTACCCTTGGGGGATGGGCAGCGGTCCTGGCAGCTTTCACCTGGGCTCCCCTGCAGACCTGTTTGCCTTCAGCAGGGTCTGGCTGTTCCCTATAGAGCCTCAATGCTCCTCAAGGAGAAACTAATTCTTTTCATGCCCAATTCCTGTGTGACCACTGGGGGAGGTTTGGGGTCTGGTGGGAGGGGTCCTCCAAGGTCCTGGTTTCTCCTGGACAGCAGAGGTATCAGAGTGAATGTGTATGGTTGCTCTCTGAGCACTCTTGCGCGGCTGCGCTTCTGCCTGCCCCTGTCTCAGCACCTCTGAGACACAAAGCCTCTGGGCTTTCCCTTCTGCCCTGTTCTAGTGCTTCTCCAGGCCTCTGCATCCTCATGGGTTTTGCTCAGCGTACCGCAATCAGGTCTCCATGCATGCTGTCTCCCACAAGCCCTGTGAAGGCAAAGACTGCCCTTTATCTCCATGTGACTGCACATAGTAGGTGCCTAACATGGCTGTGGAATACATGAGTAAATATCAGCCTCTCCCTGGGAATCCTTTTGTGTCTGTGTCTCTCCCTTTTTTAGTTTCTCTGACTCTCAGAAGCTAGCTGATGGCTGTGTAGAGCTGGCTCCAGTTTATTCTCATGCATATGTGTGTTTTTTGAGGTATTTTTTCCATTGCCTACCTCAGGTCTGTCAAACTGCCTGAGTACCTCTCTGGGAGCAGCCCCACACCTGTCTCATACCTGCTGGTCTTACATGGAGCAAAAAGAGTGCTGTGCCCCAAACAGGTGTCTCCCAGGCTGGCTTCTAAGTGTGCCCCTCTCTCCAGATGGTCAAGTTTCTCCCAGCCTCCACCGCAAGAGGCTGTGAGTGCTTGAAACTGATCGCCTCCTTCTCAGCCGAGGATGGGGTGAGCTGTGGTCCTCTCTATCTTCCTTTCTCTGTGACCCCAATCACAGCACCTGCCCTTGCCTAATTGGCCAGTGTCAGTGGAAGGGGGAAGGTAATGCTGATGTCCAAGGAGGAAATCCCATTAGGGGAGCCAGAGCCAAGTTATTAGTGGTTGAGATATAATTGGGGTTGGTGAATAATCTCATTGGGTTCATCATGTATTTATGACGCACCCAGCTGTGTGACCTCGGCTGATGTGCTTCACCTCTCTGATGAAATAAGACCTCAGCATTTGCCAAAGACCTCTGGATTTCTGGGACTGGCATCTCCACTGAACTCTATAACTTGCCTTCTCCTGGGAGGCACTCACTCATACCTTGCCTCTGAGTTATTGTGCAGTTGCCTGAATTCCCCTCTTAAATGAGACACTCCTTGAGCTCAGGGTCCTATTTATCCTCACAGCTAAGAGCTTCGCATGTAGTAGGTAATTTGTCAGTTTTCTGAATAGATAACTGAGTACTAGGCGCTGTGGTTAATAAAGACATAGAATCCTAAGACCCTGCCCTTGGACGGTACAGAATGATTTGAGGAAAGATGACCCCGCCACCTGCCAGCTAGGGGAAGCTCAGTGAGCTCCTCCATCTCCTTGTGCCTCTATTTCCACATTAATAATGTGCAAATAGGGGTCTGGGGAGATGGCTCAGTGGAATAAGCGCTTCCCTGGCAAGCGCAAGGGTCTGAGTTCAATCCTCGGTTCCACAAAAAATAATAATAACAATAATGTGCAAATAAGAATGGCTACCACATATGGAATTTGTGAGGCTTGAATGTGATCATGTGTATGTAGTTAAACTTTAGTGTTGGGCTTGGCACTTTCAAGATCCTTAGTTAATGTGTATTCCTGCTCTGTCCTGAAGTACAGAATTAACAGCAAACACTGTGGGTCTCAGAAGAGGCGGGTTTTATGGATTGAGGCAGGGAGTGGGGCTCTGCAGTAGGTGATTAGATACTGCTTTCCTGTGCCTTCTTGGTTTTTCAGCTTCTTGTTATCTTCCCCCCTCTCTCTTTCCTCTCAACACTCATAGAGACGACTAGCAGGTATTCGGAAAGTATTTGTTGAATTAATGAATAAAATGAAGCCTCTTTCTTTGTGGCTAAAGATAACAGATCCCAAACCAGGTTCACCGATTGAATTGAGTTTTTTTAAACAATCTACTTCCCTTTCTTGTCCCTCAAATCGAAAATCCACACTTGCTCACACACATTCTGATTGGGAATCTCTAGGGTTGGGCTGAAAACTAATATTTTTTTCAAGCTGCCCAAGTGATTCTGCTATGTGGACAATTTGGGATGTCCTGGCTTCAATGTAACCAAGATGATACGTATTGAACATATATTTGATTTTTTTTTGAGACAAGGTCTCACCGTATAGTTCAGGCTGGCCTTGAACTCACTCTGTAGCCTAGGTTACCTCAAACTCACAACAGTCTTCCTGCTTTAGCCTCCTGAGTGCCAGGATTACAGGTGTACAACACCACATCCAGCTTAATGTATATTTGAAAATAACTGTTACCTGGTTGTAGGTTACAAGTACTCAACATTAAACTGTCATTTCAGCATGGTTGATAAAAATCCACGTTGATATCTGCATTTGTTCCACTATCTCTTCCAGTGGCTGGAAGGTCAGTTTCAGGGTCACATCATTGGAGTCTGGGAGAGAAGGGACAGTTCTGAGCTGGGCTTGGAGTTGGGACTGGAGGAGGCTGTGGCCTGGACCACAGGTGTGAAGCATCAGGAAGGCGGGCTGTTCTCTGAGAAGCTGCAGAAAGCGCTGCTGCCTCAGCCCCTCTGGGCAGAGCTGGACCTCCCTGGAGTCGCCCAAGAGTTTGTCCTGGGCTTCTCACTCTCAGCCATGAGAAGCGATTTCAGAGCTGGGGAAGCAGCAGCATCCACAGAAGATGGCTCAGCCCAGCCTCCTTTTTACTAGGAGGAAAAGATGGTGGTAGGTGTATGACTAAAGAAAAACAATAAATGATAGCTCCTCTGGGGAGCTTCCAGATGTTTTTGTGTTCTTAGCATCTTTAATTTATTGTGTCTGCCTGCTTGTCATTACAAGATACTCTATCACTTCTTTTATTTAGTGTGATCGGCACACGCCAGGGCCTTGCAGTGTGCTAAGCCAGCCCTCGAAGGTGGAGGTCATTATTGTTTCCATTTCACAGATGTGGAAGCCAAGGCTAGGAACTATACCTCCCTGAGTTACACAGCTGACCAGTGCTCACAGGTGAGCCCAGATCCCTTGACCCCAAGGCTGTGGTTCCACCCAGGCCTGGGAAGGCTCCAAAGCAAGGGCTTAGCGAATCTGTCTGAGGCAGCGCCTCAGCTTGGACGAAACAGACTAAGTCCAGGTCCCTGCTTTGGTGTTCTCCATTAGCCGAGTGGCCCTAGCTGGTAGAATCCAGGCAAGGGGAAACAGTTCCCTGGAGCATGCTCCCTTCTTCTTTAGGCCCTTTTTTTTTTTTCTTTATTTTTCTTTTTCTATGGTTCCCATGCCCATCCTTTGCCTAAGTGGCCCTTCTTCAAGTATATGCTGAGTGCTTAAGAAGCTCCTTTCTTACCTATTCCCTTTCCCCTACCTTGCTTTATTTGACTTGTTTATTCATTTGTCGATTCATCTGCCAAGTCCCTCAGCCAGCAGCCAGCAGCCAGCAGCCAGCAGCCAGCAGGCTAGGCTAGGCCTTGTGCCAGCCTCAGGCACCCAGAGGTGAGGGAATAGGAGTTCTCAAAGAGAGAGCAAATTTAGTGTCAATAGATGGGAATCAGCACTCCTCAGGAACCACAAAAGGAGAAAGGGAGGAGCCAGCTTCCAGCTTCCTCTTATGAAAACTACTGCATGTGACAAGGGTCCTGCTGGAAGGGCTAAAAATGCCCATAGTGTAGAGGTACTATGAGCGGCACAAAGAGACATCCAGTTGATTGCATGTATGGGCCACTGGCTTCCCTGGGCTTGAGGGGGTCTTCTTTAGAGTCCTGTCCCTTCACTGTGTGTGTGTATATGAGACAGACCAAAGGGGCTGGAGGAACACATCTTTAGGTCTCAGGGGAGAGCCCCCATTCTAAATAGTTCCATCCTTCCCCTGGGGTAGAAGACCATGGCTGTCCCAACCCTGGCAGCTGCAGTTTAATGGGGGAAGAGAAGGCGTGTTCATCCTGCGTGATTTGACAGCTCAGGAGAGCCCAGGCCTCTGCAGAAAGAGGAGGGAGCTTGTGAGGGAAGGAGGAAGGGAGGGCTATGGACAGGCCTTACCAGCAGGGGGACAAAGCAAAGAACCGTGTGGGATGAATGGGCCAGGAGCCGCACCTCCCAGAAAGAGGGCAATCAGGGACCCTCAGCAGGAGCAAAGCTCCCAACCTCAAAAGCTTCCCCTCCAGTCCTTAGATGCGCTGGACCAAGCCCCGTCTGGACTGTGTGCATCCCCCAACAAGGACAGCATGGATGGGTGGGGGCGCATTTCTGAGGTCTCCAAGGCCCAGGGGTTAAGCCGGCAGCAGAAAAGTTTGTGGTGTCAGCCCTTTTCATCCCATCTCCCTCGCCCCCCCCGCCCCCACCCCATCCTTTCCTCCCGCCCCCCCCCTCCCTTTTCCATTTGGAAGAAGGAGGCTTGCTGTCTTTGTATTTTAACTGTAGCAAAAAGATTAAATTGTTTACGAGCCGGGAGCCTCGGCTGGCTGGATGAGCCGGAAGAGACAAAGATAGACATTCTAATTCTCCCCTGTTCTCTGGGCCTCCGTCCCCCTGGCTGCTGCTAATTCTTTTATCTGCCCCCAACACTCCAGGCATTATGTGCATTCATAAAAGGGGGGGGGAGTGGAGAGAGCCCTCGCCGAAGCCAGCAAAATTACTGTTCTCTGCGCGGCTTCTCCGATAGCAATCTCTTGAATGCTGATTACTTTTCCCCCCTCTCCCCTGCCCCCTCCCCCTTTCCCAGCACCCAACATAAGTTGGTCTTTAACCCTTTATCTTTAGCAAGCAGAAAGACACGAAAAACATCTCACTCAGTGGGTGGAAAAAAAAAAAAAAAAAAAAAAA
>NW_004524740.1:2320711-2327713 GCF_000260255.1 Octodon degus | reverse complement strand
AAAAAAAAAAAAAAAAAAACCAGCACAGAGAAGAATTACTGTTATCTCCCCACCAGAAGAGGAACAGCAGAGATAAGGGAAGCCTGAAGAATTAAAAGAAACGCAGCGTTGGGGGCTCTAAATTCACGCTGAAGCCGGTTGTATTTGTCTGTCACGGGGGTTCATAATTTTCCGAGGTTGTTTTGATAGACTTATTGTGCGGACTGCATAGAAAACTCATCAGCATTTGTTGCCTCTGAGCATTATTGTCAGAGGTAACTGCGTGTCTATAGACTGGGGGAGATAATGGTTGAAGTAGAAAGCAGATAAAGCCGGGGCTCTTCTCATTAAGGACTATCTCGGCCTCCGCAGACCGGCTGGGATTGAGTGACTGGGGCGGCAGCGTGGGGCATACATTATGCCAGCAAAAGCTGGAGGCGGCGTCATTATCGCAGCCCCGCGCACCCCGGGGCCCTTGATGGATGGCCCAGAGGGGCTGTGTCATCAGGGCCCTGGCCAGGGCGCTCCAAGGGTGCCTGGGGCTTGCCGGGCTCCAGGGGACTGTGACGTGCAGTGCGGTTGTGGGGCCCTTTTTGGGCTCCATTCCGACATCTTTGACATTGCAGAGGGGAAACTGAGGTGTGGAGGGAGAGAAGGGGCAGGGCGTGGTTCCCGTGATTCTGGGATCTTCCCTTGGATCCTCCCCTCGTAGGTGGAGCCACTGTGAGTGGCCAACAGCCACAGCTATGCCTGTGGAGATGGGAGGGAGTTGTAGACTCTGCATACCTACGACAGGTGGGCTTCTCCCTTCCCATGGAGAGTTCTGTCCTACAGAAAGCCCACACACTGTGCGAGCCATGAGCACATTTGCAGGGTGCCCCAGACAGGAAGACACTGCATGTATCATTTTCCTCTGTGCATGGGCTAGGGTACCACTCTCCTTCTATCCCACCCACCAAATAAAGCCAGCAAAAGGCAGTGGGCCAGCTGGTGCAGAGGCTCACAGTGCCCTCCCACCAAGCCCTGAAGCCAGCCAGGGGCCAAGCATAGGGCGGAAAAGTACAGCCAGGGCCAGCAGAACTTTACTTGAGACAAGGGTCCTGCTCTGCCCTTTGCCCATACGTCAGATGAGGATAATAGGAAGCCTGATGAGGTCATTTGCATGAGGTTTGTTAACACAACACCTGAGGCACGCTACATGCTGGTAAACCTGCTCTTGGCTTTAAAATGACTGCTCTGTGGGTGACCTCAAGTACTGTGTGGCTCAGTACTTTCTTCTTTACCTGGCCCTAGGGGTGGGGCCTCTGAGGAGGCACATGGGCTTAATGAAAGTCTTAGCTTGAACCCTGTTTCTACAAAGGCAAGGCTTGGCATTGCTAGTGTCCATATCTCTCAGTTGCCTCCTGAGAAAGAAAGGTCCAGAGAAGAAAGGGCTTGTCCCAGGGGATACTGCACATTGCAGGCAGAAGGGACAAAGGACTGGGTTTCACTGAGGCTAGACACTTGTTTTCTGTCACACAACCTTGCCTTCTTGGCTGCTTCTACCAGGGAGGCCAGCCAGGAAGAGGAAAGCCCTGGTGCACACAGTTTGGGCGGGGGGGGGGGGGGGGGAGGCCAGGGAGATGGCTCAGTGGTCTAAAGCACTCCCTGGCAAGTGCAAGGGTCTCTCGGGGGCGGAGGGGGGGGGGGGGGGGGGGGGGGGAGTGACAGAGGGGACCCAGGGCCTTACCACTGGCCCCAGGGGCTCTGAGCCTGTATCTGGGGATGTTCCAGTCTGCAGCCTCCTCCGAATGGCCTGGACCAGCCTCTGGAATGTGAGGGCTTTAAGCCTTGATTGATCTGCATCTGGTTGGGCTCAGGGTGCTGAACAAGGAGCTCAGCAGCAGCACGGGGATTGAGTGATGGGGGACAAAATCAGGAGGGAAAGGGAGCCCAAACAGATACAGAGGATTGTAGAAGGTCAGCTTGGGGTGGGGATGCTGGCCACAGCATCTTCTTTGTGGATGAGTGGGAGTCGCCGGGGCCTTTTAGGATTAGTGGGGAAAACCAACACAGTATGCATCCTGGGGCACAGCCAAGGTGACAGGGGACCAGTGAGCCAACCATAGGGAGGGAGGAGCTGATGCTTTCCAAGTGGAAAGAAGAAGGGCCAAGGGACAGAGTTAAGCCCTGAAGAGCATAAATGGACAAGGGGGGAAGGGCATTCCAAGGGGATGGAACAGGCTTGTGGATAGCGGGAGGGAGGGAGAAGCAGGGAACAGCTCTTCAGGACTAGTCCAAGGCAGCTGTGTGTTGGGGGTTGGGAGTTCCATGCGGGGAAGGGCCTTAAACACCAGAGGTAAGAAACAG
Organism: Octodon degus; assembly: GCF_000260255.1. NCBI lineage: Eukaryota > Metazoa > Chordata > Mammalia > Rodentia > Octodontidae > Octodon > Octodon degus. The sequence goes on along the minus strand of NW_004524740.1, from coordinate 2,325,385 downwards.
GACTTCAGCCTGCACATTACTGGCTGGCCCAAGTGCTCCAAACAGCATGAGACTCTCATATCCTGGAAAGTCACACCACCTTCATTACTCCTAGCCCTCTCTGCACCCTGCTGCTACCAGCTCAGTGAAGGGCTGATTCCTGCTGGCAGAATTTGGCAGGAGAGGCAGAATGCATAGCGGAAAGAACACAGACTCTGGAACACTGGAATCTCACAGATTTGAAATGAAATCTCCCTAAACTCAGTCTTCTAGTCTATAAAGTGGGGACAACTTCTGTCTGGCAAAATTCCTGTGAGAATTTTCTGAGGCTGAGGAGGAGGACCTGGCATGCTGCAGCCTGTGCAAACACCTGCCCACCTCCTTTCCTCCTCCTTTGCATGCTGTCATCTGACACCTCTACCTTTCATCCCCCACCCCTGCAGAGCTCACCTGGGGGCCTTCCCAGACAGCTACATGGGCTCATCCATTTGTCTTGCGCCGACACATTCCTCCTCCCTGGCTATGTCCTGCTGCAGATGTCCTGGCACTGGCCCCAGTCAGCCCTCCTTGACAGAACCTCTGCTATTCTACCCCTGCCAGCCCGGCCTTGCCTTAGCCATCCTCTCTGGATGGGACCTACCCTGCCTAAACCACAGACTGTCATCTAGTCAACCTTGCTGTCATCCACTCCAGACTTGTCCTCTGTCCACATTTTGGTCCTGCCCCCTATAACAAAGCTGGCTAATGGAAGCTCCTGGTCCCTGGAAGATCTCAGACTGAGTTGGGTGGAGGGTGAACCCAAGCCATCCTGGAGGCTTTGAATGAGGATGGTGACAGGTGCAGCCCAACCTAGTAGAGACAGGATGTCTGAGAGAGACTTGGCTGTGTGTGAGGCCCTGCCCCTTTCTGCACCTCAGATTACTCCCCAGTAGTGGGAGAGGATGTATCTGTACTGCCTGTTCTGGCTCTGGCAGTCTTGGAAGGAAAGGCCAGGGTGTTCTGCAGCAAAAGTCTGCGATTCCTTCCTCAGTGCCAGTGCAGGGGCTGTGGGGAAGCTGCGCTGGTGCAGCCCCCGCCCCTGGCTGATTCCAAGGCACCCACCGCCCTCCATGGGATTTACAATGGGCTGAATTCATTTGCATGACAAAATTGGCTCGGGTATCCAAGTGTTGCAGGAAGACAAGTGTAACATTAGGAAGAACAAGCAGCCGGGAGGAAGGTTACCGCTGACAATGAGGGAACAAGCCGCCCACCCACCCACTGCTTCTGCCAACCTTTCATCCACCAGCATGGGGGGCTGTCCCAGGGAGGTGGCAAGGTTAGGGAGGAGAAATGCTCAGGACTGGAAGGTGGTAGTCAGCTGGAGGATCTGTTAGAGGAAGCAGGACTTTTGCTTCTAGCTTCTTCTTACTTGGATGAGGTTTTCTTTTGCTATGGTCAAATGCCTCCACTCTTTCACTGGACCTGAGTGGTCTCCCCACTCTTAGAACCTGCCAACACAGGAACTTTTCAAAGCCTCTATCCAAGGATAGATGGTCTACATCTATCCTTATCCATTCATCTACTCAATCATTCATTCACCCAATCATCTCCACATCTATCATCTATTCCTCACTCCATCCATCCATCCATCCATCCATCCATCCATCCATCATCCATCCATCCATCCATCCATCCTCTTATCAATTCACCCATCCACTTTCCTAACCAGCCCATCAACTTACCTCCTTGTTCACTCATGTACCTTTCCAAATGTCTGTCCATTTCACCCACTATGTTCGTCTATTCACTACTCTCTGCTCACTCATTCTTCTATCTATCCTTGTATACATTAACCCATCTTCTTGTCTTCTCATTAACTCACACATACACTCTTCCATTTACATAACAAAAACACACTGAGCATTTTTTTTATGCACCAAGTTAGGAGCATTGCTCTGGTCCAAATCTTCCTCATCTGTAAGGATCATAGGATGTGCCTCTCAGGTTTGATCCTAGCCAGGAGGAAATGCTATATAAATGTTTTCTCCTACTAACCTTATTAGGCACCAGGGAAGCGAAGGGTAAATGAAACATGTTGCTGCCCGCAGGGAAATCACATCTTTTTTGGGTGAAGAGGATGTAAGAGAAGTGGCATTGAAGTCCCAGGTAGGATGGGTCATGTTTCAGGGCCTGGGATGGGACTGGACCTTGGGTATCCCATCTCATTTAAGACTGCTTGAGAGAAAGGTAGATATGAAAAGTATTGTTATTAGTCTATCTATGTTATGGTGAGAAAACTGTGGCTTAGAAAGGGTAAAAGATTGTGCAAGCCACATTGCTACATAAACACAAGGACTGAAACACTCTGTCTTCTGATCTGGGGACTTTCCAGTGACCTGGATCTTGCCTCCCTTGGATAGTAAAATAAGACTACTCAAAAGCTCAACCAGTCCCCAGTGGGATGAGCACGACCACAGTGTCCAGCTCCTGAGGGAGAGACTGGTTTAGCTGTCTTAGGAAGAGAGCCGTGGGTGTGTTCTGAGTCCCTCACTGAAAACATTTGGAGAGTAGGTGCCCACCAGAGATGTGGGCCATCTCAGGGACTGGGTTGGGCTGGAGACGGTCACTTGACCCTTGGAACTGAGGCCTTCCTGGCTGTGCTATGGGAAATACCAAGCGTACCTGAGACCAGCACAAACTGTGGAATCTGCTGAATTCATCTGCAGTCCCATGGAATGGGACGAAGATCAACCAGGGCAGCTACAAAGTGGCATATTTGATCATTGTAATTAGTTCTTCACTTACACAATTGTTTCTGATGGAGCAGCCATTTCTTTGTCATTAAGAATACTGAGATATTAGTACTTAGAGGCATTATAGTACTATAATGTGCTTACAGGCATTATGCTTGATAGTACATGCCTATAATCCCAGAAGTTTGGGAGGGTGAGGTAGGAGGATCACAAGTTGGAGCCCCGCCTGGGCAACTTAGCAATTTAGCAATACTCTGTCAAAACAAAAACAAAAATGAAAAACCTGGGGATGTAGCTCAGTGTGGGGGAGGGTGCACAAGAGGACAAATTCCCAATGGGATTGCTGGTACAAGGGAATCACAAGCTAAGGCCAACCTGGGAAATCATCAAGAATCTATTTCAGAAAATGGGGGCTGGGGAGACAGCTCAGTGGAATTAGTGTTTGCAAGTATAGGGTCCTGAGTTTGATCCTTGGTACCACCAAAAAAAATAAAATAAAAAACAGAAAATGGGATTGTGGGGGCAAGATGTATGTGGTAAAGCACTTGCCTAGCATGCATAAGGTACTAAATATTAGTATTGGTGTTAATATCAGTATTAGAATGTGGCCTTTCAGGCATTCTAGACCTGAGTTTTCACGCCCATGCTGGATCAGACTATCTGTATGACTATAGGCGACTTTTCTGGCTGGTCTGAGAAACAAGAGTAAGAAAATCTTCCATAATATTTTGTAAGAATTAAGTAACAGCCAGCAAGTAAATATGTGGAACTTGATTTGGAAGTCTTCCTCACACTGAAGTCATGAGACAGAGCCTGAGAACTTTGCAAATTAACTTTTTATTTTAGAAGTATTTTATCCGCCTATCTTTTTATTTAGTTATTTATTTTAAAGAGAATATAACAATAATAAAAATGTAGAATTTCAAAATAAGATAAGAAATTAACAGTGGTTGTTATATACTCTCTGCAAAATAGATGCTCAGATTACCAGATTAGGCATGTAAGATTGATTGTTAAACAGAGAGCCTGGGAGATAGCTCAGTAGAATGAGTGCTTGCTTGGCAAGTGCAAGGGCCTCAGTTCAATCCCAAGTTCTGCAAAAAAAAAAAAAAAAAAAAAAAGATTAATTAAACAATATAAGCACTATCTATCCCTTTCAATGAACTAATAGAATTAGTAGTACAATTATCTTAGCTATTATATATATTTCCCCCCTTCCTTCTTTTCTCCTATTCCCCATCCCAGTTCCTTCCTTTTGAACAATTTCTTCCCCTTTTACAGTATCTATTGCATCTTTTGGATCTTATTTACTCATTCAGTTTCTTATAGTAGGGAAACTATGATGCATATATGTACCAGTCCAATTCATTTCACTTATGAGTATGGTCTCTAGTTGTATCCATTTACCTATAAAAGCCTTAAGTTTATCTTCCTTTATAGCTGAGTTGTACTCCATTATATTAAAAAAATCATTTTTATCCATGGGCATTTGGGTTGTTTCCAAGAGTCAATGAATACAAATTGTGCTTCAATAAACATAGGTGCACGTATATCACTGTGATATGTTTTCAGTTCTTCTGGAAAAATACCCAGAAGAGGAATAACTGGATCAAATGGGACCTCTAACCCTAGCGTTCTGAGGAATCTCCACACTGATTTCCACAGTGGTTGCACCAGTCTGCGCTCTCACCAACAGTGGAGAAGGGTTCCTTTTTCCTCACAGCCCCCTCCAGGATTTATTATTGGTTGCTTTTTTGATTATAGCCATTCTTTCAGGGGTGAGATGGAATCTCAGTGCTATTTTAATTTGTGTTTCTAGAGTGACCAATGATTTTTTTTTAAGTTTATTTATTTATTTATTTATTTAGAGTGTGTGTGTGTGTGTGTGTGTGTGTGTGGCCAGCTCAGCCCACCAGGGGGCGGGGCTGGCTGGCATGTGGTGCCGGGGGATTGAACCGCG
>NW_004524740.1:2294240-2320176 GCF_000260255.1 Octodon degus | reverse complement strand
TATTCATTAACAGAATGTAACTATATATCTATCCCAACCACTTTGAATACACAGATACAAAATGGACATTCATCTGTATACCCCATTTTTTCTAAGTTCTGGAATAATTTTAGATGTAAGTAAATTTCAAAAAAGTTGCAACGATAGCACAGAGTTCCTCTAAACCCCTCACCCAGTTGTTATTATCTTATATATCAAAACCAGGAAAGCAACATTGGTGCTCTGGTCTGTCCTTTCTTCATTATGCCCACTTCCCAAATGAGGTTATAAGAGAACAGAAAAGCTGCGTTTGTAGCCTAAGGTCACACTGTTTTAAGGTACAATCAGCAAAACTCACTGTGGGAAACAGGCTAGAGAACATCCAATGGGACGCCTTTCCCATTTCTGGTTGGCCTGGGCCCCAACCTCTGCATCGGTCGGTGTCTTGCTTCCCCACCAGCTCATGGCCAGGAGGCCCCTGACGGGCAACTGGGGAGGTCACATGGCAAAGATAAAAAATCAGCTCTGGTGGGTGCCTAGCAGCACACCGTAGGTCCTCAGTAAAAGTTTGTTGACTAAATTAATGCATGCATGAGTGAGGAGACAGAGTACATTCTGCTTTTATGAGGATTGAATTCAAGCATGTGTAGATTTCCCACATTTAAAACCAGGATTTTAGCAAGGCGTGGCAGTACATGCCTGTGATTGCAGCACTTGGAAGGCTAAGAAGGGTCACCACAAATTTGAGGTTGCCCTGTGCCACATAGTGAGTTCAAGGCCAGCCTGAAGTGTATAGCAAGATCCTGTCTCAAGAAAACAACCAACCAAACAAAACAAAAACCAGCATTCCAAGATGACCATTATTCTTCTTTCCTCAGGCTCCCTTCTTTCTCTGAGAAACTGCAAGCACCAATCTGCACCCTGCACACAGTGGCTTCTCGTGGAGGATGCCAATGTTGATATCCCTACCAACATATCCCTTGGTCCCAATTTCACTTCCACAGATAGAGCTTTCATTTTACTCTGTTGTGTGGTTTTTGCAAGCTGCCTCAAATCCGCAGGGTATGTGTGTATGTGCGTGTGTGTGTATGCATGCATGTGTGCGTGTGTGTGTGTGTGTGTGTGTGTGTGTGTGCATGAACATAAAGCCACCATGGCACCAATGCTGACTTGTATTTGAGGTGAGATGAGTGGGTGGTCCCCCATCTCAAGGTTCTCAAGAGTCTTCCTCTTGGAGCTTCCTCTTCCAAAGCAGTCCTTGGCTTATTTGGTCAGTTAGCCAACAAACGCGTGGAGCCTCTGTAGTGCACGTGTCTAGGTATACTCTGGGGAAAACACCTGGCCTCTGCTCTCAGGAGCTCAGCCTTTGGCAGAGGGCAAGGACACAGCCTGTGGCCCTCTCCCTGGCCCTTACATCATACCCTCAGGGCTGCAGCAGGACACTCTATGAATCAGGGTTCCAGGGCTCCAGGGCTCCAGACCTCATACCAGAGCCTTCTCCCCACTTTTTGGAAGTCCTCATCTCTTCGCCAGGCAAGTGCTTATCTACTGAGCTATCTTCCCGGCCCTGCCACCGCCAATCTCTCTCTCTCTCTCTCTCTCTCTCTCTCTCTCTCTCTCTCTCTCTCTCTCTCTCTCTCTCTCTCTCTCTCTCTCTCTCTCTCTCTCTCTCTCCTCTCTCTCTCTCTCTTTTCCTTTGCAGCACCAGGGATTGAACTCAGACCCTTGTGCTCACCTCCTTGTCTCCTGACCCTCTGTTCTCTGCTCACTGTCTGCTCTGGAGTTCCAGGCACTCTGCCCTCAGGTGTGTGTGTGTGTGTGTGTGTGCACACGCACGCACGTGTGGCCGGTGGGAATCACTGATCTCTCCAAGATCTGGTGCTTCCATACACATCTGGGCATGGATGTGGGTGTGTCCATCTGGAGGGAACGAATGAAGGAGGAAGGTGCATTTCAGCTGGGCATAGGTGGATGGGCCTTGATAAGAGGGTCACATCTGGGCAGTCCCCGCAAGCTCCTCTTCCACACTGGCCCCGGGAGCTCCTATAATGTATTGATTGTGTGCCTCAAAGAGTCTCTCTGCAACCTGACCCCTGTTTCCCATAAGTGACCTTCTCAGGAAATAGTCCTTGCAGGGGTAGATGTGGTGAGATCATGCTGCATGCAGGGCTGACTCTGAATCCAGTGCCTGCTTTCCTTAGAGACAGGAGAGGGAAGTTGGAGACACAGAGGAACTCAGTAGAGAGGGAGGCAGAGACTGCAGTGGTGCGGCCACGAGCCAAGAGCACCAAGCTCTGCTAGCAGCCCCCAGAAGTCAGCAAAAAGCCCAGGGGTAGATTGGCTTTCTGGGACATCCCAATGTCAGACTGTTGGACTCTGGAACTGAAGGAAAGCCATTTTTGTCATTTGAGCCACCAAGCTTGTGATTTGCTGCAGCATTTCCAAGGCACAGATATGGCTCCCTTTTCAATATCTCGGTTCACTTGCCTCCAGGAAGAGTTGTTGGGAGTCACTTGGGACACCAAGAGGCCCTCATCCCTCTCTGCTCCTCAAACAGGCAGGGACCATACAGGGGAATCTCATAAGTGACGTCTCCCTCTGGATGCTGGTGGCTCCCAGCCTTCTTTGGGCCTTGGTTTCCCCATTTGGATAGCATGGAGTTGGCCAAGTTGATTTTTAAGGCTTTTTCTAGCTTTGGGAATCAATGTGTTTTAAAAAATCAATCCTTTTCTGTTTTTCTTTCTGGTTTCCACAGCTTGCTATAGAGGAAGTACAAGACCTTTTTTGTCTTTTTCTTTTTCTGTGTACCAGGGATTGCACTCAGGACCTTGCACTTGCCAGACAGATACTTATGCAGCTGAGCTATCTCTCCAGCCCACACCACACCCTTTCTGATGGCAGTGTTTGGCTTCACCCTCTCTCTGAGACCTAGACTGGAAGAATGGGGCCTTGGGAGCACTGGAGTCTCTTCTAATCCCCTGGTGACTCCATAGCTACTTAGGCGTGTGAGTGGGAGTGCAGGGAGGATCCACCTGTGGCCTGGGCTGCAGGGGTGGGGCTCACTTGGGTGAGGCCTTTGGCTCTCTTGCACCCTGTCACACCCACCTGATCCCTTCACTCACTCCTGTCACTCCCTCCCATCTCCTCTTGGTCCCTCCTTTCCTTCAGTATAGAGGCCAGTGAATGACTGCATTGCCTGCCCGGGCCTGCCCCACGTAGCCTTCCAGGGGAGCCCTGCACCCTTCTGCTCAGGTTTCTGCAGCAGCATTTATTCTAGCAGCACTTTTCAACCCTGGGGGATTTAAAACATGCCCAGACATTCTGATGCAATTTCTGACCAATTCTGGTCATGACACCCAGGAGGTTCCAAGGTGCATCCTACAGGGAAGACCGCTGGAGTTGGCTTTCTGCATGCCACTCCCTCGTGGGCTGGGGCACTCGCTTCTCTGCCTGCCCAGGGAGGGGGCCTGCTGGAGGGCAGGATCTCATGAAGAGGTGTAGCTGAGCGCCACTAGGGTGCCAACAACCTCTCCTCTTTTTTTTTTTTTTAATAAGTTTTTTTTTTTTTTTTTTTTTTTTTTTTTTTTTTTTTTTTTTTTTTTTTTTTTTTTTAAGCGTATTTGCTATAGGGTCTCACTACACAGCTTGGACTTGTGGTGATCCTCCTGCTTTCAGCCTCCCCAGCACTGGGATTACAGGCTTGCGCCACTACTCTGGCAGGTTGTTCAGTCCACCCTGGGGTGCAGGATGCGGTGCCAGGGGATCTAACCAACCATAGTCCCTGTGCTTGCCTAAGCTTACCTAAGCAGGTGCTTTAGTCTGCTGAGCTATCTCACCAGCCCCGCCCTCTCCTCTTTTGAAAAGGGAAGAAGTAACTGAGCTGGATTCTCCTAAGCACCTAGACACTGGGGTGAGGGGCACCCTTGGGAATGTGAGATGGGGGTGTGTGACCAGGCAGTGCCCAGAGCCTGCTACTGGCCATAGGGGTGGGGGCCTCATGAAGGGCTTCCCCCCTTGGGACCTCATCCCTCTCTTCTGTGCAGAGAGGGGACTGGCTCAGGGAGCAAGCAGGTCTGGATCTACCCTTCTGTACGAATGCCAGGGGCACTACCTCCTGAGCAAGAGTCCATGCAGAATTGGCTGTAGCCCCCACACCACTACTTTCTGTCTCTGGCAAGAATGTGTTTCTATGGGCTGGGGAGATAGCTCAATAGAATAAGAGCTTGCCTGGCAAGTGCAAGGTCCTGAGTTCAATCTCCAGTACCGCAAAAAAAAAAAAAAAAAAAAAAAAAAAAAAAAGGCTCAGAAGAATGTGTTTCTAAATGTGAGGACATAAAACATGCCCATGCCAAGCCTCAGGCCACTAGCTGAGCCCACATCGGGAGAGATGGGAGCATGGAAAGTTCTCAGTCCAGGTTGCTTTCCACGCAGCAGCGGCAGCTTGTTGTGTTGCTGTTATTCTTATTACCACAGAAACAATGTCAGTCGTGTACCGAGCACCATACGAAATGCTTTTATAAGTCACTTAACCCCCACAGCCACCCAGAGATGAGGTGACCGCCGCTCTGAGAATGCATGACTACTCAGATCAGATTGCTGCCCTTCGGTGCAGCCCAGCCATGAGGCTGGAACCTGTGTGGGCTGCCAGAGGGAAAGGCTGCCTCAGGGTCTGAGGGAAAAAGCAGGAAGCATTTATTGAGCATCTAGTGTGTTCTTGTGATTAAATTTAATCTTTCAAATTGACATGGGTGGTTTGATCTAACTATTCTCAAGGTACAAATGGGGAAACCACAGGTTGAAGAGGCGCAGGAACTTAACTATTGCCACACTGTAGAGCAGGGTTACCCACACTGATGGATTTGACACCGGGCACTAGAGCCAGAGCCTTCTCAGACTGGAGCTACTTAGGATATATGTGTGTGTTTGTGTGTGTGATATGTGTGTGTGGTGTGTGAGTCTGTGTGTGTATGTGTGTGGTAATAAATGTTTGCCTCCTTCCTCCCATTGAACCAAGAACACAGAGAGAGAGAGAGAGAGAGAGAGAGAGAGAGAGAGAGGATTGGAGGAGAGAAAGAAAAGGTGTGTGTGTGTGTGTGTGTGTGTGTGTCATGGGTGGGGCTTTTATTTCCTGGGCTCACTGCATAGGGGGACTGCCTGTGGGGGTGGGGTGGGAGTCACCTTGGAATGCTTCAGAGCTGGAGCTGGAGGTGGGCCAGACAGCTCATGAATGAATGAGGTGTGGGACAGCTGTCACCCTTGGGGTGCAGATGAGTGGTCACAGGGGGCCTGGCTGAGGACCTTCTAACTAGCTTGTTGCCATGGAGATGCTGGCTGGCCAGGGAGCCCAGCTCCAGTCTGTCCTCCTAGGCAAGATAGAGGCCCCCCCCATCCTGGGTGTGTTTGTCTGGGAAGGGACCATCTCTCCCCTATTTAAAGCGAAGTTCCTTCTACTTCCCACCAGGAAGGCTCTCTGGGTCAAGGGACAGCATAGCTGATTCCCCCTTCCTGACACTGGGAACAGTAGGTTTCCTCGCAGCCAGGTGCTCTGAGCAAAAAGAAAACATGTGCGTCTCACAACTACCTCTTGTCCTGACCACAGGCCAACACCACCCAGACCAGACTCTGCTCACACGGAGGACGCCGGTGGTGTGGGACTTGTCCCTCAGGAGCAGAGCCAACAGCTCTCCCAAGGCTCAGTCTACCAGGAGTCAGAGCACCCAAGGGTTAGTGTTTCCTCATGAAAAACTTCAAACATTACAAACAAGGGATAGAAAACTTGATGGACTTGAGCGCCCTCCTGCATTCGCAGCGATTGTCAGCATTGCCTGTCTTGTTTCCTCCGGGCCTCTTTCTTTTCCTGGGGTAGTTGAAAGCAAATCCTAGGGGTGGGTCATTTCCCCTGGAAATATTTGAGTTCCACTAACTGGGATCACACATGATCAGTGACGGCGCTCCTCTGATGTTTGGTCCACCTCATCCTGACTCTGTTACACGCGTAAATATTCTCCAGAGTGAAGGGAAGGCTATGTGGCAGGGATGATGCTGTGTTATAACTTTGGGTCCATGAGACAATGATGGCTGGCTGTCTATGGTTTACACCTACAATGTCCCCCCAAATCTCAGATTCAATAGTAGAGACTGGTCAGAAAGAGTGGGTCACCGGGGGTGAGGTGTTCCTGGAAGGACGCATGTCTCTCCTTTCTCCACCACAGGGCTGCCAAGGGAGGAGTGGTAAGTTCTGGCCTGAGTACCAACTGCTAAATTATCATGGCCCTGATTCAACATGGCCAGATCCCCAAAACAATAGCTTATCTTCCCAATGACCACCTCCTCCCTCTTCCCCACTCCATCCCTGGATACAGCTTCCTTTAACCTTTCCCTTGAGCACACAAGGGAGCCCCCAGTCAGCTCCTTGTGTGTCACTGAACCTGCCTCTCAAGCTCTGCCCCCAGCAAAAGTTCACAAAGTCTCATCCTCCCTGTCTCTGGTCAGAGGATCCTCCATCTCCGTGCCCTCGATCCTCTCTCTGTGTCTTCAGAGTTAATAAAGGCCCCTCCTCTTTATTTCTGCTTCTTTGTCATGTGGCCACCAGTGATAAAACCTAGCAGGAAGGTGCCAGCCCCACCCCCAGGGTGCTGAGATGGCAATTGAGACTGGGCATGGTGGTGCATGCCTGTAATCCCAGCACTTGGGAGGCTGAAAACAGGAGGATAACTAGGAGTCTGATCTGTGTAGTGAGACCCTGTACTAAATACATCTCAGGCCATTTCTGCCTGAGATCCAGCTGACTTTAGACTGAACCCACCAGAAACATAAGCCAAAATAAAGCTCTCCTGCTTTAAGTTGGGGGTGTCAGGTTCCTGTGATGAGAAATCGACATGCAAATGCCTGTGGTTAGAGGTGGGTTATTTTGCATTATGGGCCTCAGTTTCCTCCTACACCAAAGGTGCATGTGTCTTCCAAGCTCATTGGAAAGACTGAACAAGATTCTCTAAGTGCACTCTGGGTACACGATAGGGACTTAGTAAACGGTGACAATGATCCTGCAGTTTTCTGTTTCATGTATGAAGCTCAGAGCAGGAATGGGACTTATCTAAGCTAACGCAGCGCAGAGCCACAAAGCTGGGCTGCAAGCACAGAGCTTCCAGGTGTACTGGGATGTCCATTTCAGCACAGCCCCCCTCAGCTCTGGGCATGTGGGGACCCTCAAGGCCGACAGGATTTTATACAGAGCCCGAGGTCCCCGGCTGTAGGACAAGGTTGGAGGAGGGTGACCATCCTATTTGGAAAATTTGTCCTCCCTGCCCCTGCCCTGGATTGCAGGCCCTGAATTTGAGGTTCTGACTCCTATGTTGTAAGTACCACATAAGTGGGACCTGAAACTCCTCTGCATCCCTAAATGGAGGACCAGCAGGGAAGTGGAAGACTTGAGCACCACTTGAGCCAAGCCGGCCTAGCCGCTACTATTTTCTATTATCTAGTGATCCAATAGACTTCACCTAATCGGAGTATAATACACATTCTACCCACATGCCTGTGAAATGTTCTCCAGGATAGATCATACTGGAGGTTGCAAATCAGGTCTCAATTTTTAAAAACTGAAATCACACAAGGTGCATTCTGATGACAAGTGGACAGTGAAGCTGGAAATCATGTATACCCAGGTTGATAGCACAATTCATACTAGCTAAATGTTGGAAGCAGCCTATATATCCATCAATTGGTCAATGAATAAAGAAAATATGGTATGTAAACCCAATGGAGTACTACTTTGCCATAAAAAAGGATAAACTTCAGCCATTTGTAGAAAAATGAGCACATCTTGAGACCATAATGTGAGGTGAAATAAATTAGACACAGAAGCTTAGATATTATTTTATTTTTCTCATATGAGAAACCCAAAATATATGTAAAGAAAAAACTAAAAGATAGATAATAGGAAATAGGGAGATAGTTCTTTCTGTCTATGAGAAGGGAATCAAGAGATGGCTGGAGGATAGAAAGGAGGGGGAAGAAAAGAATTGAAATGTGTTACCTATGGTTACTAACTTCCTGTGAGACTTGCAATCACATACTGCAAAGGTGTAGTACTGAAAAATAAATTGGAAGTCAAAAGTCTTTTAGTTCTTTTCTTGTTGCTAGGACAAAATACCTGACTTTTAACCCACAAGTAAGAAGAGAAAAGGTTTATTTCAGCTCACAGATTATAGAGGGTTTGGTCCATAATAAGCCAGCTCCACCTGGGGTGGCATGGCAGAGGGGCATGACAGAGGAGAAACAGGTCATGGTGTGGCAGGCAGAAGGCAGGAAGCAGCTGCAGCAAACCTGCATTTCACTTTTATCCCAAACAGGCTACAAACCTTTTCACGGTGCCACCCACCCCCGAGGTGGGACTTCTGTCTTCAGTAAATCCCCTCTGCCACTCTCAGACTATACTAATTCTGATCAGTGGACTAATTTAGTATCACAGGATCACACACCCTAGATTCAGTCAGCTCCAAAATGCCCCAGCTATGAATACACAAAGTTTTGCAGGGACGTCTAGGTACAAGCCACAACAAAGAGATGAGCAACGTGTGGAAAATTCACAAAAACACAGACACAACACAAAACTGGTGTCAAAAAATAACCCTCAAGTGAAGGAAAGCATGCTTGGAGCTGAATGAAAATTAAGACGCAACATCTCAGAACTTAGGGGATGCAGCAGAACTACGCTTTGAGGGAAATGTATAGCTGCGAGCACCTCCTTTAAAATAGATCTCAAATCAAGACTTTAAATGTCAATTTTATAAGAAGAGTGGGTAACAACAGTCTTGCTTTCCTTCCATGTTTTGCCATCTTCAAATTATAGCTTAGTTCAACTTATGCTTTGGGCTTTGCATAAATCAAATCATATAGCAGCTCCTCCTTGAGGTCTCGCTTCTTACTTTTCCCCATGTGTTGGGATGCCTACGTTGTTAGAGAAGCCAAATTTACTCCGCTGTATTGTATTCCATTTCAGGATCATACCATAGTTTTTGTTTATTCAAACTGTGGATGGAATAGATTATTTAAAAAAGTCACAAGCACGAAGGTAAATTGAACTATTTAAAAATACAGACTAGGGCCGCAGAGATAGCCCAGCAGTCTAAGTGCCTGCCTAGGCAAGTGCAAGGTCCCGAGTTCGATCCCCAGCACTGCATGCCATGCCAGCCCTGCCCTGGGTGCACCAAGCTGGCCACCAAAACCGGGCAGGCATGGTGGAGCACCCCATGTAATCCCAGTGCTGGGAACGCTGAAACAGAAGGGTCACTACAAGCCAAGCTGCGTAGTGAGACCCTGTACCAAATATGTAAACAAAACAAAACAAAACAATAAAGAATAAAAATGAAGCAACAAATGTTAGTCTAATTTTCATTAAGGACCCTCACTTTCTTTTTTTTCTGCTTCAGTCAGGAAGCCAGTCTATGTCCTGAGGGAAAAATAGGGCATTTAGACAGGAGCCCAAGGAGACAGAACCAGATAGCTGGCCACACACGCACGGACGGGGGGTGCTAATCGGTCCTCCTCCCCAAAAGTTCAGCTGCAAGGCGAGAGGTCGCACAGATGGAGCAAAGCCATGCTGTCCCTTGCTCCTGGGACTCACAGCTTTCCAACATGCAGGCAAGTTCACCCCAGGCAGCTGGGCAAGGGCAAGTGCCCACACACGTGCACACAAGTGGGCACCTGGGCATGTCCCAGAGGTGGCAGGCACCTGTGGGCACCCGGCCAGCAGGCGAGGTCTGTGCGTGGAGGAGTTGGTGGAAAAAGAGGGGAAGGAGGAGGGAAAAATCCCCTCATTTCTGAAGAAATGTCCCAGATTAGATTTGTAAATCAAAAACCAATATATAACATGCAAGAATTGATCTGTTTTATATTCCTCAGTTACATTTTTGTGAAGCACATTTAGAAGATTTAGAACGTATTTGCGCCTGCTGGTTGGGCCATTATATGGTTCAGTTCATACATCTATTTGTGAGGCTATAAAACAGGCATCGACTACCATGTAAATTGTGTTCTCCACAATAAATTATATGCATACTTGCAAAAATACATAACTGCCGTGGCTGGGCCGACGCGGCCGGAATACTAATGAGGGCGAAAGTTGCTTTGTCCCTCTTCTCTGGCCTAATTTAGCCTCTACATCAAAAATTATGTAGGAAAAATCACTTTATCCTCTCACTGAGAAATAAAATAGCACTCATGGGCACCCTCATCCCTTCCCACCGCCCCCCTTCCTTTTAACCGAACACCACCATTTTCATACTAATTTTAGCTGCTCCAGGTTTCTGGGGAAGAAACCAGCCTGAGCCAAAGCTGGGGCATCGCTGGGCTGCCTGTGTGCACGAGAGAGCTGTTGGAGCTGGTGTGCGCATGCACACACACACTCACACACACACGCCCATGCTCACACGTGTACACACGCTCCCTCCCTGTGGTCTGAATACGCTTGTGCCAGGGCTTGTCCGTAGCACGCACACAGACGTGTGTACCCGGGAAGACTGGCCCAGACACGCATGCGCAGACCTTCCGCTGGCACCTGCCGAGCGGCCCAGATTCTCTCCTCTTCCTGCTGTCGACTGTTCTGCGTGGAGACACATGGGGCAAGCGAATCGAGCCCAGCCGGTGTTAGCTGAGCACCTACTATGCGCCATGGGCTCCAGGTAGCGTTGGAAATATTGAGATTCAAAAATAAAATAAAATACAATCTCTGCTGGGGAGACAGCTTTATGAGCAAGTGCAGACAAGGCGCTGCAGCAGAGGCCAAGTGCATGTGCACACACACCCTCTGTCCAGAGTGGTGGCCACACACATGCCCTCTGCTACTGACCCTTTTACACGCTTGTGTGGATATTCACACAGGTCCGTGTGTGCGTGGACAGAACGTATCTTCACACGCAGCAGCAGCAGCAGCAGCAGCAGCAGCAGCAGCAGCAGCAGCAGCAGCAGCAGCAGCACAGCCACCTTCCCACCCTTCCCAGGCTGCGTGCTGAAACCGCCCCACCCCCATCTTTTCTGCAAGTCTCTTCATCTCAAACCCTGCCTGATTTGCCCAGCTTCTGGGCTTTCTTGCTAGCTATTCTAGAATTTCAGCCACTTCTGATGACAGTGGCTGGAGGGGCTCCCACTTCTTCTGGTGACTTTGCCCCAGCAATCCATCCTACTAGGAGCTCCAGGAAGTTTCCAGGAAGAAGTCACAAAGAAGATCTTTTGTCCATGACCACAGGCTAATTTGGTCTCTTCTTGGGCCTCAGTTTATTCATCTTTAAACTGGAATTGGTTGGGGAGTCGATGGTCTCTAAATTGCTCACAACTGAATTGATGCTTTGGGTGGGAATTTGATGCAGGGACATCTAGGTACAAGCCACAACAAATAAAAGCCATCAGAAGCTGCTTAATTTCTAGAATAGGTAGCAAGAAAGCCCAGAAGCTAGGCAAATCAGGCAGGGTTTGAGATTAAAAGAGACTTGCAGAAAAGATTGGGGTAGGTCGGTTTCAGCACACAGCATGTCAAGTCTGAGAATGTGGGACAATGACAGAACCAGCCCCACACTGCAGGAGGCCGGCCCAGCTCCGGGTCCCATGGAAGTGGAGAATCAGCCCCCGGGGTCATGGGCAGAAGTGGGGAAGCTGAGTCCTGGAGGAAGCTGCGATGTGTGGCAGAGAAGTTCGGGTGGGAAGGAGCCAGGAGCCAGTTTGACCCAGCTCAGATATTTATAGGTGTCAGGCACAGTTCTAGTGGAAGTCTGTTCTATCTTCAGATATCTGAAGGGCTGCCATGGGGAACAGGGAGGGGACTGTCTCTATGTGACCCA
The DNA here is from genome assembly GCF_000260255.1 of Octodon degus. Taxonomy (NCBI): domain Eukaryota; kingdom Metazoa; phylum Chordata; class Mammalia; order Rodentia; family Octodontidae; genus Octodon; species Octodon degus. The sequence continues at coordinate 2,308,363 of NW_004524740.1, read as the reverse complement.
GTTGGTAGAACTAGGACAGTGGGAAAGTGGGTAGATGCTCCAAGGAGACAGGCAGCCTTTGGTTCAATATAATGATCGACATGATTCTCTCTCTCTCTCTCTCTCTCTCTCTCTCTCTCTCTCTCTCTCTCTCTCTCCTCTCTGTAGGAATGCGAATTCCACCTATTGCTTGTTTTGTTCCTTTGAAATTCTTTGCCTCACCTACTCTATTCCCCTAAACCCATCCTATTTCCTACCATCCTATTTCGTCTTGGCCTAAAACTGTTCTCTGATTAGAAAATGCTCTTCAAAAGAAAGGTATTTTTAGTGAGAAAAAGTATTGAAAACAAGCGCACGGTGAGAAATTCAAATTGGTCAAAAACAGTGAGTGGTGAAAAGTAAGGCTTTCTCCCTGTCTGGAGCCCCAGATTCATATTCATCCCGTTTCCATCTCTGGAAGCAATGCCGCGGACAGCTTTTATGTCTACACTCAGGAATCTACCATACATGCAAGCATCTGTCTGGCCATCTATCTCTCTGGGCCCTTTAACACAGTATAATCACTCAGTTCGGAAGCTGGAAAAAAGTTCTCCATGGGGCAGCGTCCAGTGATGGAATGGGCTAACAAGTCCCCTAGAACTGGACATGTGGCAGCACAAGCTAGCCGACCACTTGGAGAGATAAACAGAAAGGCCTTGGTGGGGACAGGAAGGTTAGACTCGTGCTTTCTAAGGCTCTCTCCAGCCACTGGTTTCTTGGACACAAAGAGAACAGCTCTTTAGCCCATTTTCTACCCACCTTCCTGCTCTCCTCCCCCCAGAGGCTGGGCCAGGGTCACTAGTTCTAAAGCTGCCCAAGTTGGCTTCCAGCCTTCGTGTAATTGACAAGAACCCCCCAGAGATGGCCTCTCTGTGCCAGCCACATGCCACTAAACTCCGAATTAAGAGGCCCAGCTGAGATTTCTGTCTTATTCCACCCGTACTCCTGGGGCCAATCCTCTCTCATTTCAGGAGGGGAATGGAACTAGAAGTTTGGATTTGGGAAGGGGGGTGGTGGGGGCTCGCCATCGAAGCTGGTCCCTCTATACTCCAGAGAGATGTGCGTGTCCTACCATGCGGCTTAAGACTTCTCCAAAACACCGTCCCCCCAAATCCAATAAAATTGCAAATTTCACTGTATTTCACAATATCCTAAATAAACATGAACAGCATGCGTTTCTCTTCCTTGCATCAAATATTAATCTGCCCACGGCCAGCGCCCGCTCCCCCGCGCGTGTGCGCACACTGGGTAAACACCGGGGAGATTGGGATGCCAGACCTTCCTTTCTCTCCCCCAAGTCGAGAGCATGACAAATTTTTCTCCTAATTACACCTGCCACTGTTTGCCTTCTAATACTGTAAATCCTCCATCACATAGTTTTTCAGATTTGGGATTAGGTTCTCTTCCTGTCGTACAAATGATTGAAGGGGGCGAGGATGGGGAAGTGAAGGGGAGAAGCGGCGGGCTGTTGGCATTGCTTTCCAGTTTCCCCGTGGGGTCCCTGAGCTGGGCCCAGCCAGCATCCCTAGGCCGCTGACCCCTTTTCCTTCAGGGTGGGAGGGAGATTTCAAGGGGCATTGTGGAGGGACATGGATGGAGATATGACACCTGCTCAGGCGCACAGAACCTGCATGTGCCAGCTTTCAGCCCCTTGGTCACCAGGGAAATCCTGAGGAGAATCAAAATCCTGATGTGGAAAGGCACAGATGAGTGAAAAGCATTCAGCACGGTGCCCAGGACAGAGTAGGCAAGGAGCCAGAGCCTCCTCTCCTTTGCCCCATCTCCTACTCCATCTCTACCACATCATGGTCCACCCTGGACCATGAACTCCAACTCCTCACCAGTTGCCGTCTTCTCACCCTTCCCGATACACCTGTGCCCTCCCCTCCTCCTGCAGCCCTGGCTGCCATGCTGGCTCTTCTAAGGCCCAGAGTTCTCCACTCATTGCAGACTCTGGACAAAGCCCCCAAAGAACACCCAGCAGCTTTGAAGTGTGGCCAGTCCCAACCTTGAGGCCCATTTTGATTCTCTGGCCCCTTGTCCCGTCCTCCTTGTGCCTGTCCATATACTCTACAGGGTGCCAACTCCACTTGGTGTCTTTCCCTTCCCTAGAGGCCATGTTCAAGCTTCCACCTTTCTTCATTCTCAGTATGAAAGAACTGTTGAGATGCCAGTTTTCTTCCCACCACCTCCGTGAAGGCTTCCTGGGTCCCCCACTCATTTGAAATCCTGTTGTCTTTTGTGCTCTCAGGGAACTTTGCATCCTCCCTGTTCTAGGCTCAGACTCTGGTCTTCTCTGTCCATGGGGTCGGGAGTTCTGTGGGCTGGGTGCCCTCTGGACAGGGCCAAGCTCCTAAGTATCTCTGTCACCTCAATATCCCTCTAGATTCCCAGGCCTGATATTGCAAAAGAGTGACATTAGCTGTGTGGTGGTGGTGGGAGGGGCTTCCTGTTGTCCCTGATCTGACCAAGTCCGCTGCATGCTCCCTGTGGAGTACAAGGAGGTACAAGGCTGCCTGGGCTGGCAGCAAGCATGGAGCCCCAGTCAGCACCACAGGATCGACTCCTGGAGGCCGCAGTGTAGAGAGGAAGTGGGGGCTGAAGAGATAAAAACCATGGCACCCCAAGTTCAATCTGGGAGCCTGTGATGCCCCTCCCTGTTGTCTGTGTGTTGGTGCGTCTAAATCATGCAGGTGACGCACAAATCCTTCCCATGTGTCTCTGGCAGTTGCAGTCATATTGTCCACTTTTATTTGGTTTTGGGTCACAGATGCCAACTTTGCCCTCTACCTCTGTCCACGTCCAGGGGGAGGAGCTTCTGGGATGCACAAGCCTAGCATGATTTCCATCCTTCCAGAAGACCTCTCGAGGGGCTCTTGAAGTCTTCTCTTAGAGTCAGCTTGTTCAACTTGAATAATAACTGTCCCTGGCCCAGTCCCCTCCCCACACATTTCACCTTCAAAGGGCTGGGAGAAATTTCCCTAATTAATTAACTCCCCTGCAGCCTGCCCTCCATGTCATTGGGTGATTAATTGTCACTGTGACTTTAAATCCATGGGCAAAAGGAAGTTGGCAGTGACAGAGGCCAGAAGCAGGAATCTGGGGATGAGAGCAGCCTCAGGGCCTTTCCTGGGGTTGAAAGACCCTGCCTCACCCCCACTGTTGCCCTTGCCCAGGGCCTGGCTGAGCACCCCCCCCCAGCTAGATGGCAAATGCATCTGTCAATAATCAATCGATGATTCTCAAATATGAGACTGTGAGAACTAGGGCATTCCAGGAGAGGCAGTGGTGCAAGCTGATTGTTAAGTCTGCAGAACAGGGTAGCAGTGGGTAAGGACATTGGCTTTGGTGTCCGGAGGAACCAAATTGCAATCCTGGCTCCACCTCTTTCCGGCCCTGTGACCACTGCTTTCCTGGGCCTTGGTATTCTCACTTGTACAGTGGAGATGTAATCGGCCCAGCCTCTGGGTGCTGTTGGGAGGGACAGGTGTGAAGCCTGGTGCGGTACTAGCAGCGATGTTGTTGGGGCGTCGGCCAGGGAGCTGGAATCCCCCTGCCCTGAAACCAGGGCCGCCCAGCTCCTCCCCTTAGCGCTGCTCTCCCGGCTCACTCCGTGAGTCACATGACCAGCCCTGTAGCAGCACTCCCTGAGCTAGGTTCTTTCTTTGTGTCTTCCTTTCTTAATATAGGAAATGGAGAAAAAGCCTCTGCACACTCCTTCCAAGGTTCCAGGACACAGACAGGGATAAGATCCAGGCTTTCTCTAAGGAGTTCTACACCAGGAGAGGCAGACCTGGTTGAAATACTCGCAAACACTGCACGAGTTACCAGGCGTTCACCTGGAGGCATAAATGGTATCACAGGCCAAGTGTAGCAAGCGTAGATAGAGGAAATGTGTTGGCACATAATAGCTGCACAAGAAACCTCTGTTCCCCCTGGACACACAGATGCATGCTCGTAGTCTCAGCAGTTTTGGAGGCGGTGGCAGGATGATCACATGTTCATGGCCAGACTGGGGCCTTGATAAAAAAGGGCCGGGGATGTAGCCCAATGCTACCTGGGTTTAGTCCCTGTCCTGGTCCTGGTGGCAGTGGCGGTCAGCTTTCAGCCTGCCCTTCCCTAGTTGGCCTAAATTCAAGACCTGGAGCCCCGAGTGGCTCAGCATCATTGTTTCTCTCCGCATCACCAGCGTTAGCTGCCGTTTGTTGAGTGTTGTTTTATTTGGAATAACCTAATTGGATCCTCTCAACCGGCCATTTGGGAGTTGAGAAAGATGAAGCAGAACTTCAAGGAGACAGAGAAGCCTAGGAACCGCAACAGGGGAGTGGGTTTGGGCTCAGGGTGGTCAAGGAAGGTGGCCTCCTCGCCAGGGGCAGGGGCAACAGGCTCGGGTTTGCAGTCGCGCTTTCAGGGGTCCCTGGATCCTGCACTCTGCTGTGAGGACCAGCAGCTGGAGAAGCTCCGCCCCGCTGTCCAGGAGCGCTCAGAGGCTCGGCCTCAAGGCGGAGCGTGCTGGGTGCTGGGGTGGAGAATGGGGTTAGAAGGTCTCACTGTGACGGCTACCAGGCTAGGAGAAGGTAGGGGTCCCAGCAGGAGCAGGAGTGCGGCAGGGCAGAGTAGGAGGGGAGTGTGGGACCAGTAGGTTCTGGGTGCTGCCTCCAATGCGCCCTTCTCTCCACCCCCGCCGCTCTACCCCTTCTGCCCCTGCAGGAGCCCGTGCGCCATACCCACTCCTCCCAGGGGCTTTCCTCTGCTGAGAATGTTAGTTCCCAGATGTCTGCAAGTCCCTGCCTTCTTCACTGTCTGCTCAAAGCACCCCTGTCCCCCAAGGAGGCCTCCCAGGCCACCATATTTAGCCCCAAAGTCCAAACCGGACACTCCCCTCTTCTCTCCTCTTCTCTGCCCAAATGCTTCATTTGGGCGGCATTTGTCACTATCTTCCTGTATTTCCTCTCTTCTGTTTATTCTCTATCCCTTTCCACCAGATGCCAAGCTCCATGAAGGAAGGGACTTGTTTGTATTATTTGCTTATGATAAACCACACATATTTATGTATTTAATAAATGGACAATCATAAACATTTGCAATGGTGTGTAAAACCATCACCACTTATCTATATTTTTTTTCTGTCCATCAAATAATTTCAGTATCCATTAAACAATAAGTCTGCATCCCATCCCCCAACAGCAGATCCTGGTAACGGCTGCTGTGTTCTGTCTCTCACCTGTCTACTGTCATTACCTTCTGCAAGTGGAATCACACCAAGTAGAAGGACAAATCCTTCCATGGCTGACTTGCTTTAGCTTTTAAGTTCTATCTACATTGTAGCATATGTCAACATTTCATTCCTTTTCACGGCTGAATAATATTTCACTGTGCCATGTTTGGGTGACAGCTGCTTGTCATCATGGTGCCTGGCATCATGCTTGACTCTGACTCAGTGTTCTATGAATGTTCGCTGATGAATAAATGAATGGCGAAGGTGAAGAATCTTTGTGGTGGTTGCCACTTAGAGCCACCACAGTCTGATCCTAGAAGAACATCCAAACAGAGAAAACAGTGAGTGTCCTGGGTGTTTGGGATGAGGGGGATAAGAGGTAAGTGGGTTCTGGGGAGAAGGGAGCTCAGTGTTTCTCCCACTGCAGGGTCCCTTCCCAGCCTGGGCACAGCCCATTTGTCCTCCTGTCCTTGCTCTAGAGGAGAGTGGGGTGGAGGTCTTTTCTGGAAGGACATCCAAGGCTCCTTACTCTGCCCAGACTTAGCCACTCTTTGCTCTTCAGGGTGTCTGTGTGGGATGCTTTGCGTCTGTGCAGGAGACCTCACACTGGCAGGCTAGATGGGTCCCTGCTGAGCCACTGTCCTCAGCATGAGAGTACGGAGGGTCTGAACTCAGCTATGGAAAGGTCCAGATGCCCAGCACCATCCCTGCTAATTAGTGCAATTAATTAACAAGTGGCTCTGGAGTCCTGGGCACCTTTGGCACACTGGAGCAGTGCTGTACACAGCTGTTGAGGGGGGTCAGTGATGGAAGCAGAATCGAGGCTGATCCTTCACTGGCAGAGAGGAAATCTGTAAGACGATTGCTGGGGCTTCTCTCTCCTCCTTCTGGGTGGACCCAAGGTGGGCTGAACAGAGGAATGTTGGTAACCCTCACCGGCTGAGGTCAAGTCCCATGGACACAGTTATAGAAGGACAGAAAATATGACCTTACCCATTCCAGTTGACAGAGAAACCTGGGCTCCACAGAGAGGATTATCTTAGTTTTCTCATTGCTGAGACAAAATACCCAGCACCCAAAGTTAAAGGATGTCTCAGTTACTCTTCTCTCATTGCTGGGACAAATACCCGACACCCAAAGCGAAGGAAGGAAAGGTTTATTTAGCTCACAGTTACTGGAGGTTTCAGTTCATACTCAGCTGGCTCCAAGGCAGCAGTGCAAGGCAGAGAGCAACCTTTCGTGGCAGCAGCAAAGAGCAAGAGCAGATGGAAAGGCATCAGCAACAATGGCAGCCGAGAGCGAGTGTGTCTCCCTTAAATTGTATTCAGGCTCTCCAGCCCAGGCTGGGAGTAGCACTCACACCCATAATCCCAGCAGTGCGCACACCCATAATCCCAGTGGATCATGCGTTAATCACAAACGCTATAAGTCTCCGGCCCATGACTGCATGAGGCTTTGGGGGGACAACTAGACACAAACCATACAAAAGGAGTAAAGGTTTATTTTGACTCACAGTTTGTAGAGGTTTCAGTCCATAGTCATCTGGCCCCAAGGCAGGGTGGCTTCACAGAGGGCCATGACAGAAGAGAAACAGCCCATGGCAGGGTCGGCAGGAAACGGCAAGCCTCCCTTTATATTCCATCCAGGCTACACCACATCCTGGGTGGGCTTGCCCATATCCACATCCAGAACTATGCTAGACCAATTTGGTTACTACACATCTTTAATCCCAGCATCACACACTAATAATAGATAATAGATATTGGGAAATAAGAAGAAAGTATTCAAAAGCCCCACCTAGGAGCCCATAAGGCTTTGGAGGGACATTTAGAAACAAGCTGTGATAAGGACTCCTGGATTGATGCAGCCCTTGGTAGCCAGTATTCCTGACCTGGGTGAGTTCTCTGATCTAAGCACTACTCTGATGGTCGGACTGCTATTTCCTGGATCTGCAGCATCCCCCAAGGTCTGTGTGTGGGGACATGGTGGAACCTTTAGGAGGTGGGACCTAGAAGGAGGTCTGTAGGTCATCAGGAGGGTGCCTTCAAGGAGGACAGTGGGAAATCAGGGAAAAGAGTCCACGCTGTTAAGTGAAATAAGTTGGACATATATTTTTAACTGTCACATTGTTTCTCTGGTGTGAGAAATTGAAAGGGTAAATAAGGACCAAAATGTATAATAGATACTGGGAAACAGGAAGAAAATATTCAAATGGGAAGGGAAACAAGAGATGGAGAGGGGAGAAAGGAAGAGAAAAGAAAATAGAAGGAAGAAAGTGGAAGCAAAGCCTTTGTAAATAAGGAAGGAAAGAGGAGTTGAAGAGAAGAGTGGGGATTAAGGAGAAAAGAAAAATCAAAATATATCATGTACTGGTACAAACTCCCTCTGATGAATGTGACCATTATATATATTTACAATGTACCAATAAATTAATAAAAAACAGAAAGAAAATCAAAGAGAATTGGGGCTCAGCCCCTTCCTCACTCTCTTTCCTTTCTAGCCAGACGAGTTTTGTGTCATCACCTACTTCAGTCACAATGTGCCACCAAAGGCCCAAAGCAACAGGGATGACTGATTGATGGTCTGAAACCTCTAAACCTTGAACTGAAAACAAACCTTTTCTCTTTATAAGTTGATTATCTCAGGTGTTTGTTATAGCAATGGGAAGCTGACTAACACAGACATAGCCACTGCCCTAGGAAGGCCCCTGGCCTAACAGGGAAAGGAAATAGAAGACACAAACTTGAAAAAAAAGGTCTCAGGCCCTTTAGGTGGTGCACAGGTAGTGGTAAAGGAGGCATGCAGGGAAGGGAGGGCAGGAAGGGAAAGCAGAATGTTCCCTAAGTAAGATTCCTGCCCTGCTGTCTTGGAAGGAGCAGAGAGGGCAAATCTTCAGCCAAGGTGCCCTTGAATCTCATAGAATGGCATACTCGATAGGGACAAAGGTCAGGCAGGCCTAAAGCAGAGGACTCGTGAAGGAGAAGATGGCTAAGGCCCAGGAGAAGCCTGGCAGGCAAGAGCCTTGTAATTCAGGCTGCAGATGGTGCTACCTGGCCTTCAGGGATAGGGGCTGGCCAGATGTGTACCTGGCTCGAGTGACAGAATCAGAGGAGCAGCCTCCTGCCATCAAGGGAAGATGTTCCTGATGAATGTCATTGTCAGCAAGTGCTCATGGGTCAGCAAGAAAGGGCTGCTGAGAGCAGGAGAGTCTGGAGGGGAGAGTTTGAGGGTGAAGCGATGGTTCTTTTTGGTTTTACTTTCTTTTTAGAAAAAAAATTTTAGGGGCTGGAGAGATGGCTCAGTGGTCTAAAGCACCTACTTGAAACAAGCTTGGCAAAGCACAGGGACCGCGGTTCGATCCCCCAGCACCACATGCCAGCCAGCCCCGCCCCCTGGTGGGCTGAGCTGGCCACACACACACACACACACACAATAAATAAATGTAATAAATAAATAATTAAAAAAAATTTTTTTAGAGCAGTGGGATTTAAAGTCTTAGGGAAATATCCGGACAGAAATGGCAAGTATTTAGGAGAGACTAAAGATTCAAGGCCGCTTCCACACCTGTATCTGGCTCTAATTAAGTGCTTACAAAGAAGTCCCTGTTCCTCAAAGGGTGGCCAGTGGAAAGGCAGGTCAGTGGCACCCAAGAGTCTGTCGGAAGTGGAGAATCTCAACCAGCCAGACTGCATTTTAACAGGGTGTGCTCATGATTTCCGTGCACACTGAACTCCGGGAGCATTTGCTCCAAGTTCGATTATTCATCCCCCAAGTTTACAGCGGTGCAAACTGAGGCTTGGGAGTGGGAGGAGGTGGCGAGGCGGTGGCTGGCCTAGAATGTGTGAATACTTGGGGAACTTGGGCTTACAGGGTTTACTAAGGGACATGAGGTTTCTAGCAGGGAGCAGGGAGCCATGCAATGCTGGTAATGGTTTAACAATAAGCTGTTGGAAAAAACAAAACAAAACAGCAGACTAAGTGCCTGCTGAGGCAAGCACAGGGACGTGGGTTCAATCCCTGGCACCACGTGCCTAACCTGCGCAACCTCCCAGGTGCGCTGAGCGGGCCACCGGGACTGGGCATGGTGGTGTGCACCTGTAATCCCAGCCCTGGGGGTGCTGAAAACAAGAGGATGACTATGAGTCCAAACTGCATAATGTATTTAATGTACCAAATACATTAAAACACACACACACACACACACACACACACACACACAAATGAGCTCTTGGTAAAAACCCATTCTCATGTAGCATTTGCCAACTTCATGGTGTGAATGCTCCTACCATAGTGCATTTCAGGCCACCAACTTGATGTCACTGAATGTAAACATGGAAAGCAACGCACGTGATTGGCTCTTGCAAGGAAGGTGCCGACTCCAGCACACCTCTGACTGGAATGTGCAGTGCACGACCTTCGCTTGAAATACTAGAACAGACCCAACCCCTCCCCCGCCACCCTTTCCCCCTGCCTACCCCCTCTGCACCCATAAATACAGGTAGGAAGACTGAGGGACGGGCAGACACGTGGCATTGTGTCCATAACTCTCCGCTTGCTCAGCTGTGGGTGTTGAACATGTCTGTCTCCGTCCTTGTGAACAGGACCCGCTGATCTCTGCCCTACCCTGACTGAATGTCACTCTCCACCAGCTCGCACCCCAGCAGTTTTTCTGCAGCGTGCGCACTGGAGCTGGAGCCCAGGCCTGGTGAGGCAGTCCCTAGTTTACTCGTGTCACCTGGAAACGTGCTTTCTACTATGGGAGCAGCTGAGCCCACAGCCTGTGTACAACCAGCCCTCGCTGTAGGCAGCCCTTTCATCCCCCAGAACTCCACTGCTCCAGGCAGAGATCAAACCTCTAGGGTCGCTCAGGCCTATGACATTTGCACATTCAGTGTGCTTTTGTGCTCACAGAGCACTCTGCCACACTGTGTGTGGTTGCATCCTCCCAACAGTCCTGTAAGGCAAGAGCTGGTGACCTGGGCCCTTAGCCTGGACAGTTGAATGGCTGGAGTGAGGAAGCAGGGGCTTCTGGCATCGAAAGAATTGCCCAATGTCAACCAGCCATCCAGGGTGGAGCCGCTCCCCCACCCTCCCACAGTGTGCCTCAGTCTACCCACTGTGAGATGGGCCGACTCAACACTCCCACCCCCTCAATTTCTTATACTACTAGGAATTGATCCCAGGGGACTCTAAGTCACATCCCTACTCTTTTTAATGTTTTAAATTTCAAGATAGGGTCCTGCTAATTCCAAGGCTGGCTTTGAACTAGCCTCGAACTCGGCATCCTCGTGTCTCAGCAACCCATTAGCTGAAATCAAAGATGTGCACCACCAAAACCACAGACTCAATTCTCTTTAAAGTCCCTTTCAGCCCTGACATCTTGGGCATTAGAAAGATCAGAGGGAAAATGCCAGGAGCATTTTTATTTTTTTTTAAACAGGCTTGAAAAGTTCTGCAGGATGGACTCTACTGGCGGAAGTATGTGTGGTAGTGTCTGTATGAAGTTAGCCACGAAGAGTGTGGGAAGTGTGGGAGTGGTGTGCGTAGGTGCGTGTGTGTATGCTGGCTATCATGAGTCTATGGTTGTAGCCTCAGAGTGTACACAGGTGAGGTTGTGTCTGAGGCGTGGCTAGCAGTGTGTACGTGCCCCTGTAGGTACTGAGTGAGCACAGGGTATGTCGCAAAGGGTAAGTGCGCCAGTGTGTGACAGTATGAGTTTGTCCTAGACGAGACCCATGACAACATAGGTAGATGTCTCTCTGTCCCTCTTCCTCTCCTAGGGCTCCCCCAGCCTCTCCCTCTGGGGTCCCTGTGGTCTTCAAAGGCTCTGGAGATCTGGATGACACCCTCTCCAGGCCCCTCCCAGCCAGGCGGTGGCCACAGCCCCTGTCCATTGGGCTGGTGCTGGCGCCGGGTGCTGGCTCAGCCAAGGAGTGACACAATAGGCACATATGGTCTGGAGTACCAGGCAGGCGCAGCCCAGGCCCCTTGTGCAGCACCCCCAGGATTAGACCTAATGAATTGGAAGGAGTTAACAATGCTTCGGGGCCGACGGAAGCCCAGGAGGCCTGCTCAGGCCCAGCGCTGCGGCCGCCTTTCACCACGGAGGTGTAATCCGCTTTGAAATCAAAGGTGGTACAAAGTATGAATTTAAATTTGACATTTACAGCTCCGGTGAGATGACGTATTCTGGAAAGTCTCTTCTTTAAGGGGGGTGGGGGAGAAGGTGGAGGGAGAGGAGGACGAAGCCATCTGCTCTGGAGGGAGGCCCAGCCTGGTCCCATCTTGGCCAACTCCCCACCCCAGGCTGGGAGAGGGGTGGGCTGGCAATTTGGAAAGACAGAGGCTGATGACTTCCTCCACCCCCATTCAGAAGGCCCCCAGAAAGCAGCAGTGTGCCCCAGAAGACAGCCAGAGCTCAATGGTCATAGAGGCTTGGCCCCACTGTTTTCCCTAAGATTATAAAAGATTTTCTTCAATTATAGTAACATACAGATAGCACAGACTTGCCCTTGTAACTAGTAAGTGTACAGTTCAGTGGCATTTTCACTGTGGTGCACAACCGGGACTACTCTGTATTTCCAAAACTTTTTCTTTGCTCCAAACAAAAGCCCTGTGACCGTTGAACAGTAACTTCCCATTCTCTCCCACAGCGCCTGGTAACTTCTAATCTGCTCTTTATCCCTGTGAATTCGCCTAATCCAGATATTTAATATGAGTGGAAGTGCACAGTCCTTGTCCTTTGGGGCCTGGCTCACTTCACGCAGCAGAGTGTCTTCGGGGTTCCCCCACTGGTGGCCTGTGTCCTAGCTTCACTGCTTTCTATGGCTGAACAGCACACTGCCTCGGGTAGGCCTGCGTGTCACCTCTCCACTCGTTTGGCGAGGGCCCTTCGGGTTAGTCCCTCCTCTGGTGAATACCGCTGCGGTCTGCATGGATGTATGCAATATTTGTTAGAGTCTCTGCTTTTGGTTCTTTTGGGCAAAGGTCTCGCAGCAGGACTGCCGTGTCGTGTGGTAGCACTCAGTGTTACTTTTTGGGCAACTCTTCAGGCTGATTTCTATGACACCCACACCACTGAACCTTCCCACCAAGCGTCCCAGTTCTGCCACAGCCTTGCCAACACGTGTCTTCTGTTTTGTTTAGCGCTGTCTTAACAGGGGAAAGTGACAACTTTGTGATTTCTGATTTGCACTTCCCTAAGGACTAAGGCTGAGCATCTTGTCTTTTTTTTCCCCCTCTGATGCGCACGCACGTGTGTGTGTGTGTGTGTGTGTGTGTGTGTGTGTGGTCTGGGTGGTTGAACTCAGGGCCTTTGCACTGAGCTACATTCCCAGCAGTTTGGCAAAACTTGTTTTGAAGCAGGAACTCCTAAGTCACTAAATTGCCTAGGCTGGGCTCAAATTTCCTTTTAATTTAATGTGTTATTATTTTTTTAAATTTGGTTTTGTATTTAGCACAGGGTCTACAGGGTCTCACTACACAGAACAGAGTTGTAGTCCTCCTGTTTTCATCCTCCCAAGCGCTGGGATTACCAGTGCCTGCCACCATGTCCAGTCTCAGTTGCCACCTCAGCATGCCCTGGGGGTGGGGCCACCACAGCACACCAGGGTTAAACTTGGGTCCCTGAGCTATCTGGCCGGCCCTGGGCTCAAATCTTCAATCCCTTGCCTGGGTCTCCCAGAGCACAGGGATGACAGGTGTGGGCCACCACGCCCAGTTTCCTGGGCAAATTTGACATTTACAGACCTTGGAAATTGGCCCCACTTTGTGGATAAGGCTCTAAACAGCCTTGCATGGTATGGCGTTCAGAGCCCTTCTCCATTTGGCCCAACTCCTCTAGGCTCTCACCCTGATCCTTTCATCTCCCAGCAGCCACAAGAGACTCCCATGTTCCCCGGATACCACTTGGACCTTGCTGAGCTCTCGGCTGAGTGGAGAAACAGGGCGGTGTCTACCGGGTGCAGGTGCTGGCACCCCCACCTCGCCCTCTGCTGAGCCCGCTTTACTCCAGTTCTGGCACGAGGACTTCCTGTTCCTTCTCCCAGGTCAGCTGCACCTCCCCTCTGGGCAAGACTCAACACCTCCCTTGGGCTCCCTGAAGGCTTGCCCAGTGGGTTGGCTTCCCCAGAGTAAGGCCAGTGTAAGGCGTTGCTGTGAGGTCAGTCTTCTCCCAGAGCGGGAGCCCCGCTCCCCTCCCCCACCAGGCCCTCAGCATTGAGTCCTGGTCAGGTAGAGGTTCAGTGTGTTCGGTCACCCCAGTCCCGGCACCACAGTACCCACTTGTGTGGGAGAAGGAGTAGGAGAACGGTGACATGTTCTGACACTTACTGAGCACATACACTGTTCTAGGCAATACTGAGCTCTTTACTTAGATTACTTGCTAGAGTTTTTCCCTCTCTCTGTCTCTAAGTCTCCTACTTTGTCTCTCTCTCTGTCTGTCTCTCTCTGTCTCTGTTTTTCTGTCTCTGTCTCTCCCTCCCCATCCTCTCTCTCTCTCTCTCTCAGATCTCTCTCTCTCTGTCTGTCTCTGTCTATTTCTCTGTCTCTGTTTCTGTCCATCTCCATCTCTCTCTGTCTCTATCTCTCTATCTCTCTGCTCTCTGCCTCTGTCTTGCTCACTCTGTCTCTGTCTCTCTCTGCCTCTGTCTCTCTCCCTTCCCTATCTTCTCTCTGTCTCTCTTTGTCTCTGTTTCTGTCTCCTCTCCGTTTCACTCTGTCTCTCTGTCTTTCTGTCTCTGTCTCTGTCTCTCTTTGTCTCTGTCTCTGTTTCTGTCTCTGTCTCTGTCTCTCCCTCTCCCCCTCTCTCCCTCTCTCCCTGTCTCCCTCTGTCCCTCTCTCTCTCTCCCTCTCCCTGTCTCCCTCTCCCTCTCCCCCTCTCTCCCTG
>NW_004524740.1:2289068-2293975 GCF_000260255.1 Octodon degus | reverse complement strand
TCCCTCTCTCCCTGTCTCCCTCTCTCCCTGTCTCCCTGTCTCCCTGTCTCCCTGTCTCCCTCTCCCCCTCTCTCCCTGTCTCCCTCTACCTCTCTCTCCTTCTCTCCCTCTCTCCCTCTTCCCCTCTCTCCCTGTCTCCCCCTCTCCCCCCTCTCCCTCTGTCTCTGTCTCCTCTCTCTCTCTGTCTCCAATTCCTCAAGCATGCTCAGCAGGGACCCTATCACTGGCTACAACCCATCTTTCGTTACCTACTTTTTTCTTTCACAAGGCAGGCTGAACTCACAGATGGCCCCTGGGGCTTGGCGTGGAGTGTAAGCCTTTCTTCTCTCCAGCACTGCCATTCTGGCTTCTCGTACCATCCACCCACAACTGGCCCTAGAATGGAACAGGGGTGAGAAAACCATGTCTGATTCTGGAGCCGAGCTCATTCACAAGGACCCTGAGCCCTCTCTGTAGTGAGCAGAGCAGGGGTGAATCTCCCTTTGCCAGGAAAAGTTGGGGGACGTGTCTGCTATTACGCAGACATGGGGATGAGACTGGCTTCAGCCTCAGATCTTTTGCTCTCTAATCCAAAGTTTTTAACTTTTGCTTCTTTTGTCAACCTGACTATGTGTTTAAAAGCATAGTCTGGGGACTGGGGAGATAGCTCAGCGGTCTAAGTGGCTGCCTGGCAAGCCCAAGGACCCAAGTTCTATCCCCAGTACCACATGCCGTTCTGGCCCTGGAACCCTGGGTGTGCCATGCCAGACCTGAAGCCAGGCATGGCGGCTCATGCCTGTAATCCTACCACTGAGGAGGCTGAGACAGGAGGATCCCTACAAGTCTGAACCATGTAGTAAGACCTTGTATCAAATTTAAAAAAAAAAAACAAAACCACTGGCTCACCCTTAGCCAGCCTTCAGTTGACTTTCTTCTAGCCCTTAATTTTCTCATCCCTAAAATGGGAACAATAGGTCCACCTCCCACAGTTGCAGTCAGATTACAATGAAGGAATTGTGCCTAGCACGGTGCCTACACATTTTAGAGGCCCATGAATTACTTCCTTTTCATCCTTTGGGCACAGGCACCCCCCTTTTCCTGGGAGTTTGCCATGGTGGGAAATGAGAATTTCTGGGTTGGGAAGTAGTCAACAGCATTTGAAGTGACAATGACAGATGAGGGCGGTGGCTCTCCCGGGCACGAGGCCAGCCCCACGGTGCGTGTCCAGTCCCCGGACATTTCCTCCCTCCTCCTGGCCCACGATGAGGTGTCATTTGCTGCCTGTCCCTCCTTGTCATCGATTTCCAAGTCGTTAATTAACGGGGCTTGTCAGCTGGGAAGATGAATTCTGTCCTCGGCTCTCGGGGTCTTTTGTTTTGGGATTGTAAATGTTATAGATCTCCCATGATGGAAGGCCATGAGGTCAGGGGGCTCCAGGCTGCCCAGTGGGGGTGGTGGGCAGGGAGAGGATCCTGTGGGCCAGGTTGGGCCCTGCTGGTTTGAGACAGGCCCATTGGTGCTGCTCACAGCGGCCTCTCTAGCTTGGCTCCCTGGGGATGGGTTGGAAGGGCTAGAAGGAGTTTTCCCGTCATCCAAAGCTTCAATGGGGAGATGTTGTCCTGTGGCAGATGGTATAGACCTGGCTGTGCCCAGGGTGAGGGCTGGCTGGAGAGGAATCCAGACCCCATTCAATTTGATAAAGGAGACATGTTCTTTGGGGAATAACCAGCCCCATGGGGAATCACAGTTCCAGCCTGGGGAGACCCTGATCTGAATGGGGAAACAATTCCTGTCCTAGGAGAGCTGATGGTCACACAGATCTCTTTTGTGAACCCCCCTAATCAGATGGGGGGGGGGAAATCCAGACCCTGCTCTGGGGAACACTGGCAATGACCCTGTAGGGTCTGGGGGCAAGCTGGCCACGTGGCACCAACAGCGAATCCCAGAATGGCAAAACTGGTGCCTAAGAACAAGGGCTCATATAAAAATGAAAAATCATGTGCTTGTCTTTTGATGGACTGAACTGTGGGGATGGTGTTACCTGAACATCACTGGCAAAGCCTCCTGGGGTGGTGCTTCCAGCGAGCAGGGAGGCAGCCAGGGAGGGAAGGGAGCGTGCCAAATTTTCTAAGTGGTGGGAGCAGCTCAGCCTGCCACTCAGCCAGGACTGGATGACCATAGCCTCAAATCCAGGAGAGCCCTCAGGAAACCCAGCGGGAGCAACGAAGATCACTCTCATTTTGTGCTGTGACCCGGGGTGATCTCCTTGTCTCCGAGTCTCTTTTCCTACAAGAGGAGGGAAACAAAAGTTTGGCCCCTGCAGGTCTCAGAGGCAGCATAAGTGGAGGTAGGAATCTGGTCCAGGGCTCTGGGCCAAGCAGTTCAAGCCCTTCGGGCCTCATTTCCTTATCTGTAAAGTAGAGATAAGAGCTGCGGGTGGCTCTGAGGGTTGGTGCTTGCCTGGCTCCACTGGCTTGGCTCAGTTAAAGGTAGTGGTTGTCGTGATTATCTGGCGATGAGATTACTGGAAAACAAGGATCTTAAGAACCCTTGAAGAGAAGTCTCGCTTGGCTCAAGGGAAGCAGCAGGTGCCGGAAGCTGCCCACAGTCAGACAACCCGATTGGCTGCTGCTGCAGCTTGTGGAGCCTTTCCGGGAACTTTAGTAGATATCCACTCTGCTGGGTAGGGTTGCCACCCACTCCGCTATCCCTGATGTAGAGGGGTACCCTGTGCCTACCTGCTGCTGGCAGCAGGCAAAGGAGTCGAGTCCCAGCCTGGACCTCTCAGGGGTTCCCTGGCTGCCTGGTTCCTGCAGGGGCTGATGCTCATGGTGCTTGGTGTGGGCCACTGAACCTGGGAGGGCACATGGGCATAAGAAGCCCCCAGATGGCAGTAGCTTCAACTGCCCTGAAGCTTCCAAAGGGAGGAAGAGAAGGCCAACTGGTGGAGGTGGTCCGGGGCCCTTTGCCTGGGTGCAGTGCTGGGGTGAGTGCCACATAAGCAGCGGCTTCCCAGCCTCGACTTTACACATGGACAGAAGGCCCTGCAGCCACTTCCAGGACCGGGAGGATGGAGCTAGGCAACATGATGTGACTTGAGTACAGAGGGCGGTTCTTGGGGGACCAGACCCATGAGTGCTCTCAGGACCTGTGGGAAGGGGTGGGGAGGCCCCCCTCTAGCTCCTCACAGACCCCTGTAGGTACAACGACTCAGATTTCATTTTACAGACAAAGGGACTGACAAGGCCAAACACATCCTGGTTTCTCCTCCCAGGGGGGTTTGGGGGGACTGGCGACAGGGACTGCAGCTGGATATGCCATCTGGGAGCAGCAGAGGCATGCCTGGGGACAGGACAGGTGTGAACCTCCAGGTTCCTGCCTGAGCTCAGAGGTGCCCACTTCCCTCCATAGAGGTGGCTACAACCAAGGCTGTATTTTCCTCCTTCTGTAAATCATAGGCTGAGTGGCTGGAATCCGAGAGGAGGAGCGCCACACTGGGAGCCAAGGGGGCTCAGTACCTCTGCTGCGGCTTCCTGTGCACAGAAAGCACACATAGTCTGATGGTCTGTGGAGAACACAGTAGTGGGGCAAGGCTACTGCAGGGCAGATGCTGGGGGAACCCCACCAGCACTGCCTGGGTCTTGGGTAGTCTGAGCGCACAGGGCCAGGTGAGTGCTGGAGGCAGCAGCAGGAGAAGCAGAGATGAGTGGAAGGGCCTCTGGGGCAGCTCCCACATTGGACAGACATTTAACAGGCACCTTTGGTGTGCCAGGCTCCATGTGGGCCAGATATCAGCTGAACCCATAGGAGCCCAGGGGCAAGACGGACCCAAATGAAATGACACAGAGCCTCATCCTCCTGGACCTGGGCCACCTTCTTGTGATTCGATTAGGGCCCCAGGGAATCACTGCCCCAGGTGTAGTAGCCAGGTCAGTAGCCTGGAGCTGCCTGCCCAGCCCACACTGACCTCCAACCGAGGTCTTAATTACACCTGCCTACCCTGAGCTGGCCTCCTGTGGTGACATCTTCATATGGACCTGGGACCATCAAGTTTGCTGGGCTCTCCCAAGCAAGTCTCAGGAACCCCTGCTTTCTGTGGGGTGAAGCTTGACACAAGCTGGAGTATGGGCAGAGCCCCCTCACTTCTCAGCATTCCAGGGTAAGGGCGAAGTCTGGATTTGTTTGTTGCTTTTTTTTTTTTTTTCCTTTTTTGGGTTTTTTGAGACATGGTCTTGCTATGTTGTTTAGACTGGCCTTAAATTCATGGTAGTCTTCCTGTCTCAGCCTCCTGACTGCTGGAATTACAGGTGTGTGTCACCATGTGTGGCTCTGAGAATAACTTAAGATGCTCAACAAAGGTCAGATCTGGAGGCATCTGGGGAAGAAGTAAGCGCACCGTAGACACCAGGACCCAGTTCTCAGCCTGGCAGCCCATATGCTACATGACCATGGGCAGTCAATGAGCTCATGTCTCACCTGTAAAACGGGATCCAATGCACTCAACATTGTCTGCCGTGCTAGCTAAGTAGGGAAGTGCTTTGTAAATGAAAGAAATATGTGTATAAAAGGGACACAAGATTCATAATTATTAAACTTCATCAAGTACCTATCCTGAGCCAGATATTTGCCTGAGCTGATTAACCCTGTAAGAAAACAGGCACTGTTAGTCTCTCTCACATTTTAAGGCAAGAAAACCTTGGCTTGGACTGGGGAAACAGCTCAGGGGCATTAATTTCTGCCTGGGAAGCCCAAGGACCCGAGTTTGACCCCAAAACCAGGCGTGGTGGTGCACGCCTATAATCCCAGTGCTGGAGAGGCTGAGATAGGATCACTATGGGTCTGAGCTGCACGGGGAGATTCTGCATTGAAAGAATAGAAAGAAAAAAAGAAAGGAAGGAAGAAAGAAAGAAAGAAAGAAAGAAAGAAAG
>NW_004524740.1:2263661-2288968 GCF_000260255.1 Octodon degus | reverse complement strand
GAAGGAAGGAAGGAAGAAAGAAAGAAAGAAAGAAAGAAAGAAAGAAAGAAAGAAAGAAAGAAAGAAAGAAAGAAAGGAAGGAAGGAAGGAAGAAAGAAGAAGAAATGAAGGAAGAAAAGGAAAGGAAAAAGAAACTCTTGGCTCGGAGAAGGAAAACAATTATCATGGGGTCACAGAGTGCTGGGGGAGCAGGGGTAGAGGCAGTTACCTGTCTCCAAAGCCTTCATCTCAGCCAGCAGCTGGCAGGCAGGGGCAGTCTGGTCTTACCCCTCAGCCTAGCCATGCCAGCCAACATGCATGCACACTAGCTTTGTTTTCCAAAGAATTCCACCTTCATTTACTAGGTGACTCATGCACACAGTGTGATGTTCAAGAGGTGCAGCGGGTCACAGTGAAGGGCACATCTCCCTCCAATGCCTGGCTCCGCTAGTGAGGGCGATAGTTATGGCTTGCTTTATTGTGGAGCCTTCCAGGGAGAGCTTATCTATGCATGCTAGGCTTATGTATAGCTATATGCTTAGGTACATATTTTATATATTTCCATAGATGGGTAAATGAGAAATTAATCTTTTTTTTTTTGCAAAAGAAGCATATACTAGATGTACCTTATTTCTATGCTGTGTGTGTGTGTGTGTTTCTAGGGACTGAACTAAGACCCTCTTTGGGGAGGATTCCTAGAAGGGGAATATCTGGGTCAAATGGAATTTCTAGCTTTAGATTTTTAAAAAATTTCCATATGGATTTCCAAAGTGGCTGTACTAGTTTACAATTCTACCAAAAACAATATAAAAAGATTTGTTTCTCTATAGCTTACCAGCCCTTGTTCTTATTTGTTTTTGTTTTTTTTTTTTTTTTTTCAGTACCAGGGATTGAACTCAGGACCTTGTACTTTCCAATCAGGTGCTTACGGAGCTGAGCTATATCCCGGGCCCTCTTATTTGATTTCTTGATGATAACTTCTTTCTGGAGTAAGATGGCACCTCACAGTTCTTTTAATTTGCATTTCCCTGATGGCCAGAGATAGTTAACATTTTTTTTTAATTTTTTTTACATTTATTTAGTGTGTGTGTGTGTGTGTGTGTGTGTGTGTGTGTGTGTGGCCAGCTCAGCCCACCAGGGGGCGGGGCTGGCTGGCATGTGGTGCTGGGGGATTGAACCGCGGTCCCTGATGCTTTGCTAAGCTTGTTCTAAGTAGGTGCTTTAGACCACTGAGCAATCTCTCCAGCCCCGATAGTTAACATTTTTAATATATTTAATTGGCCATTTGTACTTCTGAGAAGTGTCTATATACTTTACTTGCCTTTTTTTGATTGGGTCTTTTATTTTGGGGGGGTCTAACATTTTAAAGTTTTTTATATATGGTAGATATTAGTACTCTGGGGAATAGCTGGCAAGAATTTTTTCCATTCTGTAGGTTTTTTTCCTTACTCTATTGGTTGTTTCCTTTGCTATGCAGAAACTTCAATTTAATATGATCTCATTTGTTGGTTCTCAATATTATTATTTCTTGTACGATTGGGACTCTGTTCAGAAAGTCCTTACCTACAGCTATGTCTGCAAGAGTCTTACCTATTGTATCTACCAGCAGATTAAGTGTTTCTGTTTTAACATTTAGATCTTTGATTTTAGTTTAGTACATAGGGAAAGATAAGGGTCTAGATTCAATCTTCTGCATGTGGCTAGCCAATTTCCCCAGCGCCATTTACTAAAGAGGCTATCTTTTCTCTAGTGTATGTTTTTAGCCCCTTTGTCAAAGATCAAAGAGCTGAATGCAGGCTGCACTTTGTAACAGTCAGTGGGGAGCTCCCATTTACAGGAGGGGCTTAGACAGAGACTGAGGGACTCCCAGGTGTTGCAGAAGGGAGCCCAGCATGGGATGGGCTGGTCTGTGCCTCTAGACCAAATGGTCCCCTGCACTTCTCAGCTCCTGCACTTTGCAGAGGTGGAAATGAGGTGTGGAGAGGGAAAGGTGTGTGATATGCATCAGTGTGATCTACAGAGGAGTCATTTAAGACCAAGTGGGTGGGAAATGGTTCAGATGGAAAGCCCAGGGAGATGCCTGAGGGTCCGTGGGTGGCCCAAGATAGGGATAGGCCAGGGGAGGCCCTGACAGCCTGGAGAAAACCCACTCGCCATAGGTGTGAGTGGGGAGGGATGGCAGCACGTGCACCCTGCAGGCCTCCTGCTTGTAGGCTCAGGCAGGAATCTCCCCTCCTGATCCCAAGGGCTCTGGTTGCAGGTCTCAGGGCTGGTCTAAGTGACGGGGAGTGGGAAACTGGTGTCTCACCCCTAAGCCTGCTGCCTGTCCTGATCATCTGACCAGACAAAGGACAGGTCACCCCCTGACCTTAGGACTTTGGGCCCTTGGTGGGAGAGGGGATCCTCAGTCAGAAGACCCCAAAGAACTGCTTATCTACTATTACCTAATTTCAGTTGCATTTTACTTTCATAATCTTAGCCATTTCTGAGCTTCCCTTGTGTTTTTAAGGTGCAAATATCTTATTTGTACCCCAATACAGTTTGCAACATTTCCAGCCCCCCAAGGGGCTGAAAATGACTCCTCTGCAGATCACATTGATACAGCCTCTCTGACTCAGTACCCCTCAAACAGATGAGTTTCATGGGTTTGCACACTCCAGGAGGCCTCTTCTTTGCCTTGCTTTCCTCATGCAACATGCGTCTATAATTTCCACCCATGATGATGTGTGAGGCAGCAGTTCACCCTTTCAACGTGTTGCATGGTATTCAATTGTATGGGTTTACTGTGGTTTGTATATCCATTGCCCTGTTGGTAGACATTTGCGTTATTCCTGGTGTGGGGCACAAGGCTACTGTGGACAGTCCTGTGCAGGTCTCTTGATGGACACATGGATGTGTTTCTGTTGCATGTAGCTGTAGGGGGAAAATGTAGGGTCATGGGGGTTCCACCCTATGCTTACATAGTTTTTTTTTTATCTTTTAAAACCAAAACATTTATTTTGAATGATTGCTGCAATTCTCTAGATGAACTGGATGCTGCAACAGCTGTTCTCTTGGCTTTAGGTGTCATTCCTTCACGGAATCCGTGCCTGAGTCTGCAATATACAATTTTTAGGTGCCTCATTCGGCCAGTTCCAGTAGTATTTCGCCTTTTAGCCTTTGCACTCCGTCATACTTTCTCTTGTTCTTGGCGGGATAGCCACATTTGCCACAAGTCGACTTCTGAAGGTGGTAGGCCTTAGAGCCACAGCAGCAGTACAAGTTGTGCATCTTATTACGATGCTTTCCAAAGGATGACGTTCCCTTCTTCATCCCACTTGTGCCTCCAAGACCAAAGAGACTGGAAGAGAAGGCCTGTTTACATAGTTTTAATGGCTCCACTCTTATGCAAAAATGTATACTGCACTAGATCCTACAGCTTGTAAGTGAATAGGTGAATCTTCCTAAAGTGAACATGTTTGTGTTACCAGCACCCACAACCAGAAATAAGATATCACCAGAACCTCAGAAGCCTTTCAACCCCCACTCCCTGCCTTGAGTCTCAAACCGCCCTCCCCACTCTTCTTCTCACACTTAACATAGATTAGTTTTGCATTTTTGAAATTGTAAAACTGGGATGACGCTTTGGTATTTGGCTTCTTGTACTCAGCATGATGTTTGTGAGGTTTATTCATGTGCAAGAGGTCTCTTAAGATTTGATTTTAATACATGCATCTATTTCTTTTCTTTCTGTTTTTTCTTTTTGCAGTACTGGGAACTGAATCCAGGGCTTCCTACATGACAGGTAAGTGCTCTGCCCCTGAAGCATGTACCCAGCTTTTTTTTTTTTTTTTTTTAAGAGGATCTCACTATGTATATTGCCCAGGCTGACTTTGAATCCGCAATCCTTTTGCCTTTGCCTCACAGCTAGTTAGGGTTACATCATCAGGCATGAACTACCATGCCTGACCACAAGTCTGTACTTCTAAAAGTAGAATTGCTTGCGGGCATATCTCTTAAACTGAAATACATTCACATTTTAAAAAATTAAAATTTATTTTTAGGAATGCTTTAAATTTACAGAAAAATTGAGCAAAAAGTAGAGTTTCCACATACTCCTTCATTCTCTGTCCACAATTTGCCTGATGGCTAAGGTCTCCGAGTGTGTTTAACATCTGCTATACCTGGTGAACCAATGTTGATACATTACTATTAACTAATGTTCTTCATTTACTTTAGGGTTCACTCGTGTTGTATAGTTTCGTGAGTTTTGATAAACATTCAATTTCTGGTTTAGGTGCTGGGATTGAACCCAGGACCTGGGCATGCTAGGAGAGCGCTCTGTCACTGAGTACATTGTCATTTCCTGGGTCCCCATTACAGTATCACACTGAATAGTTCCACTGACCTGAAAACCCCCAGTGCTCCCACCCATTTATCCCTTTCCCTCTCCCTGAATTCCTGGCAACTTTTTTTTTGTCTGGACATTTTGCCTTTTCCGGAATGTCATCTAACTGAAATTATACACTGTGCTGTCTTTTAAATGGGCTTCCTCTGAGCTTTAAAAGGTTCAAGTCAACAACTTCTCACTTTGCCAGTCCTATGGATAATGCACTACTATTATGGACTATTGGACTATATTGGATTACTTTGCTGAATTCACGCACCTACAATATTTAAATGGCAATAGAATACCCATTCCTGACAAAATTAAACAAAAAAGGGGGATACAAATGAAGGGTCATTTTGTATCTAACTATATACAGAATAGTTAGGCTAGATATACAGCTACTTTCTCTTAATGCAATGAGAAGAAAGACTTGTATTAATAGTGATTGGACAAGACATCAGATCTGCATCTTTTTTTTTTTTTTCAGGTCTGCATCTTGTACTATGAAGAACTACTATGAAGACAACAATATGCAATGTATTAATTATTGTAACTGTCCTACTAACCTGTTTTGAAATTGTCTCATTGGTATTTGTTTCTCAAAAAAAAATAAATAAAAATAAAATAAAGAAATACAAAAAGAAAAAATAAGGAAAAAAGCCTTCTTCCACTCAGCAATATACATTGAATCTTGTTTCATGTCTTTGCATGGCTAGATACTTCACTTCTTTTTACTACTAAATAATATCCCATTATATGGATTTACAGGTTGGTTTACCCATTCACCTATCAAAGGATATCTTGGTTACTTCCAAGTCTTGGCAGGTATGAATAAAGCTGCTATGAACGCGTGTGCACGAGTGAGTGAGTGAGTGAGTGTGTGTGTGTGTGTGTGTGTGTGTGTGTACATAAGGTTTCAACTCAGATGAACACCCAGGAGAACAATTACATGATTACTGGGTTGGATGGTGAAGCTGTGTTCACCCTTGTAAGAAACTTCTGCACAACATTACACAGTAGGTACCACTTCCATCCCCACCAGCAACAAATGAAAATGTTGTTCTACATCCCCAGTAGCACAAGGTATAGCTGGTATTTTGGATATGTGGCATCTTATGCTTGCTTTAGTTTGCAGTTCCTTAATGTTATAAGCTGGGGGGCAACTGTTCTTATGCTTACCTGTCACCTGTAGATATTCTGATCTGATATGACTATTCATTATATCAGTCCAGCCCACTTTTTAATTAGATTATTCATTTTCATATTGTTGAGTTATAGGGCTCTGTGTAGGTTTTGGATTCAAGTCCTTTAACAAAGATGAGCTTTGCAAATATTTTAAGTATTTTTTCTTTCAGTCTGTAGTTTGCTAGCTCATGCTCTTAAAATATATTCATATTAAAATGAAACTACTCATCACACAGTAATAGGGAAAGTGGAACAATCTATCATGAAAGAATATAACCATAAAAATAAACAAAAAGCCTCATGTTATTTCATTCTGTGTCCTACAGCTGTTTCTTGGGCTCTGAGCCTGATGCTTAGATTCTTCTGTTAAAGAGGAAACTTACTAGTGGTTGGGAGGTGTCCAACTGGACCAGCCCTGAACTGAGACCTTCTCTAGGTCAGAATCAGAAAGTTTGAAAAATATTTGAAAAGAGTAACTTCTTGTCTCTGTGTAAGAAATATTACTTGATGTCAGTCACCATATCTCCTAAAGGAATCTTTGAGAATCACTGATACAGTTCACCCCTGACCCTTTTCTTTTACCCATCCGGGGTTCAAATCCTTTGATCTTTCACCCAGTGTGTGCACACCTCCAGTGACCAGGAAATCACCCTCTTCCGAGACAGCCCATTGCATCCAGCCCAAATCTCCCCGCAACATCCCCCGCTGGTTCTCCCTCCCCACTTTGAGAATCCTCAGATCAAAGCAAATCCATTTGCCCAAGAGGCCCATTAACTTTGCAGAGCTTGTTTCTTCTTAAAAATATTGGGATCCTCACTTTCCGATAGGCTTCTCATGATAAAAAGACATATAGGAGATTAAGTGTTCAGCTCTATGACTAGTCCAATGAAAAGAAAAGAGTCTTCTTATGGATTCAACTGTGAGTTCACCCCAGAAAGGAGGAAAGACGTACAGTTCTTTTGAGGGTGATATCTCAGCACTGTTGAGAAAACCAAATATGAAAGTCTGGGAAAGCTCAGCCATCAAGCAATGGAGTTTATGTCCTAATAGATGCTCGGGAATAAACTGATCCAAGCTCTTCTCACCATTTGAGAATCTGGAGGTTAACTCTAGAGGCCAGAAGATTTGCCCAAAGTCACATGACCAGAGACAGAGCAGAAGTCTGCGGGGTAGGCAGGGGTTTTTGATGTTATGAAAAGGCACTGGGCTTGGAGTCCTGAGTCCTAGTGACAGGCTTTCTGGCTAGGGAGATACCTCACTATGTGACCTTGGACAAGAGTCTTTCCCTTTTGGGGACTTTGTTTCCTCACTTATAAGCTGTATCATTACCCCCAAATGGCTTTTATTCCAGTTATAAAATTCAGTGATCCAAGAGGTGATTCTTAAGCTTGAAGGAAGGACAAGACCAACTCATTCAAGAGATGAAGCAAAGGCTGGGGAGGTCCCTGGATTTGACTGGACATTTAGGAAGAGGAGACTCCTGGGCATGTTCAGCGTACAGGAAAACCCTGGCCATGGTGGTCAATTCAAATCCCTTTCTCTTTTCTTGAACAAAGTTTTCTATTTCCACATCTCTTTCTTACCTATTAAATGGAAGATAATGTTTCTGGTGGACTTGTTGAAACATAGCCCTTTCTTCTCTTCTTTTTCTTTTTTTTTCCATGGCTCCCAGCTAGAGTACCAAGCCCTCTTGTGACTTGATGTGGCCATGTGACAAAGTTACCGCAAGGAGAGCAGGGAGATGGCTCAATGGAATAAGCACTTCCCTGGCAAGCGCAAGGGCCTGAGTTCAAGCTCCAGTCCCACCAAAAGAAAAAAGTCACCACAAATGACAAGTGACAGATTGCTACCTCTGAGCTAATATACTTTTTCTTATTTTGATCCTCCCAACTCACAGTTGAATCAATAAGAAGACTTTTTATTATTCAGGCGTGCCTGTGACTTAGTGTGACCATCAAGGGCATCACAAAAGGGTGGTAGAGAACTCCTCACAGAGAGAGCTGCTTCCTGTGCTCCTGCACAGAGCTGAGCAGCCCTCCTACCCCTCTGTTGCTTGAGAACAAGCTGACCCTTCTGGTCCTATGACAGCTTGTGTTTAGATGTTCCCCCAAAGCCTCATGTGGTCATAGGTGGGGCCTTTTCAGAGATGCCTGGATCTAGACTGTGTGACTGACTTATGATATAATACTAGGATTAAGAGTGCTGGGATTAAGGTTGTGTGATTACTAATCCACTCATTGGTTTGGCACCTCCTTGATCCCCAGAACCTAGGTAGAACATAAAAGGGGCAGAAAGATGCTGTCAAGGTCCCTTGCTTGCTTTGCTACCTTCTGGCCACCATGAAGTGTTACTTCTCTGTGACAGCTGTCTTCCAGGCCACCCTGACTTGGAGTCGGCAGATCATTGACTAAAACTTCTACAAACTGAGCTAAAATAAGCCTTTCCCCTTTAAGTCTGGATGTCAGCTATCTTGTCTCAGCAATGAGAAAAGCAACTAATCCAGCTCCTTCTGTCAGTGGACTCTGCCGTAGCTCAGCTCTCTCCATACCTACCACAGTACCTGCAGGGACTGGGGCAGAGAGGAAGAATCAAATGATTCTTAATACTGAGTTTGAAGAGTTTCTAAGGCTTAGCACGCCACCACTCTGGTGAAGAACTGTGTTTTTTGACCTCTGTCCTAGAATGATGGCTCTCAATCTATTAAAATGAATGTAAGCTCCTTATCAAAATAGGAAAACAAAGGGATGGAGGGACAGGCAGAGGAAGAAAGGGAAGGGAAGGGAAGACAATGATGAAGCCAAAGCATGAACCCTAGTGTTATAGAGCTGTGTGAGGTCATAGGGATGGTCATGTCTGCCCCCCTCCCAGCTCTCACCTTTTTTTTGTTTTTGACAGAACCAGGGATTGAACTCAGGCCCTTTAGTTTGCCAGGGAAGCACTTACTCTACTGAGCCATCTCCTCGGCCCCTCTCTCACCTCTTTTACAGAAGAGAAATTCAAATCTAAGAAAGGTATAGTTATTACAGAACTCATATTTTTGGAGTCAGGGTATAAGCAGGTGTATGCATGAGTGCTGTTGTCCATGGTTCTGAAACTTCTCCTAGGTCAGCTTAGGATCATTTCCCCTGCTGTGGGACACTGATATTTCCTGTTTGTTCTTTTCCAGGAATTCTGAACCAAGGAGAGGGGGCTGGGGCAGAAGGGAAGTCACTGAAGGAGAAAGGCTCAGGGACGGAAGCTGGAGAGAGGCAGAGCTGTGGCAGATTATCAGAGAAAGAGACACTGGTTTTGACACTGTTTTCAAACAATGGCAGTTGCCTGGAAAGAAACCACCCACTCTACAACTCCAGCCTAAATACAGAACAAATGAGGGAGAATAAGAATATGTGTCTCAGGTGATGCAAAGAGATTCGGGTGGGTGTGCAGAGCACAAGAGGAGCAATGGCGCAGACTGTAGTTCATTTTTGTTTTTCTCTTCCTGCTTGATGAAAAATTTGCAACTTTTATACTGCCACAAAACAATCAAATCTGTGATTACACTCTACAACTTTGACAGCTAGTTTCATGTACTTTAAGTAGCTCTGTTCTTTTTTAGGCAGTTTGAACAATTTGCTTTTCCTTTGGAAATCGAAGAAGGGCTGCATATACCTCCCCTTGGAGAGCAAACCACTCAGTGCTGGGTGTGCAGCACGGTCCTGAGTGCTCTGTGTACAAAACACTCCCTTATTCCTCATCACAGCCCACAGAGGTAGAGAGGGTTAGGGCCAATGAGAAAAAGGAATCAAGGTAGTAGGTACCTGATTTGAGGCTGGAATTTGAGCCAGGAGTCTGGTTTCATACCCTGCATTCTCAGCCCCTGGCTAGTCCACTCCTTGGTATCTTTGTTGGCCAGAGCAGATCTAAAGACAGGCTTCCCCATTCCCAGGGCAGGCCTTTTCCTTCCCATATGCCCACTGAGATGCATCGCAGAAACAGAGTGCATTTGCTGAAGGGAGGCACACTGAAGGAGGTTCACCCATCTGTTCTGTGATGAAGGGAAAACTGCAGGGAAGGGAAAGAGGGCTCCTGCTGAGACCCAGGCTCTGGCCCCTTTCATGCCTCAGGGAGTTCTGGCCAGGGAGGAAGATCCAATTTCCAGGCATGGCTGAAACCGGAGCTGGGAACCCCCTCCCGGTTGCCTCCTGTGCCCCTCTCCCATGTGTGCTGAGGTGGAAGAGGGTGAGGGCACAAGGGGAAGCATTGTTCCCACCCCCACCTCTTGTGACCTGGCTCCCATCAGAGCGTGGAAGAGTTTATGTAACTTTGCTGGGGGTTAAGAGCAGGTCAGCGCGGGGCTGCAGCCCAGGCTACTCTCCCAGCAGAGGAAACATCGGGCCAAGCCAGGCAGCCCCGTGGGAACAGAAGTGCATACCTGCTGCCCATGTCCTGAAACGGGAGGACAGCCCAAGCCACTGGGCATGAAGACGCAGATCCCAAATCTCCCAGCTGCTTTCTTCTAGTTCTGGGCTTTGGGCACAAAGGCAGGTTGCAGAAACCTAGATAGACAGAGAACTTGGAGACAGGCATCCCACTGCACATGTTGGACAGGTGGACACACTGGGTACCGTTCATCCATTCATCCATCCATTCAACAAACCCAATAAAGTGCAGACATTATTCTAAGAAGTTCATTGTACTTCTCATTTGGGTTGGCATTCAGGAGAAAGGAGAGGCTTACTGAGGGCGTATTACCAAGGCCATACAGCTGGCTTGAGGTAGATCTGCTGAGTGCCAGCCCTAGACTCCTCCTGCCCTGAACATAATTACCTGTAAAAATGGCATACCGGAAGTCCAATGGAGGAGAGCATGTGAGATGTCATCCGACCCATTCCCTTTTTCCCTGGAAAATATGTCAGAGTCAACTCCACTCAGCAATTTATTTGGTGTCTACTCTTGGCAAAATAGGCAACCTTGGCAAATTGATTCTCTTCTTCTGGGAAGATTTTCAGGAATGAACCAGCCTCTTGCATCAGGAACTTAGTTCTAATGAAATCGCTCCTCCTTTAGTTTAAGGCATTGTGGCAATTGTTGGGCATAGAATGTGTTCCAAGCAAAGCTCTTCCCTGTCACAAGGTGTTTGAAAGCTGCAATGGCATCATGGACATTGGAAGTGCAATTATATGTTCATGCTCTGGCATTCTGTAGAGCCAGCACTCAGTGGAGATTGGTAGATGAATGAAAACAGGCGTACAGTTTAAGCAATACTTCTAAAGTTTGTAGAAGATGTCCACAGAATTTTTTCTTTCAGTCCAGAAACCAATCCTGGAAGACAAGCAATGTATCCCCAATGCACAGACGAAGAAATAAGGCTCAGTATAAATAGGTTACTGATGGCCATGGGGCTCATGAATAGCAGAGCAGGACCCATAACCAGGCCACCTGACTCCCAGTCCATTTCTCCTGCTAGGAAGCCGTGTAATTCAGGCACATGCGCATGGCACTCCTGGGAAGTCTAGCGTAAGGACAGTGGCAGGTGTATTCCTTTGGGTTCTTGCAAGAAGGGAAATGCTCAGTTGGCCTGGAGGCCCAGGAGAGGAGGCAGAGGTGGAGGAGGGGCTGCTATCCGGCCAGATGCGCTGGGAGGGAAAGCAAGTTCACAGCCGGGTTAATGATCCCTGCTGCCCACATCACTGGATGCAGGTGGAGTTGACCATCCCAGGCTTAGGGCTGGCTGGGTTGGGAGGTACCAGCTCAGTCTACACAAAGCTTGTCTCTAGGGAGACAGACGTGGTCTAACTCATCCCATGGTCCCCACCTTAGTTCAGATCTCCCACCAGCACTCACCTGGACCATTTCAAGTGCCTCCTATCTCCTGAACCCAATCTCCCTACTGCTGTCACTGCTGGATTTATATGGCATCAACATGTTCTTTCATACTATTACTGCAGCGTGGTCTTTGCTTTTCCCTTCACCAACAATACCTGCCCCCTCAATAGTTGAAAGTGCCCTTTCTCTCTTCTCAGCTCACAGCTCACATTTGCTCTTGTGACATCCATTGTTTTTTCACCTGGCAAAGACAAGGCAACAGTGAGGTCAGTACCAGGGTTTGCAGTGGGTGAGTGGAAGTCTGCCCAAGAGACAAGATGGTGCACCCTCCCACCAGCCACCCCAGGACCTGGGGCACATGGCACCTGCAGTAGGGAGTTGAATAGCATCCCCTGGGGACAAGAAAGAGGGCCTATGTTTCTATGCATTCATCCCAGAAGTGTGAGCTCCCCGGATATCTCATTTTGTCCCCTCACCCCCAGTGTAGTGTGTACCCATGGGAGGGATATAGAAGGCTACACTGGTCACAGGAAGGGGCTGGGGAGGGACAGGGAAGGAGGGCAGCTTATGGTCCAGGCTCCTGAGCCAAACTGCCTGGATTCAAATCCTGGCTCTGTCCTTTAATAGCTTTGTGACTTTGGGCAAGTTGCTTAACATCTGTGCTTTGGTTTCTTCATCTGTAAAATGGGAATGATAGTAGGGCTGGGCAATTTTTCTGGTCCAAAGCCTTGGCCACTGTAGCCTCTCCTCCAGGTACTACACCAGAAAGAACTCGGATCCACCCACAGCCCTCCAATTCTAGTTCCTCTGCCTGCAGATCCTAAAGCTGCTGTGCCTCACGATGCCTGGGAGACTTGTTATCAAAGGGATGGGAAGGGGGTAAAATGTTGAGCCTGACCCACTCTCCTGTCAGGATGGGACGTCACTCCCTCCCACCACCAACTCCATCAATGTGCGCACCATATGCCCTGGGTTTTGAGCTGGCTGCAGGAGGGGATGCATCATTCCCTCCTGCTGGCCTAACATTCTCACTGCGAGCCCTAGGCACTGACCTTACTTTGCCTCTGCCAGGCCAGGATCTGCATCCATCCCATGATGCATTCCAGGGAATCAAGTCCTGGGCCCAGGAGGGGTATTATCAGCTCCTGGTTCCGGGGCTTCTGTCAGGGAGCAGGATTATCCACACTTTGCAGAGGGAGAACTGAAGCTCAGAGAGGCCAGGCAGCAGGCCACACAGCTGGAAGTGCTGGGACAAGAGCACAGCCTTACCCCCACACCCCATTCTCTCCAGACGCTGGTCCTGAGTGAGAATTGCAGAATCAGCCCTGATGAATGAATGTTCTTGCTCCTCCCTGCCTGGAATAAACTCCCTGGGCTCCTTCCCACAAGGCAATGGACTCACTGGGGATGGTTGAGACTCTGAAAAGAACTGGCCACGGATACAAATCCTAGCAATAAGTGATGCACTTGTTCCACACTAACCTTGTTCTGGTCAGAGTCCCCTGGTGACAGGGCAGCTTAGAGAAGAGACAGGTAACTGGAATAGAAGCAGAAGGGGACACGTTGGGGGTGCTCTGCTAGCTCTGTCTTCTATGAGTCTGCTGTCTCCTCCCTACCCCTGTGCCACCATTCAGCACCCCATGGCCACTGATGGCATGTCCGAAAGCACTCGTGGTTGCAAGAGACAGAAACCCTGCCCTAAACTGGCTTCAGAAAATGGATTTATTGGTTGTCGTAATGGAGTAGTGCAGATGGGAGTCAGCTTCAGGTGCAGCTTGATTATGGGCTAAAGCGGGATCACCAGAATCCTTCCGGGTGCGGTGGTGTGTGGCAGTCTTGCTACAGCCCAATAGGTGGCAGAGACAGCAGACTGAGCTGGATGCTCCTTTGCTCCCCCAGAAGAGAGGGAGCAGGATTTCATTGGTTTGGATTCTTCCCTGTACCCTGAATCAACCAAGATGGCTGGGGGTGATGGGAGGGGAGACACAAATTAGTCCAGAACATGGAGCTGTCGGTGGGGCGATCCACTGAGCCACCCAGGGGATGGGAAGTAAGGACTCTCCCAAGGGGAAGCTGAGCTTTGCTTCTTAGGTGAGGCAGCGAATGCTGGACAGCCCTAAGCAATACCCCCAGCACTATCTCCAGCCCATCCAAGTCAGACTGCATCCCCTTCTCCTCTCTTCGTTCATCTCATCCCATCCTACTCCTGAATTTGCAGCCCAGGCCCTTTGTAGGTCAGCTTGCCTAGACAGGACCTGAGACAAGCATTTGGCTGTGTGTGATATATCCGGGGCATGGTCTCAGGTGAAAGGAGAGGTGAGAAGTGGATGTGGGCCAAGGAGCAGCTGAGCAGGATGGACTCAGCCTCACCCACTGAACAGAGAGGTCTGGGGCATCAGCTGTACCGAGGGGTGGCCTGTCAGTCACTGGTCGCAGACTCTCATCGCCTGATGCCGTCACATGTGCACTCCTGGGCATATCTTCCTTTCTTTAGGAGAAAACCCGAGAGGTTGAATTATAGATTCTAAGGTCATGCACCTTACTGGTCCCAGGAATGTGCAGCCCTTATGAGAAACAGCTCTCACTCCCCAAGGAAAGTTCTTCAGAGATAGCAATGGCCGAGCACCATCAGCAGGCAGCACAGCCCCAAAGAGGACTTACCACAGCTCCTTGTCATGCTCTTCTGACTAAACACTCAGTCCTGTTTCCTTGATAGTAACTTGACTGCCTCAGTGGTCCCTGGGCTGTGCACCCTTTATACTCCACTGCCTGCTTCTAAATGCCCCTCCAAGCTTGGCAACCCCTCAGGGCCTCTTTAATTTGGCCCTGCTCAATAGGGGGCCCATGGACCCAAGAGGCCTTGGAGCGGGAATCGGCCAGAGGAAGCTGCTCTGTGTGCAGACGAAGGCTGCTGCAGAGCAGCACTGATATACAGGGCTGCCCTGGAGGACAGCAGCGTCCCTGGCCTCCTGGTTTCCTCTGTCTCATGCTCCTCACTGAGCTTCCTCCAGGACACCGCCTGCCTCCTGGTGAATGAACTTTGAGCCTCTATTCAGGACAGTCAATTCTCGTGGCCTTTCCACTTCCCAGCTCTGGATCCTTCTCAAACCACAGATGCCCTCTGAGAAGAGTGATTCCAGTTAACTCTCTTGCCAAGGGCTAACTGCTTTTGATACTGTGCCTTGTTGGGGCTTTACTTATGAGTTTAAGAGAGCCGCCCTGTCCCAGTGCAAACCTAAAGGACAGGTAACAAATATTTCAAAGATGTATAACCAACAAAAGTTACCATTCTAATATACAAAAAGGTTTTTATAAATCGATGACAAAATATATGAGCACTGCAATATAAAAGTTGGCCAAAGAGCATGGAGAGGCAATATTGTAAAAGAAGCAAAAGCAATAGCCAATATGGATATGAGCAGGTGCTTGACCTCCCTAGTGATCAAAGAAATTCAAATTAAAGCAGCAAAGACTAATCATTTTCTTTTTTTCCTTCTACTTGGCAACTAGTCCCTGCTGATGAAGGTGTAGACAAATGGCCGCCCTTGTGGCCTCTGGGACAACAGGAGTATGAAGAGGTAAGCTCTTAGTGGGCCAGGGATATAGCTCAGTGGCACAGGGCCTACCTGGTAAGTGCAAAGTCCTGAGTCAGATTTCTAGTACCAAAAAAACCCCTAACAACCCCTTAGTAAGCTTTAAAAATGTATGTGATCTTAGAACCTATAGTTCAACCCTTTGGGTTTTATAAGATATACCCAAGAGTGTACATGTAATGATGTTTGTCTCCATACTATTTGTAATAGCAAAACAAAGAAAAAGAAGTGGCTAATGACCCATCAATAGAAAAGTGGTGCTTTTCTAATTGCGCTTCATTCACGTAATGGAATCTTACACAACCTTTAAAAATGACATCTGTATCCACTGACCTCAAAAGGGCCCCAAGATCCATTAAATAAGAGAGGATTATAAGAGATGATATAGAATTCCTTATTTTGTGTGGAATTTTATCCCAACTTATGTCCCTACATCAAGGCAAGAGTCTGCAAGAGTATTCACCAAGATTTCTGGGTGGCAGACATGGGCTCTGTGGTTTGTGCTTTCTTTGGATAACCTGTGTCCAGGGACTTCCTGGGTTTGCCACTGCCTACTACTTACTCTGGCCGAGGTGACTGCTGCTAGGATCAGCGTGACTGGCTGGGTTGCCAGTGATCAAAGGGACCCAAGCCGTGGGACTTGTCCTGGGACTCCTGAGAACAACCCTGGTGCCTAACACGTCTCTCCAAAGCTTATTTGGTGTGGAACAGCATCCATTTTGTAAGTGTATTAGTTACTCTTCTCTTGTTGCTGGGACAGATACCCGACACTCAAAATGAGGGAAGGAAAGGGTTTTTAGCTCACAGTTGCTGGAGGTTTCAAGACGCTGGAGGAGAGGCCGGGACGCTGCCGTGTCCAGGATGCCCCTCTCCACATCTCTGAGAAAGCACAGGCTAGCCAGTGTCACGGTTCTCGCCTCTCTGGCCCCGCCCCGGGCCTCGGGCCCCGCCCCTCGAGCCACACACAGCCCCTCCAGCAGTGACTGCCCCATAATTTACATGAGGCTTTGTGGGGGACAACTAGACACAAACCGTAACATTAAGCCAGTTCCATTGATAGGAATTCTGAAAGGGTGAAACTAGAATGGCTTCTGTCCACCTCACCATATCTGGGGCCAAGCTGCAGACAACTTGAGCAGCCGAGGCAGGGCCAGCTGCAGGCAAGGGCTCTCGCATGTCCTGGATATCTGAGAGGCCAGGCATGGCAATGAGCACATACCTGGGCCGCCTGCAGCCTGCACCTTTGAGAAACCGAAGAGTGAGTGAATGAAAGCTATTCTGCCACATTCTATTGGTTATAAATGGGTCACCTGTGCTAGCTAGGATCCAAGGAGAGGAGAATGAGATCCCGTGTCCCAATGAGGAGGTAACAAATTGCAGAAGAGGGGCGGGGGAGATGGCTCAGTGGAATAAGCACTTCCCTGGCAAGCGCATGGGCCTGAGTTCAATCCCCGGTTCTGCCAAAAAAGAAAAAAGAAAAAATTGCAGAAGAGCGTGTGAGGCTAACAGTGCTGGGTCCTTCTGTGGGAAACACAACCCGAACAACCTGTCCTCCTTCCCTATCGGCCTTCAGGTTGAGAGGTGGGAGGTTCAGAATGATCAAAGTGGCCTTCAAGTCACAAAGGGAAACCTGTGTGTGAGGCCACGAGGACCGGAGCCAAGGGATGTAGTAGATCAAGCACGAGGGTGGGGGAATCAGGTCCAGGGGTGCCGTTGGAGCCTGACCCTCACAGCCGACCCATCCTTCCTCTTCTCTCCCAAGAGCCTATAATCCCCACACTTAAGCCAGTTTGAGCTGGTTTTGTTCCATTTTGTTACATCATGTGTAGTATACAAGAAGTAGTCCCAATCAGTAAGGGGATTTTATAAGAATTTTATTCCTTTTTTATACTTTGCCATATTGCTTGAATTTTCTACAATGACTACATGGTATTTTCAGTGTTTTTAAAATGTTATATTAAGCAGCCATAAGTAAGTCGCCAATGGCAATAAGCATGTTTTGGTGTTTTTTTTTTTAAATTTTAGGGAAGAGTCTACAGGGTGTTCAGGGTCTCACTACTAGATCAGACTCAGTAGTGATCCACGTGTTTACAGCCTCCCAAGAGCTGGGAATACAGGTGGGTGTCGCCACACCCAGTCTCAATTGCTGTCTCAGCACACCCCAAGGGCGGGGCCTGCAATAAGCATGATTTTAATAATCTTACATTTTGATGCATCTGAAAACTATAATTCTTTCTTTCTCTCTTTCTTTCTTTCTTTCTTTCTTTCTTTCTTTCTTTCTTTCTTTCTTTCTTTTTTCTTTCTTGCGAGACAGGGTTTTGCTATGTAGTTTGGGCTGGACTATAGCCCAGGCTGGCCTCAGACTTCCATTGAACATCCTGTCTCAGCCTCCGTGAGTGCTGGAATTATAGGCATGTGCCACCATGCCAGACTTACCTACTATTATCTCTTTTTTGCTTGTCAAGGTACAGCTTCCACTCCTGTGTCACCATTTCTCACCAGCTCCTACATTTTCTCTAAGATTCAAGTACTTTCAACAATTCCATCCATTAGCCTGGGAAGGGGTGTGAAGGTTGCTAGCACAGCCTGGCCCGGGGCCTGCAGAGCCCACACTCTAGGCAGGAGGCACAAGTGCACAGAGGCATCCTGATCGAGGCTGCAAGTACTAGAGCAGAAGTGCAGTGTGCTGGGGTGATGAAGAAAGAATTTTTCGAAAAGGAGGTGAAGGGTTTCTCCTACAGAGGAAATCACTCGAGCAAACGTGTAGTATAGAGCCATGAAGACTGTATGGTTGACAGGCGCAAAACAGGCATCTGAAGGATAGGTAGCATGATCTGGAGATTTCTGGGGAGACGAAGATGAGAGATGAAGCTGGGAGGGCCATGAGTACCATGGCTTTTTGGCTTTATCCTACGATAATGAGGACCTCTCAGAAGGATCTAAACAGAGAAGTGTCCCAAGAAGACCTGCAATGAGAAGTAGCTCTGACGGCGGTGTAGGCAAAAGATGGGGCAGATCTGAGACCAGGTAGTATAGGTACTGCAATAGTCCCAGCACTCAGTAAACGAGGGCCTGTGTTATAGACATTGTCTCCGAGCCCACACAGGAGCAGGCATTTCTTGCTAAGCCCAGGGCCTATGCTTGGGGGGAGAGGCCATTCTCCTGCTCTCCAGAGGCATATCTGACCCTGGCCAGAGACTTCATCCTGCAAGAGCCCCATGCACCTGGCTTCCCTACCGCACCCAGCTCCCCTCTAGTTAGCGCGCATGAGATGCAGGAGACATATTCCCTCACCTGCATCATTCAATCAGCACACCAAGGAACCTCCAGACTGGAAGCAAGCCTTAAAATAATAACAGCTAAAAATAATGGTACAAACAGGAACTGCCATCACCTACCGCAGGACACCACAAACCCTTCACATGATCCTGCTGAGGACTCTCAGCCATCCCACGTCCATTTCACAGGTGGAAAAACTGAGTCTGCATTCTTGATGCGGTGGCTGCTCAGTCTGGAGCCCTCAGCATATATTTGACCTCCATTAAGTCTTGGCCTCTCTGCCCAATGCATCCTGTCTGTGATAGAGGGCGACCTTCTCAGGGACAGGCAAGCAGATCTTGGTCACCCCCGAGGTCCCAGGGCCGGCACTGAGAGGCTCTTCATGTCCTGTGTGTCCCACAGTAAAGAGCTGTGTAGGGAGAAGCCAGCTTTGCTGCCTGCGGTGGGACCTCTGGGCTCCCTACAGGGATGGGCTGCCCTCCATCCTCCCACCCCTTGACCCCTACCAATCCCAAAGGGAGGACTGGGAGGGTCCTTCCCAAATCATGTGTCCATATCATTGCTGTGACCTCCCCACTTCCCCTTCTCTTTTCCAAACACGAATCCAAAGGGATGCCTGTCGTCTCCAGCTACGGAGAGGTGGGTAAGTGGCTCAGACTCATTTACCAGAGTGCCAGCCTGTGCCCAGGCTGCGAGAAATGAGGAGCAGAAAGGGAAAGGGACAGAGACCACCCCTGAGCTGAGGCAGAGGAAGAAGCAAGACGGAACAAAACGCCTTCTCCAGAGCCTCCTCCTGTCTGAAACGCTCGGAAGTGGGGGAGAAATTGGTCCAGGCTGAACGGACAAAATTGAGCAGTTGTGGTCCGGGCAGCCCGTGCTGCTTAAATGCAATAGCTGATCTAATCATCAGCCTCATTCTCGGAGGCTTTTTGCTGCGTTTTAGCACAGAAAAGTGTTGGCTTTCTCTCTTTTGTGGCTCTAGCTGCTATTTAAGAAAGCGGGAAAAAAATCGATAGTCTTCTCTGGCTTTCAGGCTTTTTTCCCCAAAAGGTGTTTCTTTGCGGAGGGGGTAGGAAAGGTGTGGGGGCGAGCTGAGGAGTGTTTTTGTCATTCATAAGCCGTGGTGACAAATCCTTGACATCATTCACAGTTCCTATCGATCAGCTCCATCCGTGGCACCAGAGGACAAATAGAAATCATTTGTCTGTCCTGGCTCCCAAACAGCCCGAGACAAAGGGCTCGGCCAGCAATCAGCAGCTGGAGGTATTAGCAGTGGGTCAAGTTCAGAGGTCAGAGGTCAAACAGGTTGTCATCAGTTTCTCACAGCTATCAGGGCAAGGGCAGGGGAGGGGTGGAGTGAAACCCACCACCAACACAGCTGGTTCTTATTAGCTCAATCCTGCCTCTTTGTAAAGAGAGATGGGCCACCCCTCCAGGGACACCCTGGGGTGCCAGTTTTCACTGGATTGGCAGCAGGGCTGGGATGGTGGGGTGGGCAAAGAGGAAAAGAAGCAAGATTGGAGCTTTGTCTGGTTTGTCTCTCATTATCTGTCCTTCCCACTATCCTGGAAGGCACTTAGTTTTCAGTCCTGAACAGAGAGAGAGAGAGAGAGAGAGAGAGAGAGAGAGAGAGAGAGAGAGAGAGAGAGAGAGATCCTCAGGGTCTCTCTGGGAGTCCAAGTAAGCAAGTTAATCCTGTAAAATTGGAAGTGGCTTAGATGGCCTGGGAAACAGGACACAGCCAGGGGACAGCTGAGTCACTTTAAGTCCCTGATTACCACCTGTTTTGATTTCTCCTCTCACCCTTGGGACAAGAGCCTCCTCTTCAAGGTAATGAATGAAGGAAAGCTCTGGAAGGATGAGGATGGCACATCCAGCCCCAGTGGGATGACAGACACAGCAGGTGACAAGGGAGTGCAGAGGAAGCACGACAAACAGGTTGACATCTGGCAGCTCTTCAGCGCACCCTCACCACCAAGGTCCTGGGCAGACAGAGTTGAGCTCGCTTTCACATTCAGGAGGCCCATGATCACACATTGGTCTCATTTTTACAGGTGAAAGGCTTCAGCTCAGAGAGACAGGGTCACCAGAGTGATTGAAGCAACCAAGCACATACAGAGCCATGGCTCTTCGGGGGCCAGAGGAGGAGACCCACTCCTCAGGGAATATGTGCCACCTGAGGGGAGCAGGGCAAGAGGTCTGGCCTAGATCTCGGTGAATGCTGCCCAGCCCACCCCAAGTAGCCAAGGTCTGTACTGCTTTACCAGGGTAAATGGACCTAGAATGGGCAGGTGTGCGGCTCTGAGGAGGACTCTGGAAGCGAGAGAAAGGTGATGCAGACCACCTGGTGCTCATCCAGCTGGGAACATTTCAAGCCCTGGTTGGACAGCAGGACTCAACCTCCACTAATCAGGTGGGAAATCCAGCTTTGGGAAACCAACTGTCTCTTTTAATAAGACACAGAGAATGACATTTGTCTTCAGTGCCACAGAGTCACAGTGAGACAGGCATGGGCAGGTTAAGTGCACACATAAGGACAGATGTAGCCTGCTACATGCTGGCCTGTTCTGAACAGGGCCACACTCGAGTCCAAAGGGTCTGGGGGGACATGGGGCACACTTTAATGGAGGCAATCAGGGACTTCTTGGGTATACCTGTTACTTGTTTCACATCTCTGAGAGACTTTCAAGCTGTAGGAGATAGGTAGGGTAGAAGTAGAGGGGTAGATTGGAATCTTTGTAAGAAACCTCAATAATGCCTATAGGAGTCCTGTCCTACAACAGGAGCCCAAAATATAACCAAGACCTGTGGCTCTAAAATAGTAACATGGAGATCTACAAATCTGCCATGGGACAGAATCACACACACACACACACACACACACACACACACATGTTAAACCGCTGAAATCTGAGTGATGAGTTGTACCAAGGTCAAATTTCCAGTTGTGATACTGTATTACAGTTATACAAGATGTCACATTGGTGGAAAGTGCATACTGGAGAATGGGATCTGTCTGTACTGTTTCTTACAGCTGCGTGCTAATCTACAATCATTTTAAAAGAAATATGTCATGAAAAGAAAAAATAATGACTAAGGAGCATGTTCTGTTCCCTCCACAGAGTTCTGTTCTCTGCTGCTGCCATAGACGTGGGGAAACGTAGAGTGAAATTAGGTCTCAGACCCACTGAGGCTTTCTCAGTGAGGAAGCACATAGAACAACCTACATTACATTTAACCACAACTAGTTACCATCCCATTTCCTGGAGGAGAAAATGAAGGCCAGAGCCAAGTGCCCCTCTGCCCAAGGCTCTCGTGGCGGAGGGGCAGGCACCCCAATCCCAATGACTGACTCCTCAGCCTCGTCTCTTTCCAATACACAGCAGAGGTCAAGTTGTTTCAGGTGTGCTCTCCAAGAATAGATTTATCTTAGGAAACAAAACACATCAATCCCACCAAGTGTTCATCAAACACTGCACCCCAGAGTAGGGAGGGGAGTTTAAAAAAGAATAAAACAAAGTCCCTGTTCCCCCGACTCTTGAG
Source organism: Octodon degus (assembly GCF_000260255.1). Lineage (NCBI taxonomy): Eukaryota > Metazoa > Chordata > Mammalia > Rodentia > Octodontidae > Octodon > Octodon degus. Next base: position 2,267,215 of record NW_004524740.1, on the reverse strand, counting down.
TCTCTGGCTATGTCAAGAGAGAAACACACCTGGAGATGAGCTGACCTTGCACAGAAGGGCCACAGGACAGAAGAGGACCTCTGTGGGGACAAGCAGACAGTCAGTGCCTTTAGGAAAGGGTAGCTGTGTCTCTTTTTACTTAAAATTTTTATTGTGGTAATAAGCACCTACTATAAAGATACATCATTATAACCATTTTAAGTGTATAGTTCAGTGTTGTCCGTATTTCCTGATGGTCATTGCCACCACCCATTTATAGAACTCTTTTCATCTTTCAAAAAATTCAATTTATGGGGCCAGCCAAATAATTTGGTGGATTAAAGTGCTTGCAAGCATGTTTAGGGGCCAGAGGTTCAATCCCCGGGCCTATTATGCTGGCCCCACCCCAGGGGCATGCTGAGACAGCAATTGAGACTGGGTATGGTGGTGCGTGCCTGTAATCCCAGCTCTTGGGAGGCTGTAAACAGACAGATCACTACAACATCTGATCTAGTAGTGAGACCCTGAACACTCCTGTAGACCCTTCCCTGAAATACAAAAAAAAAAAAAAGTTCAATTTATAACTATTCAAAAACAACATGCTATCCCCCCTCCTTCCAGGCCCCAGTAATGAGCATTTTACTTTATGTCTTTTAATTTGACTATTGTATTCTAGTGCTCATATAAATGGAGCCATACAGCAATTGTCCTTTTGTGACTGGCTGACATCACTTAGCACAGTCCTCAAGGTTCATCCGGGTTGTAGCATGTGTCAGAATTTCTTTTTTAAGGCCAAATAATATTCTTTTGCATGGGCATACCACATGTTGCCTCCCCATTGGTCTGTTGATGGACACTAGGATTGCTTCCATATTTCAGCCTCTGTGTATAATGCTGCTATGAATGTGGGAAGATAAATACCTCTTCAAGACTCTGCTGCCAACGCTTTTTGAGTTTATTCTGAGAAACAGAATTGCTGGATCATATGATGATCCTATTTTTAATTTTTTGAGGAAAAGGTATAGTTATTTCTTAAAAATCAGAGGTTTGGTTGTAGGTTTTAGTTTGTTTTGCTTAACTTGTTATTTTTCAAATAGATAATCTGTGTGCGTGGTTCACAATTCAAAAGCTCAGAGGGATCTGTGGTGAAGTCTCTGTCCCACCTCTGTTCCCAGCCACCCAGTTCTCCCTGGAAGCAGACACTGTGGTAAGGCTTCCTGCTGCCCTCTGGGGAGATGTCACGTATCTACAAACACATACATCTCTAGGCTATAAGTAGAGAACAGGAGGAAGGGCACTATGGAAGACAGAACTCTCAAGGGAAGACTCTTCCTTATACATTTTCTGGGTGTCTCTTATAAACATTCTTAAATATTTTGTTACATTAGTTTTGACTCAATGCTTTGTGTGGGCATATGATGCTGGGATTGAACTCAGGACCTTGCACACGCTAGGCAAATGTGCCACCAGTGAGCTACATTCCTCACCCTTTTCATTTTATTTTGACACAGGTCCTGCTGAGTCACCCAGGCTGGCTTTGAACTTATCCTCCTACCTTTGCCTCCCAAGTGGCTGGGATTATAAGTCTGTGCTGCCACCCGTGGCATCATTTGACATTTTTAGTTTAGGATTTTAAACCTATATCCAATAATATAAACAACGCCTATATTCCCATCATCCAGCATTAGTGTGCCAGTAACCAACGTACTACCTCTTAGCTCCCAGTCCACCTTTGGTCTGTGATCCTGCAGCTGTACCCTGTAAACGCTTCTCCTCTACCAGTTGGCGCAGAGTTAGGGTTTGTGGGTGGAGGGCGCTAGAGAGACTTCGTCTTTCCATGGCCTGCCAGCTGTGGTCCAGCTATGAACTGAAGCACCTTAGTGAACATACTGCGTAGTCCACAGCCGTATCGCTCTGGTGTCTGCGTCTTAGTATCCAGATGGGAGCATGTTCCTAGTGTGTTCCTTTCGGGTATACATTCTTAAGTCTGGAGGTAATAATGTGCCCCACTTCTGCTATTCTTCTTCAGAGGTCGCTCTACCACTCTTAGATAATCATGGCTTTTTATTTTTAGCTGTAGTTTTTGGAGGGTTTTTTGCTTCGTTTTTTGGTGCTAGGGATGGAACACAGGGATTTGCCTATGTGTTGCGGTTTGTGTCCAGTTGTCCCCACAAAGCCTCATGCAGTCATGGGGCAGGGACTTCTAGAGTTTGAGATTAACTCATGAGCCACTGGGATTATGGGTTTTAGTACCGCTGGGATTATGGGTGTGAGTACTTCCCCCAGTCTGGGTCAGAGAGCCTGAGTGCAATTTAAGAGAGACACAGAGACAGACTTCCTCTCTGTGGCCGTTGCTGCTGCTACTCCTCCACGTTGCTCGTGCTCGCTGCCACCGCCATGAGCTGCTGCCCTCTGTGACGTGCCACTCTGCCTTGGAGCCAGCCTCGTATGGACTAAAACTGCCAGTGACTGTGAGCTAAAGAAACCTTTCCTTCCTTCATTTTGGGTGTCAGATATTTTGTCCCAGCGACAAGAGAAGAGTAACCGAGACACTATGCTAGGCAAGACTACCAAGGAGCTACATCCCCAGGCCCTTAATTAATTTTTGTATTTAAAATTTCCTGTATCTTTTCGCCATCTTCTGCTTTGACTGCCGGCTGCCACCATGAAGGTCGAGCTGTGCAGCTTCAGCGGGTACAAGATCTACCTGGGACACGGGAGGCGCTACGCCAGGACCGACAGGAAGGCCTTCCAGTTTCTGAATGCAAAATGCCAGTCTGCATTCCTTTCCAAGAGAAATCCTCGGCAAATAAACTGGACTGTCCTCTACAGAAGAAAGCACGAAAAGGGACAGTCGGAAGAAATTCAAAAGAAAAGAACACGACAAGCAGTCAAATTTCAGAGGGCCATCACTGGTGCATCTCTTGCTGACATAATGGCCAAGAGGAATCAGAAACCAGAAGTTAGAAAGGCCCAAAGAGAACAAGCTATCAGGGCTGCCAAGGAAGCAAAAAAGGCTAAGCAAGCATCTAAAAAGACTGCCGTGGCTGCTGCTGAGGCTCCCGCAAAGGCAGCACCTGAGCAGAGATTGGGACGCCTGGGAAAGCTTCTGCTCCACGAGTTGGTGGAAAATGCTAAACTGGCAGATCAGATTTTCAAATAAAGATCTGTAATTCTAATTTGTGCTGGATTTTTACAATGGAAATGTTGGGTTTATGTGGTAATAGGTGAACTATCAAATTAAGAATTTAAGACCAAAAAAAAAAAAAAAAGAATTTAAGACAAAAATAAGTTGACATCCTAGGAACAGAGTTGGGGCTCATTGCAGTGTGCATGCTAAGTACGCATGACGCCAAGGACACCTCTGCTCATTGCCAAAGCTAAAAATTGTGTTCTTTGGCATAATGCCTGCTAAGATCAATTTTTCCGTTGGTAAGATGTTAAAGGATGTAATAGGCCTACAAGTGGATGCTGGCTTTATTCTGTTTCTATAGGATTCTGGTTACAAGGCTCCAAAATGTTTGCACAGATTTAGTTCAACTTCATTAAAAAAATCTCTTCTGTCAAAAAAAAAA
>NW_004524740.1:2260586-2263561 GCF_000260255.1 Octodon degus | reverse complement strand
TTCTTTTCTTTTTTTTTTTTTTTTATATTTTAAGGAAGGGTCTACAGGGTGTTCAGGGTCTCACTACTAGATGGGACTGGTAGTGATCCGCCTGTTAACAGCCTCCCAAGAGCAGGGATTACAGGTATGCACCACCACGCCCAGTCTCAATCACTGTCTCAGCACGCGCCCTGGGTTGAGCTGGCACAGCAGGCCTGGGGATCAAACCCCTGGCCTCTGTGCCTGCTTGCAGGCACTTTAATCCTCTGAGCTATTTGACTGGCCCTTAAAGTTAGTATTTTTCATCATATTCTCTTGTTGTTGTTTCCTTTTAGGAAAATTATACATTCAAGTCTCTCCTAACTGACATTCCCTGTCCCATACCTTCTTTCTGAGAGGAAAACATTCTAACTTCGAGATACATCGTTCCATTCAGAAGAATTTCTTGGGCTGAGGCTGTAGATGAATGGCAAACCAAATTACTTGGCACGCACGAGACCCCGGGTTCCACCCCCAGCACCACCAAACACTCTATCATATGTGACCATAAACAGTATATGCTCTTTTTACATTTAAAATGTATGTAAATGATATCATTTGCATAATGTTCTGAATTTCATATGTAAAACTTCCCACATGGCTGTGTACAGAGCTAGTTGCTCTTAATCTGCTAAGATCCTGTCACATAAACCTATCCTATGTCATTAATTCATTCCCCGATAGATGGGAATGAATTTAGGTTGTTTCCAGTATTTGGATACTTGTAAATAATACTGTAGTATGTAGCCTGGGTACATGCAGAATTGCTCCTGAGATTACCTACCTAGAAATGGAATTCTCCCAGCTAGGTCATAGGAGATACACATTTTAAAATGTTGTTACATGCTGCTTGAAACTTGCTATTCTGAGTGGCAGTATTTTCACTTTCTCTTGCTGTGGATGACAGTATTGTCTTCCTCACATCCTTACCAGCACTTTATATTGTCATATCTCAACTTTTCCCAAGCTGGGTAGATGAAAAATTATTCCTCATTTTTTGTCTTCATGGCGTTAGTAGCCATTTCAATATCCTCTTGTTTGAATTGTCTCATCGTATTATTTCTCACTTTACTGTTGGGTTATCTTTTTTCTTACAGATATAGGAATTCTTAATATATTTTGATAGATACATTATATATTGCAAATATCTCAGTATATTACCCACATTTTAATCTTATATGGTGTACTTTGCCTTAGATAAGATTTAATTTTAGCAAAAAATAAATCCATTATTTTTATTTTATAGGATAGTCTTATTTTGATTTCCTTGACTGAAAAATAATTCTCTATCCTGGGTTATAAAAAATATTTTCCTGTAAAAAAATATTTTCCTGTATTTTTTCTAATTGCTTTTCATGTGTAAGCTACCAAAACACCTTGGTTTCATTTTTGTGAATGATATGTCCCGTCTCTATTATCAGACGGTATTTCTTTTCCCTTGTGATGAGTAGTGACACCTCTGTTCCCATATATACACACAAATGTGTTCTGGTCTCTATTCTGTTCTACTGATGTAGTTACTTATGCTTGCATAAATTAGGATTTTTAAAATATGAAGAGTTCCAACATTCATGTGACTTTAAAAAAAAAAAAGTGTAGAGGGGACCAGGGAGATAGCTCAGTAGAATAAGCTCTTGCCTAGCAAGTGCAGGGTCCTGAGTTCAATTCCCAGTCGAAGAAGAAGAAGAAGAAGAAAGAAGAAGAAGAAGAAGAAGAAGAAGAAGAAGAAGAAGAAGAAGAAGAAGAAGAAGAAGAAGAAGAAGAAGAAGAAGAAGAAGAAAGTGTATATTCTATGCCCATAATTCTGACTTGAATGAACTCTGTTTTGCAAAGCTATTCAGGGAGTCCTGTTCCTTCCATCCTGTGCCAAATATCTCTTGTTAAAATGTGCCAGGAGGGCCGGCAAGATAGCTCAGCAGACTAAGTACCTGCTTAAGCAAGTGCAGGGACCAGGGTTCGATCCCTGGCACCGCATGCTGCACCAGCCCAGCCCTCAGGCACGCTGAGCTGGCCACTGAGTCTAGGAGTGATGCAGCATGCCTGTAATCTCAGCATGGGGAGGCTGAAAACAAGAGGATCACTACGAGTCTGAGCTGCATAGTGCAACCCTGTACAAATACATTAAAAACATAATAATAATTAATTTAAAAAAATAAAATGTGCTAGGCACTGACAAATTTGAGCTCCAGTCTGGGAGGAGGAAGATGAGGAAAAAACATGGAGAAGAATAGTCCTGCTGCTTTAGAATCGTAACCCAGAAACATCACCTCTGCTCAAATGCCATTGGTAGGGACATAGTCTCAGAGCCTCTCATTACTGCAAAACAGACTTGGAAACGCCACGCCCTACTAGGCAGCCACTGACCTATCACTGCTTGTTTTTTGAGATGAGGACTCATTATACAATTCAGGCTGATGTTGAAAACTCACTATGTAGCTGGTGCGATCCTCCTGCCTCAGCTTCCTGAGTGCTGGGATTACATGTGTGTGCCACCATGTCTGACTCCTCACTAACTCTCTTATGTAAGAAGAGAAGATGAGATTTGAGCGGACAGCTAGCACCTCCGCGATAAACCTTGGCCAACACCTGCTGTTTTACTATTTCTGCTTGTGAGCTAGCTCCCTTCATGTTGGCAAAAAGCTACAGTGGCTCCAAGTATCTTATTCTTATATGTGGCATTAGTTACTGTTGCTGCATCTGTTACCCCAAAACTTAATGGTTTAAATAACTAACAAGTGAAGAGAGCAGAACAGAAAGATGGCACCTGAAGCTCAAATTACTGCTCAGACTGTTCCAATTTTGGCCACTTGGAGCTCTCTTAGACAGACCCCATCAATGTGAGTTGCTTCAGCTTTGAAGTTTTCTTTCTTTCTTTCTTTCTTTCTTTCTTTCTTTCTTTCTTTCTTTCTTTCTTTCTTTCTTTCTTTCTTTCTTCTTCTTCTTCTTCTTCTTCTTCT
>NW_004524740.1:2258717-2260466 GCF_000260255.1 Octodon degus | reverse complement strand
CAGGTTCAGCATGAATAGTTTCTGTACCACTTCTAGAAGCAGACATTGCTCCAAGGACTCTGGTCCTGTTTATTGGAGAATGGTATTAGACACAGAGAGGGGAGTGCTAGGTGTGGTCACTGCTACTAGAGGCGGCTCTTTGTAGGTCCTCTTTGCTGGCAGAGCAAGGAAATGTGTGTACACTAATTATATATAACATATATGTATACAAAATTCCATATTTGGAGCCAGTGATATCTACATTAATCTAAACATTAGTTCACGTTGCTGGGTCTGACTCAAAACCGTCACTTCATGGATCATTCCAGCTGAACCCCTTGATTATCTATAACTTCCCACAACAACAGTGAAAAACCATCCAGTAACTTACGTGCTCGATTCCAGTAGACATACATAGCAGCTCAGAATTGTTAACTCCCTAACTTAACTCTAGGTATTTAATTAATTTTCATTGATTACTCATTAACCATGAATTATTTAGAAGTTCAGTTTTTAGTTTCAAAGTACAGAACATTTTGTTAGCTCTCTTTTTGGACTTGATTTCTATTCTTCTGCATTGCAATCTAAAACATGTTTTGTCTAGTATGGACCCTTTGGAATGTTTTGAGACTTCCTCTGTGATTTAATATGTAAAATTTGGGTAACATTTCCATATGTAATTGGGAAAAAAGTATAAATTTTGGTACAGGTACTGCATGCTATTGAAAACATCATTATGAAAATGTAGAAAGTATACAAGTGCCTGAGACAACATAAAATAAAAAAAATACTAAACGCATGCTATATCTGTCAAATGCAAACTCTTCATTTTTGTATTTTTTTTTTTTTTATGTATTTGGTACAGGGTCTCACTATGCAGCTTGGACGTATAGTGATCCATCTGTTCTCAGACTCCCCAGCGCTGGGATTACAGGCATGTACCACCACGCCTGGTCTCAGTGGCCAGCTCAGCATGCCTAGGCAGGGGGCTGGCACAGCATCTAGTGCTGGGGATCGAACTCCAGTTCCTGCACTTGCCTAAGCAGGCATTTAATCCACTAAACTATCTCACCAGCCTAAATGCAAACTCTTCAGACATCAAAACAAAGATGGGGAAAGAAGCAAAAGTAAAACTAAGTATTGACTTCCAGGGAAGATTCTAAGGTAATTTTTTTTTCCTTTTTTCAAAATTGTATTTAATGCTGCTTTATCATTTCTGAAATTTATAAAACAAATATTTATCCTGGAAAATATTAGCTTGCTAAATTAACAATAGGTCAACAATCTTGAATCCTACAGATATTTTTTGAGCTCTTGCTCTGTGTTGGATACTGTGCTAAATCTTAGAGGACTGGGATTGAGAAGTCCAGATGACCCTCTTGAGTGACTCTCAGCTGAGGAAGGGCAGCACAAGCACAAGGAGCTCCTGTATAGTGCAGAGTGAGAAGGGCCCCATGAAAGTCCACCTATTGTGTAGCTGGAGACTTGGTTGGAGAAATTGATTACGATTCAGAAAATGGGGTATGCAAAGTTGCTTGTGAGAACCATAGGGTACCTAACGGGGTGGATGGTAAAGGGGACAGCATCACAAATAATGTTACAATTTGTTTTTTTCTTTCTTCTTTTTAAATTTAATTTAATTTTATTTTACATTTACTGTGTGTGTGTGTGGCCAGCTCAGCCCACCAGTGGGCGGGGCTGGCTGGCATGTGGTGCTGGGGGATTGAACCGCGGTCCCTGTGCTTTAGCCAAGCTTGTTCTAAGTAGGTG
>NW_004524740.1:2251611-2258617 GCF_000260255.1 Octodon degus | reverse complement strand
TTTTTTTGCCGAACCGGGGATTGAACTCAGATCCTTGCCTTTGCCAGTCAAGCGCTTATCCTACTGAGCCATCTCTCCGGCCCCCATAATGTTACAATTTGATGTTTGTCTAAACAAACATTTTATCATTTACAGAGCTCTCCCACATGCTCTTTCATGACTATCTGTATCTACACTATTTACCCTATGAAGCAGATATTACTATTTTAATACCCATTTTTAAGAGTTGTAGGGTTGATAAGATAGCTCAACGGCCTAAGCACTTGCTTAGGCAAGCACGGGGACCGGAGTTGAATCCCTGGCACCACACACCACGCAGGCCCCGCCTCCAGGTGCGCTGAGCTGGCCACTGAGACTGGGCATGGTGGTGCATACCTGTAACCCCAGCACTGGGGAGGCTAAAAACAGGAGGAGCACTGCAGTCCAAGCTGTGTAGTGAGACCCTGTACCAAATACATAAATTTTAAAAAAATTAAAAAAGAGTTATAAATAAATTCAGATAGGGCTGGCAAGATAGCTCAGCAGACTAAGCACCTGCTTTGGCAAGCACAGGGACTGGGGTTTGATCCCTGGTCTTCGTACCAGCCCAGCCCCTTGGGCGTGCTGAGCCAGCAACACAGTCTGGGCATGGTGGTGCACACCTGTAATCTCAGCACTGGGGAGGATGAAAACAGGAGAATCACCACAAGTCGAATCTGTGTAGTGAGACCCTGGGCCAAATACACAAATGGAAAAATAAATAAATAAATAAATAGAAATAAATAAATTCAGATAGGAGAAGCAACCTGTCGAAGTTTACACAACTAGTTAGTGACAGAAGCAGGACTCAGATACTAATACCTTAGCTCCAGGTAGAGGTTATTTCATGGAAATCCCCCTTAGAAAATAGTTATTTTGCAATACACTTACAGGGGGGTCATAAAATGGCTCAACCAAACTGCCATCCTTGGTGAAAAGGGTATCCAATGTCCTTTCAAGGAGAAGCTAAAACAGAGACCAAAGACAAAGCAGTTAAGCTAGGCAGATAGCTAAGCATGGACGATGGAACTGGTTCATGGAACTGGACCTTTGCCCTTTGCTGACCACAGAAGCAGCCCAATCAGCCAATCCATAACTGGGTATTCAGAGCCACAGCAGCCTGGAGCATGGGACCCATGCTAGCTCCAACTCTCCAGGACTTTGTTCCAAATTTCATCACACTTGTGGAATGAGTGAATCAATGAGTGAATGAACATATTGTCCTGCCTCTGGCCTCCATCTCTCCCCCCACCATCCTCCTAGTTGGCATGAGAGCCCTGCTATCTATTCTCAAGGGCCAGCCCCAGACACCACATAGCTAGTGATCACAGGGTATCTGCTCTACCTCTTCAGTCCAGCTCTTCACCCAGACCCTCCTTCCCTGACCTTCTCAGCTGACCCTGGCCTGGCCCTGGGAAGAGTTATTTGCACAATAGCACCCCTAACCTGAGGGTCACTATGAGTCTGATCTGTGTAGTGAGACCCTGTAGACCCTGTACTAAATACATAAATAAAAATAAAAATAATTGGGGGGAAATACAGTGTATGTACTTTGGCATAGTAGTGCCATTTAAAGGATTATTGAAAAGATCATGAGGCTTGAAAGATGAAAAAGTTGCATCCCATAAGAGGAGCATTCCAGGCTAAGGGAGGAAGATGTGTCAAGGCTTTGCGGCAGAATGAGCAGGAGGCTTGGCTGGTGGAAAACTTGAGGCATGCAGACACCAGAGTAAGCCAGGCAGGGGCCAAATTATAAATGAATAAAATAGAAAGTAAACGGGATGTGGTGACACACATCTGTAATCCCAGCATTCTGAGACGCTGAAGCAGGGAGATTAAAAATTCAAGCCTAGCCTGGCAATTTAGCAACTTCGGGAATCCCTGTCTCAAAGTAATAAAAAAGGCTTGGGCTGTAGCTTAGTGCCAGTGCTCTGATTTCTGTCCCCAGCACCACAAAAAAGGGGGTGTGAGAGGGTGATCACTTGATCCACCCCATACTGGAAGAAAGGGTTAGATGAGAGCCTGGCTCACTTTTAGTACCTGGCACAGAAGTGCTCAATAAACATGAATGTTTTTGCGGTGCTCACGCCGGTCAGCACCCTCTTCTGTACTTCACTGCCCCATTGCTGGGTACAAATTAACCAAGACAGGGACACGCTGGGTACGCGCAGATCCAGGGCCTCCCCGGGGCGCCCTTCTCTGGTTACCTCCTCTTGCACTTGTCCCTGGGTCCGGCCAAGGACAGTGCCAAGGGCGAGGCCGAGGGCACCGCGCCACCGCCCCTACCCTGTCCCCTGGGCACGCGCGACTGTTCTCTCCGCTGAGACCAACTTCATTTCCACTTCAATTTTATCAGCGGCCGGGGAATGGGGCGCAGATAGGAGGGCGGCCCTGACCCGAATTAGCCGGGAGATGGCGGGATAGCGGCCGCCCGCGCTCCCCAAGCTCGCCGCCCTCGCTGCTCCATTGTGTGCGCCGCTCGGCTCGGCCCTGAGCGCTGGGCTCCTTTGCTCCGGAGCAGGCGGGCAAGGTTGTTCGTATCTGGCACCGAGGCAGGAGGTGGCACCGGGCTCGGGGACCTGCGCCCTTCGAGCGTCTCCACCCCGGGGATGGGTGGGGGGCGGCCTGGTCACCCCAGGCGATCTCGGCTTGCAGGGCCTCACTGCTCCTCCTGCACCGGCCCGAGCGCGCATGCCCGGAGGGGTATCCGACTAGGGGACCTTTTTATCCACCACCCTACTAAATCCTCGGAACAGCCTAGGGAAACGCGCTGCAGAAAGGGAAAGCGACGTTCGGGGAAGCGGAGGTAGTCGCCCTAGGTCCCGCGGCCGGTGCCTAGAGGAGCGGATGGAGGAGATTTGGACTGGAATCTTCATTCCTCAGAAGAATGAACCTTCTGGAGCAGGTGGTCTGGGGGATTTACACAGTCGGTGTTTTCTTCTTTACCTACTACAGAAATTGAGGAATTAATTATCCCCCAGATTCACGACTAGGGCAGGGGAGACCTCAGAGCATGGGAAGAGGAAACCTCTTCCTGCCCTCCTCCCCCAAGAACCCCTCCCCAGGGTCCTTCCCACTTCCCTTCGACCCCCAGACAAGCCACTGTACAGTACTCTTACTCTACGAATAGCAGAGGGCCAGGAAGTAGGGGCAGGAAAGAGGGGCCGGGGCGTGGCGGTGGGGGTGTCAGAGGGGCTCCTCTCCCCAGGACCTGGAATGGAGAACACTATCCCTTCTTATCTCCCCACCTCTGTTTCCGGGGTGCTGCTGAGGAAAATTTATGTCCCTCTCAGGTTTGGGAACCGATCCCGTACTAAAAAGAAAGAAGAAGGAGAGAAAGAAATGATTTTAATTTTTTTTTAGGTCCAGAAATGAAGCAGAAGTGAGTAAATTTTAATGAAACGGTGCAAAAATGACATCATTTACTCAGAAATCATTAATTTGTCAGCATTAATATTTCAGCTACAACATTGCCTGTCATTTTGTGCCTGCAATGACTGATAAATCTATAAAAGCGTGCTGCTAATTTACTGAATATTTATGTCGGGTGTCATTTGCAGAGTAAGAATGGAATTTATTTCATGCCGGGTTCTGAGGGAGAACATTCCCCACAAACCTTCACCCTGGTGGGTGGGGGAGGGCAGGGAGAGGCTCCAAACTTCCTGGAAAACTGGTGAGAGGACTGAAGAGAGAGGACCCCAGGCTTAGCCTCATCTGTCCCAGCGCACACAGAGGGATCACCTCATTTTTGCTCTGGGGGCACAAAACCACTCTTGGAATATTCCTGGCAGCTCTACATTTTACCTCTCTTCCACTATTCTCTTCAAACGTTTAGGCTTGCAGGAAGGAACCCCAGGTCCTGCCACCCTCATGCTGTGTGGGCTGTTCAGGGTAAGGGGGCAGTGTGGGTCCTTACTACAAAGATGTCCACAAGGTGGGCTGCAGTCCCCAGGGGATTATCAGAAGACAGGAGTTGCCCGGTGGTACGAGTCAGGGCTCATCTGTGTGGGTCTCCGTGTCCTCTTCCAAAACTCCAGAACAATCCCAGTCTCCACTTGTAGACAGTGGAAGGATTGGCTGCCCCAGGCATAGAGCGCTCCAGCAAAGGACTCTGGGAAGATCATTAGCTGCGTTCTTAAAGTCAGTTCATCTTGGCCACATTCCCTACTGTTTCCCTGGTACGTGTTTGGGAAAAGTAGACTGTCCTTTGCTGTGCTACCATTTCGCAGAGAGAAAAATCAAGGCTCTGAGAGGGGACGCTCGCTCTCTGCCCAAGGACCCCTTCCTTGCCCCTACTTCACCAGCCTCCACCTGAACAAGAGCACATATCGCCAGCCTTCAAATTTTGCACGATTTTGTTCAATTTCCTGCCTGAATGGCACAGGGCCTGACCCTCTGCAGGTGCTCAGGAAATGTTCCTGGAATCAATAAAGGACAGCTAAATCTCCGTCTTCTGAAAGCTCTTTGTCTCCCCCCTCCCTCCAGCTCCCTGAGCTTGATCAGGGCTTCCTTCACTACAATGCCTCTCCAGACTTCTGCCCCTGCTACGGTGGAGTCCTCCGTACTGCTTACCTGGTCCACTGCTGTAGCCTGCTGGAGGGTCTTTCTGCCTCCATTTCCCCCTCCAAGATGGTCAGCATAGAGCTGCTCTCTCAGGGACAGTCCCAAGGACACCATTCCCCAGCTCAGAGAGCTCCTGGGCTCCCTACTGCTGGAGAAATGGCCCTTCAATGGTCCTCATGCCCCCTTTCTCTCTCACAGACCCACTCACTATTTAAAAATCTGTGTTCTACACTTTCATGCCTCTGCTATTCTTTCTGCCAAGGTCTCTCCTTTCCTTCCTCACAGCTAAATCCCCTCTATCCTTCTAGGCCCATTCCAGCCTCTCCTCAGAAAAACGCCTCCTCATTCCTAGTAGGGCCACTGGATCAGGAGCTACCTATGTTTCACTCAGGAGCTGGTGTGGGACAGCATACCTGCAGGAGGTGGGGAGGGGCCCCCACTGTCTGCCTGGTGGTCAGCGCTGTGACCCTGACCTGGTCTTTTTCAGAAATGGGCTGGCATAAATTTTTCCAGCCCTTGCTCTTGCACTTGCACCAAGCAGTGCTTTTGGGGACCACCCAGAGATGAGAGGAGGGGGATGGTTCACTACTAAAGTGGAGTAGTGACACTCTATCACACCACTGATGCAATTTAACTCTCACAACAGCCTGGGGGCTGGACTTTCCTGTCCCCAGTTCACAGATGAGGAAAGTGAGGCTAGAAGTTAAATGGGCAGAGTAGATTCACACTCAGTCCTTATCTAAACACAGTGCTCTTTCACTGAATCTGAATGCTTTCCTTCATCCTGACAATAAACCCCAAGTCTCAGGGGTCTACAAATTCCTGTGTGAGGGGGATCTTGGGATCTTCCCAGTCATTGTCCCCTGAGCCACAGCCACATTGGCCCCTGACTGCTCCTTGGACACTGAGTTCATTCCCACTTCAGGGCCTGTGATTGCTGTTTCCCCCTCTGGAAAGACTTGTCCTCTCCATCCGGGCCTCAGTGCCAATGCTACCTTTTCAGGAGACTCAACTGCTTCCCCCATGATTATCTGACACAATCTTATACTCCTGTACCCTAAGATGGGTGGGTAGGAACTATTCTCCTTTGCCCACCCAATGAGCAACCTCTGGGGAGCACTGGCTCTGGTCTGATAGATCTCGATCTCACAGCTCTGCCTGATGCTGGAGAGTGTAACTGCCCAGTCCCATCTTCCTGAAGAGGTGGGGGCTCTGGGTTGGGGGATGTCACTGTGGTGGTGAGCCCAGACATGGTAGGTTGCAGGCACCAGCAATGGAAGAGACAAGAGCCTCCCAGAGGCTGGGTCTGAGAGAGGATGGACTTGGGGGCACTGCCCTCCCTTGCCAGCACCCCCACTGGACCCCCGCCACCCCCGCCCCACATCTCACACTCATTTCCTTCCTGGAGTCAGTCTCATTTGCTTTCCCTAAAAGCCGCTGGAGGAGCCAATATGTACGTGATGAATATTTCATCTCCTGAGCGTGGGTTTGCGGGAGAGCTGTGATCACCCGGGGAGGGAACACTGCCCAGCAGTGCCTGGGGAGGGGGACTGCGAAGGGTGTTGGCAATGTGGCTCACAGATGCAGGTGCCTGTGCCCATCCACCTCCTCCTGCTGACCCTGGCACCACAAGGCTGGCCATGGGGGGGGGCAGCCTGGAATCTGGGGCACAAATACTTCTGCTCTCTGGGACTCCTATCCCTCCCTTGGAGTTTGCCTGTAGCTCAGGGCAGACTCTGCCATGAGCCCAGAGGCTCAGATTGCCCAAGCTAACAGTGCCACTGGCCCTGCAAGGCCGGAAGTGTGGGACAGTGCTGGCTCCTATCTTTGGTGACTTCCCACTCAGGAACTCTAGGAATTATCGCATCCCCAGGTACTGAGATGGGAAGCTGCAGTCTGAGGAAGGAAGAAGGGGATGGATGGAACACCTAGGAGGAAGAAAGGGAGCCGTGACAGATGCCCACCCTTTGCCCCTCCATTTGCTGTCTCCTCTTTACCAGGCCTGTGGCCTCCCCCCCAGGATGGCTGCCAGTCCACTCCTCCCTCACTGGTTCAGAAACATTTGAACCCCTTGAAGCGACCCTGGTCCCCACCTAGACTCAAGAATCCACATGTCTATGCCACACCCCAGCAGCAGCAATCCCACCCCCACACACTAGCCAGCTCCACCATCCACCCCAGGGTTCGAAAACAAAGGGCCATCTCTCCCCTCTTCCTTCTCCTCATCCCCATCCTCTCCTTCTACCCTGTCCACTGGCACTGCCCACCCACATCCACCCTTGAGCCTGTGAATGACAGAAATAGGTAAAAAAGAGGAAGGCATTTGGCCTCCCAAGCCTCAGCCAGCCTTGGGTCAGGATGACCCCTGGCATGTCCCTCTTGCCCCCAGCTCCAGACCTCTGCAGCCAGATCCTGCCTCCCCCCC
>NW_004524740.1:2239852-2251511 GCF_000260255.1 Octodon degus | reverse complement strand
CACCCCCCCCTCCGCCAGGCACAGTCCCATCCCTCGTCCCCACCCACCACATTACCCTCTGAATACTCTCATTATACCATTACTAATTAGGGCTGCTCAGCAAATTGGCCGCTGCATTAGAGGGAGACAGTGTGCGGGAGCATATGGCATAATATCGTATTAATGAACACTCTAAATTCAAACCTGGGTCAGCTGCTCGCTTCTCGCCGGTGTCACCCACGCGAAAGGAAGGGAGGGGGAACAGCAGTCAACCTTTCCTTGGCTTTCTGTGCCTCTCTCCAAACACACATTCCCCAGCGTGGGCTGAGCGAGGATGGCCGGGCTTTTATCATTTCTGACGAATGGGGAGAGAAATCCTCTTGCAGAGTTTGAGGGGGCTGCAGAGGAGCCTCTCCTCTCCATCAGGTAGAAAGGGACACTTACATGGTGACAGCGGGTGAGAAGAAGCCAGGGCCTGTGGCCAGGCTCATCACCTAGGCTATCTCTGCATCTCCTGGGGCCCCTGTTGAGGGCTTTAGACTTAGGGACCATGGGGGGCCACAGAGGTATTTTCTCAAGGTCAAAGGATGGAGCTGCTCTGTCCAGCCACACAGGTGGAGAAGGAGCATGCCGACCGAGCTCATGGGATCAAATCTGGGGTAGTCCATGGTCCCGCTCCTTCTCCCTCCCTTCTGCCATCAACCAACAGAATACTGAATTCAGGGCATGGTCCATGAGTCTGGAGGTGTTCTGCCTACCTGAGTCCCAGCAGGAGGAGTGCAGGCAGTCAGATCTTCTGTGGAGGCCTTGGGAAAGAGAGGAGCGCTGAACATGGTGGAAAGGCCTGGATCAAAGCTGGCTTCTCCCTGCCCTCCAGCCCCTAGCCAGCACAATGCCCAGGATGGCACCTATCCACCTCATCCTGACTCTGCTGATTCTGACCACAGATGCGTCAGAAGGGGCCTCCCCATGCCATCTGTCTGTCTGAAGGCTGGTGTCAGCAAAGCTCTCCTGGAATAACCAACATCCTGAGCTTCTTCATTCCATACCAGGGCCAGGGCTAAGGGATGGTCCTCTTATAGGTCTCCTCTCTGTGTCCAGGTTCAATGTATCCCTCCGCTTTGCTTCCCTTGGGAATCCTTCCCTGATTAAAAGCAGAGAACTCATGCTATCTGAAAGAGTTTAAGGGACTTCTGTTGTAAGTTGTACCCAAGTTGAGGTCTGGGTCTCTCCGCTGGAGAGGGAAGAGTGGAGACACTGACCAGATTGTCACCAAATCAAAAAGCAATCAAACAGAAAGACTTCCTCTCTCTCCTACCTAAACTCCAGCTCTGGGGTTGGTTTCAGTGTGCACTTTGTGGGTGTCTCAAGTGTGTGTATCAATATTCTGGGCTAGGAGCCAAGTCATAGCGCAATCCTCTGTGCTCCTCACCTGCAGCTGTGAAGATCTACATGTTTCTGGTCCCTGACAGGGTTTATTAGGACACATTGTTAGGGGACACTTGTGAAAGCATCAGGCCCCAGGACCAGCCCTTCTCACACGTCTGACCCAGATGTGGAATTTCTATCCACTTCTGGAGTGTGTGTGCTGGCGAAGGACTAAGGGTGGTGGCAGGAAAGGTGGCTGATTTCCTTAGCACTGGTGGTCAGGAATCAGGAGGTGTCCCCTGAGTTTTAATTTCCATGTTGCTTCCGGTCTATGGGTAATGAATGCTTTCTCTCTTTACTTTTTCATCTGTGAACTGAGTGTGTTCACAGTGCCTTAGCCACAATAGGGTGAGGCCTTTTGCTGAAAGACCTCTTGTCTGAGCATCCACAGTCTCCACCTCCCAGGTTGACTCTGTCAGAATGAAAGAGTGTCTGCCCTTCCCCTCAGTGTCCAAGGATGTAGGCTAGGGGTGTTCTGTGTGTCTGTCCAGAGCCTCCAGCCAGACAATGAGGGGACCAACCACAGGCAGAGGGAAATGCAAGAGCTCCCCCCCCAAGACAAGCCATGGGGATGTTCAATGGGGTGATGGGCATGGATACCCACCCGTGCGACTCCAGCCACCTGGCCATCCTGGCTGGCTGTCCATGCCATGCTCCATGTCCCTGAACCTTGCCCACCACCACTGATCCTGCAGTCTTAAGATCTTTTTTTTTTTTTTTTTGTCTCCAGAGCCTGAAGAGCCTCCCTGTCCTTCCAGCAGCTTTTCCAGCAGGGAAGCTCAAGAAGAGTAAATAATTGTCACCCCTCCCAGCCTAGACTAGTGGAAGGAGTGGGGCGGGGGTGTTATTAAGCTGTGGATGCCAATTATTTTATCTGCCCCCACCAAGCCATAACCACTCCCTTACCTCCCTGTAGGGGAATAAACAGGCTGCTCGCTGGGCTTTAGAAGCAGCTTGTCGGGACTTGCCTGTGTGTTGGGATAACGCCCACTCCATCTCCAAGGAGGCAGTAATGTCACTCCATGGTGAGGCTTTGCTCTGTTCACCTCCCTGTGTGTGTGTGTGTGTGTGTGTGTGTGTGTGTACGCGCCAGGATTCCCAAGAGGCTTGGCTTCTTCTCCAGGAAGTGACGATAGAGCTACAAGGAAACTAGCAGGCCAGCTCCTTGGAAGCCTGCACCTAGGACTCAGAGGGGAGGTGACTTGCTAGGTGACAAAGCCAACAGGATAGGTCTAGGTAAATCATACCTTCTATGAGTGACCCCGCAGCGAGAGCTGTATTTAGTGTGCCCTCTAAATACCAGAACACTAAACTCCTTCTTTGCACACTGACCCTATGTCAAGGATAAGAATGGGAGTGGCCACATAACTTGTGCAAAACAAGGCCCTTTGTTCAAAAATTATGAAAGTTTTCAAGACAGCAGCAAAAAAACATTAAACCATTAAAACTTCTTAGCCCAGGGCCCTGTGCACAGATCATCAGCCTGTGAACCCGGCCCTAGGCAGGAACCAGGTCAGCCTGCTTCCTGTGCAGCTGCAGAGACCCTGCGCACAGCCTGGGAGCCCCTCTGCGTGCAGTCAGGGTTGTGCAGCCATGCCAGCCCCACAGCCCTGCCAAGTGCTGTCAGCACAACCAATGCAGCCTGGGGAGGGGAAACTGAGTCAGCCTCCTGGGCTGGGCTGATCCCCAGAATCACAGGACCGCTGGCCTGGGGGTCAGACTGGAGCTGTCTCTTACCAGAGTGGTGGGCATAGGCTCTGGCATCCAAGGAAGATGTTGCCCAGGGCCAAGGCATTGTAGATTTCGGAAGGCTAGGGTTTCCTGGATGTTGTGATTTCTCAGTGTGCCTGTGTGTGGGTTGTTGATGTTGTTGCTTTGGTTTTCCAGTACTGGAGATTAAATCGGATGAGGTCTATCCCGTTATTTTTCATTTCTTATTTTGAGATGAGGTCTTGGGTGTTTGTTTTTGGAGGGAGGTGGTATGAGACAAGGTCTCACCATGTAGTTCAGGCTGGCCTTGAACTCACTATGTAGCCCGGGTTGGCCTTAAATTCCAGGTGATCCTCCTGCCTCGACCTCCCAAGTGCTGGGATTATTGTGCCACCACACCCAGCTTCAGGGTCATGTTAAGTCACTAAATTGCCCAGGCTGGGTTTGAACTTGCAGTCCTCCTGCCTCAGCCTTCCACAATGCTAGAATTATAGACCTGACACCACATCCAGTTTTGTTCATTTATGTTTTGCAGGGGCACATGTCAGGTTTGTGAGGAGGACTGCTACGTGTACAAGGAATGACCATGCTGGTGCTGGGTGCTTCATATGTGCGCAGCCCACATGCACGCCTGTGTGCAGTCAGAGCATGCAATGCAGGTAGGCGCCCTTGCCCTCCACCCCCAGAGTGGTGCCACCCCCATGGGTGCCCTGCCTCCATTACAGAGGGCACGTTCCTATCCTCAGGCATTCTGCATTGGAATTCAGGCCCTTGCCAGGCTGTTCCCTGCTTGCTAACTATAAACTATCTGATTTATATTCATTAACCAGTACTAGACAGCGGCAGACACGGCAAACTTCGGTGGGGGACAAGCCTGCATCGACAGGCAGACTGCATTTCAGTTAATTAAGGGGCTGTAATTGTTGTCCAGGACAAGGGTCCCCAGGGCACAGGCTTTGTAAATAACTAGCCTTCACTGCCCCTACCTCTTGCCCCGCCCCTCCCCCCCTGCTCCTGCTCCCTTCAAGGCCTCTGCAGCCAGGTAAGGTGTGCGGGAGAAGAGAGCGGGAGGAAGGACAGTGGACCAGGTGTGGAGATGGCCAGGAGGCGGGTGATGCCAGAAGGATGCTTTGAGGGGCTGGGGGAGGCGTGAGCAGAGCGTGGTGAGCCAGGATACAGGAAGCTAGATTTTCCTGCCTAACTACCCCTCTCCAGGAGGAGCACCGCGCCTCTGCATCCACGAGTACGCACACAATGCTGGCTCAAGTGCACACAGGCTCCCCTCTAGCCCCCACTGTGTGCACTGTTTCCTCCTTATCCAACCACAGGCATCCTGTCAGGGAGCTCAGCCTGGAACCTGGGTGCCGGGCAGGCTCTGTGGTTTCTGTTATGCGTGTCACTAGAGAGCGGTGGTTCCTGAGACACAGAGGTCCTCCCAGGATGGGTGGTGCCTGAGCTGAGCTTTGAATCGAGGGATAATTGAGCCAGAGGGCAGATGAGTGGAGCTGGAGCCTGGGGCGCCCAGCTAGTGCGCAGCCCACTATGTGTTAAGGATAAAATCGCCATAAGCCTACCTCCCAAAGAGCAAAGGACAGGAGGCTGGGTGTGGGCCTGCCTGGATACTTGCTTATGTGTGTCCATCACCTGCGTGCTCTTGCTGTGGTGTATTTTCCAAATGTTGATTGTGATTTTTTTTTTTTTCAGTACCAGGGATTGAACTTGGGACCTTATATTTGCCAGGCAGGCACTTATGCCACTGAGCTATCTCTCCAGCCCTGTGCTTATTTGTTGACTGCTGCATTTCATACATTTTATAAGGCATAGGACAGCACAGTGTGATAGTGTTTCTGGCCTCGTGGCGTTTCTATCAGCATGTGTACATGCAGTGTGTGTCCCTGCCTTGTGTCTGCACATCTGTGTGTAAGTACACTGGTCTCTCTCTCTCTCTCTCTTTTTTTTTTTTTTTTTTTTTTGCGGAACCAGGATTGAACTCGGGCCCTTGCACTTGCCAGGGAAGCGCTTATTCTACTGAGCCATCTCCCTGGCCCCAGTACACTGGTCCCTTTAAGGGAACCTCCTTCAGCTCACTCGGGACTCCAGCCGGGACTCACACTACCTCGGATTATGCCCATCTTGGCACCTGTGACCACTTTAGCTCACGCTCCTCTACCCAGGCCCTTTGCTGTGGGGCCAGGAAGCCAAGATGCACTTTGTTTTCAGTCTAGAAAAGGTCCAGCTATTGTTGAATCTCTGAATAAGCATCTGGTGCCAAATCAGAATGGACTAGGAGAGGAGTGAGACAGGCTTTTGCTGTGTAGTCCAAGCTGCCCTTGAACTTGTCATGCTCCTGCTCAGCTTCCAGGGTGCCGGGATTCCAGGTGAGGGCCACACTGCCTGGTGGGATTGGGCCTTGTTAGTCTCACTGGCAGTTTAGGATTGGCTGTGGCCATCGTCCAAGACACCCCCATCCCCAGTCTCGCCTCCTGCATGAACCTCAGGGCTGGCAGCAAACCCTCAAAATGACTTTTGATAGAATGCTCCAGAAATGGGGAGCATTTGGGGGACTTCACTTGGATCTGTCTAGATAGAGTCTAATAAAGCAGAGAAAGTAAGTTTCCATGTCCCTTCCCCCACCCACTCCACCCCTGTTTCCACCTATCAGCCCTTATCTGAAAGAAAAATTAGAGAGTTATTAGGAGTTTCATTAGGGGTGAGCAGGTTGGTAATGAAATTACATTTCAGCTCCTTCTCAGCCCCTGTAAGTATTAAGTGGTTTGATCAATGGTGTTCACACAATTAATTCTGCCTGATTGTGGAGAGCGAGTATATCGACAGTTGGGTTTTCCCACCTCAAACTTTGTCTCTCAGCCAAATGCACCTTCAGGAAGCTTGGAGGGTTTGCTGAATGCCACAGTCAAGCTCATATAGATTTTTTTTTTTTTCTCTTTAGGCTTAAAGGAAAATTCAGTGTCATGCCAAAATGAAAAGACTGAAGTTGAGAACATGAGCAGTGAGGTCACCCTCCTCATGCGCGTGACCAGCATCCCTGGCACTCCCACAGCTCTCAGACCTGACCCATGCCAGGCCCCCTTCCTGGGCAGCGCACTCAGCTTGCCTGCCTCTTCCCGGTGTTTTACTCAGCTATCAAGAGAGCCTTCCTCAGATCCCACTCAAATCTTTGCTGCTCTCATTTAATCCGCAGCCTCTAGTTGGGTCTTTGGGGGATACGGAAGGCTGCTCAGGATGGTCTTTTGTGGAATAGCTCTCTCGGTGACAGTGGTTATGGTTTGGAGGTGGGGGAACCCCAATTCTGGAGATTCTGTGCACCATGACTTGTTTCTTTCAGACCCCTCCCCACATCCCATGCCCTCCCCGCCACACACACTGCTCCATCTGGGTTGCAGTGTCTCTTCACACAATTCTAGGTTCACCTCTGATCCTCCGCTCCTGCCCCACCCCCACCCCCAGGAGTGCCACTTTTCATCTGGGTGTCTGAGAAGGAAGAAAAAGAAACAGTGATAGAGCATTTGCTAACCAGGCCTCAATCCAACACTATTCATGGATTTCCATGCATTCCTCCAACACCAGGGAATATGACAACCATAACAACATGGGGACTTGTTCGTGGAGTACTGTTAAAGGGAATCGAGTCCCATTAAGGTTATATGTGTCAGGGGACTGGGGTGATGGCTCAGTGGAATAAGCGCTTCCCTGGCAAGCTCAAGGGCATGAGTTCAATCCCCGGTTCCATCAAAAAAAAAGGTTATATGTGCCTCTGTCATATCCTAGCCACACACCATACTGGATGTTCTTCCTCATAAACCTATGGGGTAACAATATTATTACCCTCGTCTCACACACAGGAAAGCTAAGGCTCAGAGCAGTTAGGTAACCCACCCAAGGCCACAAAGCTGACATCTAAGAAGTTAGGGTTTTGCTCCAGCCAGTCTGGCTTCAGCATCTGTGCTCTCAATGACTGCCTTATATTTATTGTCTTTTTGTTTTTTATTTTCTTGTAATTTTTTAAATATATTTTAATACAGGGTCTTACTACACAGATCGGACTCATAATGATCCTGTTTTCAGCCTCCAAAGTGCTTGGATTATAGGCAGGCGCCACCACACCCAGTCTCATTTTCTTGTTTTTGATACAGGGTCTCGCTATGCAGTTCAGACTCACAGTGATCCTCCTATCTCAGCCTCCCCAGTGCTGGGATTGCAGGCATGCACCACCAGCCCGGTTTTGGGGCTGGCATGGCATGTGGCACTGGAGATCAAACTCAGGTCCTTGTGCTTGCCAGACAGGTGTTTAGACCGCCGAGCCATCTCCCCAGCCCACTGCTGCCTTCTAGTGATCATGTATCCAAATCCTTGGCCAAGTGTCTTACTAATGCTTATAACTCCCTATGAAAACATACACAATGGTATATTTGGTACACACCATCAAGCACCATTAATGAGCCCATTTCATACATGAGGATTTCAGGCTGAGAAAATGTAAGAGACCTGCCTAAGTCACACCACTAATGACTGCAGCTGAAGAAGGACTGGAATTCAGGTGCGCGCAGATGCTAACCCTACACTATTTCAGGGGAAGAACAGAAACAGACCAGAGAAGCCAACATAGACAGTCAACTAGAGCTTGGGAAAGGGGAGGGAAGGCATTCACCTCCCTCTTCCTGTCCCTACTCAAATGGAGAGAGAAAAAAATCATTTTAAGCAGGTGCCTTGCAGCCTTACATTTAAGAAAAATGCATGGAATTAAGTTTCTACAAAGCTAGGAAAGCTGAACCAAACCATCATTGGGGCTTGAAATGAGATTTTATGTTTCCTTGTTCTGGGCACAGGGCCATCAGCGATGCCACGTGCCAGGCTGGTGAGGGCCACTTGTTTGTTAGGGACACTAGGAGCTGGTGGCTGTTTGCCCAGCCTGGCCCTGCCTGGCCCCACCCTGTGAGTGCCAGCTGCTCTGAGGCATGGCCAGACCAGGCTCTGAGAGCAGCCATGTGGGTGTTCTGGCTCCTTGCGGCCCTGAGTGTGGCCACAGAGCAGCAGCAGCAGCAGCAGCAGCAGCCCCAGACTGGGCAGGAACACAGGAGTCCTATCTCCCAGCTCAGCTTTGTCCTTTAACAAGACTTGGGGCTGAGGTCCTGCTTGAGACTGGTCTCAAAGGCCCTTCTTTCTCCCAGCCTGGACTACCCCCGCACTTGACCCTGGCAGAGCGATGACGGAGACCTTGCCAGCCAGAGGCTGGGGATGCTGGTTGGGGGAGTTTGTCTCTGTCTACAGAACTTTCTGGAAGGACAGTCAAGGTGCCCCTAGTTGCCTCCCCTCCCATGACAGGACCAAGGGTAAGATTCTGTGTGCAGGCTGGCAGGGCAGGTGGCCAAGGGTACTGGTTTCACCTTCCCCAGGGGCAGTGTGCTTCCAGGGCCTTGTCCCTGCCCCTGCCTCCCACAGGGTCAACCCTGGACCCTGGAATACTGCCCCTCACCAGAGCAGGAAGGAGGGCCTTCGGGCCCTGTGCTCCCTCCCTCCCCACTTGCCTCCTGTTGGAAGTCTGCTCCCCACAACACAGACCTGCAGGTCGGCCAAACCAGGGCCCTCTGCTGGCTCCCAGCACAGTCTCCTTAAAGAGACAGCTACTCAATGTGTCTTTGCATCGTAACAGCCAAACTACACAAGACTCAGAGCCCCAGCCTGTGGTGGCCAAGATTTGTGCCCATGATCTCCGGCCTGAGGAAGGGGCTGTGTTGCTACCCTCAGCCAGCAAGACTTAGAGTTCATCTAGTTCAAGGGGCTCCTTTTGTGGCTGTACTTAAGTCACTTAGTGGCTTGCTCATCCCAGGCCAATCAAAGAAGAATTTCTTGAGACAGGAGGGTGGAGAGGTGATGTCAATATTTTTAAAATGCAGACTAAAAGAGTCTCTTAGCCAGTCTACCCACTTCTGTGCCAGTGAGGAAGCCTGGTCCACATGGTGTTGACAATGACAAAACTGCATCACAAGGGAAGGTCTAATTCTGGCTCCCACAGGGAAGCCATGGCTAAAGGGACAGAAGTGCCCTGGGCACTGACAGGGCTCCCAGCTTCAGGCATAGGAGAGAGCAAGTGAAAGGTTCCTTCCCAGCCCACCTGGGAGAACCTTCCTCCTCCCCAGGCCCAGTGTTGTGAGGATTCTGTTTCTTCACCTACCAGATGGGGATCTTAATGACTAAGTTATGTTTTGTGGGGAGGATGCCTGACCCAGGTAGATGTTTGATAAAATATTGCTACATGCATGGATGGATGCATGCATGCATGAATGGAGGGTGGATGGATAGGTGGATGGATGGATGGATGCATGGATGGACAGACAAACACCCAGGCCAGGCTCTGGTCGGACCATGAAGTGTTCCACTTAGAAATCCAAGATCAGCACACCAATCCAAAGAGAGCCCTGTTCATGTGAATTTCCAGAAAGATCAAGGAGAAGGGATTGGGCAGTAGGAGGCCTTCTCAAGGGGCAGAGTTTATCTCTGTGTGGGAGGTCTCAGAATTTCAGGCCAGGTTTGGATACATTCACAGAAGAATAAGCACTTCATTCATCTTCCTGGGGCATGGACACTCACCTTCCCTTGACACCTCCCTCCTGCTGGGGTCCAGCCAGGGCACCTGAGGGGTCACTGAGATGCTGGCATGGCTGACTTCTTGGGAGAGGGAAAGACAAGGCCCCTGTCTTGTGCTGCCAGTGGGAAAGGAAGGGAGGGTGGGAAGAAGTCCTTCTGGACCTCCCCATGGCCTGCAGGGCCCAGCAGGCACCCTTCTGCCACCCTCCCGACCACTTTCCTGATTCCAGACCCTCGCTCTGCCCATTCTGCTTCACCACCACTAATGGACAGGGAAGCTGCAGCTCCTAGCCTGCCTGCCTTCCCACTCCAGCCCATCCCATGTCACCCCGATATCAAGTATAAGCTCTCCCCACCCGCAGTGTGAGCTGGCTGCAGGTGAGTCCCGGCAGGGCTGCCCCAGTTGGCTCCTTCATCACTGCCTGGAGGAGACAGAAGCCCACAGGTGGGGAGATCAGACTTCCCAGGAGAGCCTCCCAGGTCAGAGCCGCCATCCTGGGGCAGGAGGGCACTGCCTGTTTCCCTTCCGTGAGCACGTACAAAAAAAGCCATATTAACTCAGCCCTGCCTTTGAAGCTTGTCTTTGATACCACACTCCTGGGTTTGTGCCAAGCAGGCTCAGACACCAGCGCCCCAACCCCACCCAGACCTCTGCTGCGGATGTCGGATGTCGGATGTCGGATGTCGGATGCCACCGCAGGGTGTGGCTTCCGACTTGCGATCAAAAGGTTGTGGCCCCTCCCCACCATGCAATCTTTCTAGTTCCCAGGTTGGGAGTGACTGTCACAGGAGGGTAGACACAGAGGGTCCTCAGCAAGGCACAAGCTCCAATTTCACAGGGCTCCACCATATATATGTTCTTAAATATGTACCGAGCATCTGTTATCTCCCAGATGTGTCCTCTCGCGTGGATGCGGATGGCCTCCTTTATTTCTTCCTTGCTGTTATTATGGTAGCCTGGGTCCCAGTTTATAGACAAGGAAACTGAGCTTTTGAGAAGTTAAATAACGTATCCATGGAGTTAGGGTTGAAACCCTTCCTATCCCGAATCCAGAGCTATTTCCGCAGTGGAGAGTCTTACTGTCCTATCAGTAAAGGATCATTTCCAATTCCTTGTCACAATCAACTCATATGCTTCAGTCTTCAAGCCAGTATCTCGTGAAAGGCCACCTTGGTTTTCTTCTTCCAAAGTGCCCTAATTTCATTGGCCATCCACCCCCTTGGCCCTGGGATATCCAGGCGTCTGCGGTCTACCAGGGAGCCCAGTTCTCCTCCAGGCCTGTCAGCAGTCATTTTGCCTTTGAATTTCTGGCAGCAAGGACTGGAGAGTGGAGGAGGAATATACCTGTCTCACCACTGAAGTCCCCCTAGTAGCCTGAAGGGGCAAGGACTCTGCTCCTTCCAGGTGGAGAGAGGCAGGTGAAACCCCTCCCCCACCCCAGCCCAGGCCTCCTCCTTTCTCACCTGACCCCTGACTTGGCCCTTTGCTTCCTCTCTTCCTCCCACCACCTCATCTCCCAGCCCCTTACCTCGCTCCAGACTACCTGATCAAAGGCAAGAATCTGGGAGGCATTAGAGGCTCCTTCTTTTTCTGCCTCCTTCCCTCCCTCTCCCTCCCTGCCCCTTCCTGCCAGGACATAAATAACTTTCCCCAGGAGGAACCAGGAGGGTTAGAGAAGAAAGGGCCTTTCTGCATCAGCTCCCTCATTTTGCAATCAGCAAGCAGAGGCCCAGAGACAAGGCGCTTTCCCAATATCACACAGCAAATTAAGGCGGAGCTGAGGCCAGGGCACTATTTATGTATTTAGAAATCTAAAGGATAAAGAGTTTTTATTTTTTCTCCTGTGTAGGTGTTTCAAAACAGAAGCAACATGAAGCTATCAACCAGTACTGATAAAAAAAATCCAGGGCTGGCCAAATAGCTCAACAGATTAAA
>NW_004524740.1:2228715-2239752 GCF_000260255.1 Octodon degus | reverse complement strand
GGGCTAGGAGCCAAGTCATAGCGCAATCCTCTGTGCTCCTCACCTGCAGCTGTGAAGATCTACATGTTTCTGGTCCCTGACAGGGTTTATTAGGACACATTGTTAGGGGACACTTGTGAAAGCATCAGGCCCCAGGACCAGCCCTTCTCACACGTCTGACCCAGATGTGGAATTTCTATCCACTTCTGGAGTGTGTGTGCTGGCGAAGGACTAAGGGTGGTGGCAGGAAAGGTGGCTGATTTCCTTAGCACTGGTGGTCAGGAATCAGGAGGTGTCCCCTGAGTTTTAATTTCCATGTTGCTTCCGGTCTATGGGTAATGAATGCTTTCTCTCTTTACTTTTTCATCTGTGAACTGAGTGTGTTCACAGTGCCTTAGCCACAATAGGGTGAGGCCTTTTGCTGAAAGACCTCTTGTCTGAGCATCCACAGTCTCCACCTCCCAGGTTGACTCTGTCAGAATGAAAGAGTGTCTGCCCTTCCCCTCAGTGTCCAAGGATGTAGGCTAGGGGTGTTCTGTGTGTCTGTCCAGAGCCTCCAGCCAGACAATGAGGGGACCAACCACAGGCAGAGGGAAATGCAAGAGCTCCCCCCCCAAGACAAGCCATGGGGATGTTCAATGGGGTGATGGGCATGGATACCCACCCGTGCGACTCCAGCCACCTGGCCATCCTGGCTGGCTGTCCATGCCATGCTCCATGTCCCTGAACCTTGCCCACCACCACTGATCCTGCAGTCTTAAGATCTTTTTTTTTTTTTTTTTGTCTCCAGAGCCTGAAGAGCCTCCCTGTCCTTCCAGCAGCTTTTCCAGCAGGGAAGCTCAAGAAGAGTAAATAATTGTCACCCCTCCCAGCCTAGACTAGTGGAAGGAGTGGGGCGGGGGTGTTATTAAGCTGTGGATGCCAATTATTTTATCTGCCCCCACCAAGCCATAACCACTCCCTTACCTCCCTGTAGGGGAATAAACAGGCTGCTCGCTGGGCTTTAGAAGCAGCTTGTCGGGACTTGCCTGTGTGTTGGGATAACGCCCACTCCATCTCCAAGGAGGCAGTAATGTCACTCCATGGTGAGGCTTTGCTCTGTTCACCTCCCTGTGTGTGTGTGTGTGTGTGTGTGTGTGTGTGTACGCGCCAGGATTCCCAAGAGGCTTGGCTTCTTCTCCAGGAAGTGACGATAGAGCTACAAGGAAACTAGCAGGCCAGCTCCTTGGAAGCCTGCACCTAGGACTCAGAGGGGAGGTGACTTGCTAGGTGACAAAGCCAACAGGATAGGTCTAGGTAAATCATACCTTCTATGAGTGACCCCGCAGCGAGAGCTGTATTTAGTGTGCCCTCTAAATACCAGAACACTAAACTCCTTCTTTGCACACTGACCCTATGTCAAGGATAAGAATGGGAGTGGCCACATAACTTGTGCAAAACAAGGCCCTTTGTTCAAAAATTATGAAAGTTTTCAAGACAGCAGCAAAAAAACATTAAACCATTAAAACTTCTTAGCCCAGGGCCCTGTGCACAGATCATCAGCCTGTGAACCCGGCCCTAGGCAGGAACCAGGTCAGCCTGCTTCCTGTGCAGCTGCAGAGACCCTGCGCACAGCCTGGGAGCCCCTCTGCGTGCAGTCAGGGTTGTGCAGCCATGCCAGCCCCACAGCCCTGCCAAGTGCTGTCAGCACAACCAATGCAGCCTGGGGAGGGGAAACTGAGTCAGCCTCCTGGGCTGGGCTGATCCCCAGAATCACAGGACCGCTGGCCTGGGGGTCAGACTGGAGCTGTCTCTTACCAGAGTGGTGGGCATAGGCTCTGGCATCCAAGGAAGATGTTGCCCAGGGCCAAGGCATTGTAGATTTCGGAAGGCTAGGGTTTCCTGGATGTTGTGATTTCTCAGTGTGCCTGTGTGTGGGTTGTTGATGTTGTTGCTTTGGTTTTCCAGTACTGGAGATTAAATCGGATGAGGTCTATCCCGTTATTTTTCATTTCTTATTTTGAGATGAGGTCTTGGGTGTTTGTTTTTGGAGGGAGGTGGTATGAGACAAGGTCTCACCATGTAGTTCAGGCTGGCCTTGAACTCACTATGTAGCCCGGGTTGGCCTTAAATTCCAGGTGATCCTCCTGCCTCGACCTCCCAAGTGCTGGGATTATTGTGCCACCACACCCAGCTTCAGGGTCATGTTAAGTCACTAAATTGCCCAGGCTGGGTTTGAACTTGCAGTCCTCCTGCCTCAGCCTTCCACAATGCTAGAATTATAGACCTGACACCACATCCAGTTTTGTTCATTTATGTTTTGCAGGGGCACATGTCAGGTTTGTGAGGAGGACTGCTACGTGTACAAGGAATGACCATGCTGGTGCTGGGTGCTTCATATGTGCGCAGCCCACATGCACGCCTGTGTGCAGTCAGAGCATGCAATGCAGGTAGGCGCCCTTGCCCTCCACCCCCAGAGTGGTGCCACCCCCATGGGTGCCCTGCCTCCATTACAGAGGGCACGTTCCTATCCTCAGGCATTCTGCATTGGAATTCAGGCCCTTGCCAGGCTGTTCCCTGCTTGCTAACTATAAACTATCTGATTTATATTCATTAACCAGTACTAGACAGCGGCAGACACGGCAAACTTCGGTGGGGGACAAGCCTGCATCGACAGGCAGACTGCATTTCAGTTAATTAAGGGGCTGTAATTGTTGTCCAGGACAAGGGTCCCCAGGGCACAGGCTTTGTAAATAACTAGCCTTCACTGCCCCTACCTCTTGCCCCGCCCCTCCCCCCCTGCTCCTGCTCCCTTCAAGGCCTCTGCAGCCAGGTAAGGTGTGCGGGAGAAGAGAGCGGGAGGAAGGACAGTGGACCAGGTGTGGAGATGGCCAGGAGGCGGGTGATGCCAGAAGGATGCTTTGAGGGGCTGGGGGAGGCGTGAGCAGAGCGTGGTGAGCCAGGATACAGGAAGCTAGATTTTCCTGCCTAACTACCCCTCTCCAGGAGGAGCACCGCGCCTCTGCATCCACGAGTACGCACACAATGCTGGCTCAAGTGCACACAGGCTCCCCTCTAGCCCCCACTGTGTGCACTGTTTCCTCCTTATCCAACCACAGGCATCCTGTCAGGGAGCTCAGCCTGGAACCTGGGTGCCGGGCAGGCTCTGTGGTTTCTGTTATGCGTGTCACTAGAGAGCGGTGGTTCCTGAGACACAGAGGTCCTCCCAGGATGGGTGGTGCCTGAGCTGAGCTTTGAATCGAGGGATAATTGAGCCAGAGGGCAGATGAGTGGAGCTGGAGCCTGGGGCGCCCAGCTAGTGCGCAGCCCACTATGTGTTAAGGATAAAATCGCCATAAGCCTACCTCCCAAAGAGCAAAGGACAGGAGGCTGGGTGTGGGCCTGCCTGGATACTTGCTTATGTGTGTCCATCACCTGCGTGCTCTTGCTGTGGTGTATTTTCCAAATGTTGATTGTGATTTTTTTTTTTTTCAGTACCAGGGATTGAACTTGGGACCTTATATTTGCCAGGCAGGCACTTATGCCACTGAGCTATCTCTCCAGCCCTGTGCTTATTTGTTGACTGCTGCATTTCATACATTTTATAAGGCATAGGACAGCACAGTGTGATAGTGTTTCTGGCCTCGTGGCGTTTCTATCAGCATGTGTACATGCAGTGTGTGTCCCTGCCTTGTGTCTGCACATCTGTGTGTAAGTACACTGGTCTCTCTCTCTCTCTCTCTTTTTTTTTTTTTTTTTTTTTTGCGGAACCAGGATTGAACTCGGGCCCTTGCACTTGCCAGGGAAGCGCTTATTCTACTGAGCCATCTCCCTGGCCCCAGTACACTGGTCCCTTTAAGGGAACCTCCTTCAGCTCACTCGGGACTCCAGCCGGGACTCACACTACCTCGGATTATGCCCATCTTGGCACCTGTGACCACTTTAGCTCACGCTCCTCTACCCAGGCCCTTTGCTGTGGGGCCAGGAAGCCAAGATGCACTTTGTTTTCAGTCTAGAAAAGGTCCAGCTATTGTTGAATCTCTGAATAAGCATCTGGTGCCAAATCAGAATGGACTAGGAGAGGAGTGAGACAGGCTTTTGCTGTGTAGTCCAAGCTGCCCTTGAACTTGTCATGCTCCTGCTCAGCTTCCAGGGTGCCGGGATTCCAGGTGAGGGCCACACTGCCTGGTGGGATTGGGCCTTGTTAGTCTCACTGGCAGTTTAGGATTGGCTGTGGCCATCGTCCAAGACACCCCCATCCCCAGTCTCGCCTCCTGCATGAACCTCAGGGCTGGCAGCAAACCCTCAAAATGACTTTTGATAGAATGCTCCAGAAATGGGGAGCATTTGGGGGACTTCACTTGGATCTGTCTAGATAGAGTCTAATAAAGCAGAGAAAGTAAGTTTCCATGTCCCTTCCCCCACCCACTCCACCCCTGTTTCCACCTATCAGCCCTTATCTGAAAGAAAAATTAGAGAGTTATTAGGAGTTTCATTAGGGGTGAGCAGGTTGGTAATGAAATTACATTTCAGCTCCTTCTCAGCCCCTGTAAGTATTAAGTGGTTTGATCAATGGTGTTCACACAATTAATTCTGCCTGATTGTGGAGAGCGAGTATATCGACAGTTGGGTTTTCCCACCTCAAACTTTGTCTCTCAGCCAAATGCACCTTCAGGAAGCTTGGAGGGTTTGCTGAATGCCACAGTCAAGCTCATATAGATTTTTTTTTTTTTCTCTTTAGGCTTAAAGGAAAATTCAGTGTCATGCCAAAATGAAAAGACTGAAGTTGAGAACATGAGCAGTGAGGTCACCCTCCTCATGCGCGTGACCAGCATCCCTGGCACTCCCACAGCTCTCAGACCTGACCCATGCCAGGCCCCCTTCCTGGGCAGCGCACTCAGCTTGCCTGCCTCTTCCCGGTGTTTTACTCAGCTATCAAGAGAGCCTTCCTCAGATCCCACTCAAATCTTTGCTGCTCTCATTTAATCCGCAGCCTCTAGTTGGGTCTTTGGGGGATACGGAAGGCTGCTCAGGATGGTCTTTTGTGGAATAGCTCTCTCGGTGACAGTGGTTATGGTTTGGAGGTGGGGGAACCCCAATTCTGGAGATTCTGTGCACCATGACTTGTTTCTTTCAGACCCCTCCCCACATCCCATGCCCTCCCCGCCACACACACTGCTCCATCTGGGTTGCAGTGTCTCTTCACACAATTCTAGGTTCACCTCTGATCCTCCGCTCCTGCCCCACCCCCACCCCCAGGAGTGCCACTTTTCATCTGGGTGTCTGAGAAGGAAGAAAAAGAAACAGTGATAGAGCATTTGCTAACCAGGCCTCAATCCAACACTATTCATGGATTTCCATGCATTCCTCCAACACCAGGGAATATGACAACCATAACAACATGGGGACTTGTTCGTGGAGTACTGTTAAAGGGAATCGAGTCCCATTAAGGTTATATGTGTCAGGGGACTGGGGTGATGGCTCAGTGGAATAAGCGCTTCCCTGGCAAGCTCAAGGGCATGAGTTCAATCCCCGGTTCCATCAAAAAAAAAGGTTATATGTGCCTCTGTCATATCCTAGCCACACACCATACTGGATGTTCTTCCTCATAAACCTATGGGGTAACAATATTATTACCCTCGTCTCACACACAGGAAAGCTAAGGCTCAGAGCAGTTAGGTAACCCACCCAAGGCCACAAAGCTGACATCTAAGAAGTTAGGGTTTTGCTCCAGCCAGTCTGGCTTCAGCATCTGTGCTCTCAATGACTGCCTTATATTTATTGTCTTTTTGTTTTTTATTTTCTTGTAATTTTTTAAATATATTTTAATACAGGGTCTTACTACACAGATCGGACTCATAATGATCCTGTTTTCAGCCTCCAAAGTGCTTGGATTATAGGCAGGCGCCACCACACCCAGTCTCATTTTCTTGTTTTTGATACAGGGTCTCGCTATGCAGTTCAGACTCACAGTGATCCTCCTATCTCAGCCTCCCCAGTGCTGGGATTGCAGGCATGCACCACCAGCCCGGTTTTGGGGCTGGCATGGCATGTGGCACTGGAGATCAAACTCAGGTCCTTGTGCTTGCCAGACAGGTGTTTAGACCGCCGAGCCATCTCCCCAGCCCACTGCTGCCTTCTAGTGATCATGTATCCAAATCCTTGGCCAAGTGTCTTACTAATGCTTATAACTCCCTATGAAAACATACACAATGGTATATTTGGTACACACCATCAAGCACCATTAATGAGCCCATTTCATACATGAGGATTTCAGGCTGAGAAAATGTAAGAGACCTGCCTAAGTCACACCACTAATGACTGCAGCTGAAGAAGGACTGGAATTCAGGTGCGCGCAGATGCTAACCCTACACTATTTCAGGGGAAGAACAGAAACAGACCAGAGAAGCCAACATAGACAGTCAACTAGAGCTTGGGAAAGGGGAGGGAAGGCATTCACCTCCCTCTTCCTGTCCCTACTCAAATGGAGAGAGAAAAAAATCATTTTAAGCAGGTGCCTTGCAGCCTTACATTTAAGAAAAATGCATGGAATTAAGTTTCTACAAAGCTAGGAAAGCTGAACCAAACCATCATTGGGGCTTGAAATGAGATTTTATGTTTCCTTGTTCTGGGCACAGGGCCATCAGCGATGCCACGTGCCAGGCTGGTGAGGGCCACTTGTTTGTTAGGGACACTAGGAGCTGGTGGCTGTTTGCCCAGCCTGGCCCTGCCTGGCCCCACCCTGTGAGTGCCAGCTGCTCTGAGGCATGGCCAGACCAGGCTCTGAGAGCAGCCATGTGGGTGTTCTGGCTCCTTGCGGCCCTGAGTGTGGCCACAGAGCAGCAGCAGCAGCAGCAGCAGCAGCCCCAGACTGGGCAGGAACACAGGAGTCCTATCTCCCAGCTCAGCTTTGTCCTTTAACAAGACTTGGGGCTGAGGTCCTGCTTGAGACTGGTCTCAAAGGCCCTTCTTTCTCCCAGCCTGGACTACCCCCGCACTTGACCCTGGCAGAGCGATGACGGAGACCTTGCCAGCCAGAGGCTGGGGATGCTGGTTGGGGGAGTTTGTCTCTGTCTACAGAACTTTCTGGAAGGACAGTCAAGGTGCCCCTAGTTGCCTCCCCTCCCATGACAGGACCAAGGGTAAGATTCTGTGTGCAGGCTGGCAGGGCAGGTGGCCAAGGGTACTGGTTTCACCTTCCCCAGGGGCAGTGTGCTTCCAGGGCCTTGTCCCTGCCCCTGCCTCCCACAGGGTCAACCCTGGACCCTGGAATACTGCCCCTCACCAGAGCAGGAAGGAGGGCCTTCGGGCCCTGTGCTCCCTCCCTCCCCACTTGCCTCCTGTTGGAAGTCTGCTCCCCACAACACAGACCTGCAGGTCGGCCAAACCAGGGCCCTCTGCTGGCTCCCAGCACAGTCTCCTTAAAGAGACAGCTACTCAATGTGTCTTTGCATCGTAACAGCCAAACTACACAAGACTCAGAGCCCCAGCCTGTGGTGGCCAAGATTTGTGCCCATGATCTCCGGCCTGAGGAAGGGGCTGTGTTGCTACCCTCAGCCAGCAAGACTTAGAGTTCATCTAGTTCAAGGGGCTCCTTTTGTGGCTGTACTTAAGTCACTTAGTGGCTTGCTCATCCCAGGCCAATCAAAGAAGAATTTCTTGAGACAGGAGGGTGGAGAGGTGATGTCAATATTTTTAAAATGCAGACTAAAAGAGTCTCTTAGCCAGTCTACCCACTTCTGTGCCAGTGAGGAAGCCTGGTCCACATGGTGTTGACAATGACAAAACTGCATCACAAGGGAAGGTCTAATTCTGGCTCCCACAGGGAAGCCATGGCTAAAGGGACAGAAGTGCCCTGGGCACTGACAGGGCTCCCAGCTTCAGGCATAGGAGAGAGCAAGTGAAAGGTTCCTTCCCAGCCCACCTGGGAGAACCTTCCTCCTCCCCAGGCCCAGTGTTGTGAGGATTCTGTTTCTTCACCTACCAGATGGGGATCTTAATGACTAAGTTATGTTTTGTGGGGAGGATGCCTGACCCAGGTAGATGTTTGATAAAATATTGCTACATGCATGGATGGATGCATGCATGCATGAATGGAGGGTGGATGGATAGGTGGATGGATGGATGGATGCATGGATGGACAGACAAACACCCAGGCCAGGCTCTGGTCGGACCATGAAGTGTTCCACTTAGAAATCCAAGATCAGCACACCAATCCAAAGAGAGCCCTGTTCATGTGAATTTCCAGAAAGATCAAGGAGAAGGGATTGGGCAGTAGGAGGCCTTCTCAAGGGGCAGAGTTTATCTCTGTGTGGGAGGTCTCAGAATTTCAGGCCAGGTTTGGATACATTCACAGAAGAATAAGCACTTCATTCATCTTCCTGGGGCATGGACACTCACCTTCCCTTGACACCTCCCTCCTGCTGGGGTCCAGCCAGGGCACCTGAGGGGTCACTGAGATGCTGGCATGGCTGACTTCTTGGGAGAGGGAAAGACAAGGCCCCTGTCTTGTGCTGCCAGTGGGAAAGGAAGGGAGGGTGGGAAGAAGTCCTTCTGGACCTCCCCATGGCCTGCAGGGCCCAGCAGGCACCCTTCTGCCACCCTCCCGACCACTTTCCTGATTCCAGACCCTCGCTCTGCCCATTCTGCTTCACCACCACTAATGGACAGGGAAGCTGCAGCTCCTAGCCTGCCTGCCTTCCCACTCCAGCCCATCCCATGTCACCCCGATATCAAGTATAAGCTCTCCCCACCCGCAGTGTGAGCTGGCTGCAGGTGAGTCCCGGCAGGGCTGCCCCAGTTGGCTCCTTCATCACTGCCTGGAGGAGACAGAAGCCCACAGGTGGGGAGATCAGACTTCCCAGGAGAGCCTCCCAGGTCAGAGCCGCCATCCTGGGGCAGGAGGGCACTGCCTGTTTCCCTTCCGTGAGCACGTACAAAAAAAGCCATATTAACTCAGCCCTGCCTTTGAAGCTTGTCTTTGATACCACACTCCTGGGTTTGTGCCAAGCAGGCTCAGACACCAGCGCCCCAACCCCACCCAGACCTCTGCTGCGGATGTCGGATGTCGGATGTCGGATGTCGGATGCCACCGCAGGGTGTGGCTTCCGACTTGCGATCAAAAGGTTGTGGCCCCTCCCCACCATGCAATCTTTCTAGTTCCCAGGTTGGGAGTGACTGTCACAGGAGGGTAGACACAGAGGGTCCTCAGCAAGGCACAAGCTCCAATTTCACAGGGCTCCACCATATATATGTTCTTAAATATGTACCGAGCATCTGTTATCTCCCAGATGTGTCCTCTCGCGTGGATGCGGATGGCCTCCTTTATTTCTTCCTTGCTGTTATTATGGTAGCCTGGGTCCCAGTTTATAGACAAGGAAACTGAGCTTTTGAGAAGTTAAATAACGTATCCATGGAGTTAGGGTTGAAACCCTTCCTATCCCGAATCCAGAGCTATTTCCGCAGTGGAGAGTCTTACTGTCCTATCAGTAAAGGATCATTTCCAATTCCTTGTCACAATCAACTCATATGCTTCAGTCTTC
Source organism: Octodon degus (assembly GCF_000260255.1). Taxonomy (NCBI): domain Eukaryota; kingdom Metazoa; phylum Chordata; class Mammalia; order Rodentia; family Octodontidae; genus Octodon; species Octodon degus. The sequence continues at coordinate 2,230,252 of NW_004524740.1, read as the reverse complement.
AAGCCAGTATCTCGTGAAAGGCCACCTTGGTTTTCTTCTTCCAAAGTGCCCTAATTTCATTGGCCATCCACCCCCTTGGCCCTGGGATATCCAGGCGTCTGCGGTCTACCAGGGAGCCCAGTTCTCCTCCAGGCCTGTCAGCAGTCATTTTGCCTTTGAATTTCTGGCAGCAAGGACTGGAGAGTGGAGGAGGAATATACCTGTCTCACCACTGAAGTCCCCCTAGTAGCCTGAAGGGGCAAGGACTCTGCTCCTTCCAGGTGGAGAGAGGCAGGTGAAACCCCTCCCCCACCCCAGCCCAGGCCTCCTCCTTTCTCACCTGACCCCTGACTTGGCCCTTTGCTTCCTCTCTTCCTCCCACCACCTCATCTCCCAGCCCCTTACCTCGCTCCAGACTACCTGATCAAAGGCAAGAATCTGGGAGGCATTAGAGGCTCCTTCTTTTTCTGCCTCCTTCCCTCCCTCTCCCTCCCTGCCCCTTCCTGCCAGGACATAAATAACTTTCCCCAGGAGGAACCAGGAGGGTTAGAGAAGAAAGGGCCTTTCTGCATCAGCTCCCTCATTTTGCAATCAGCAAGCAGAGGCCCAGAGACAAGGCGCTTTCCCAATATCACACAGCAAATTAAGGCGGAGCTGAGGCCAGGGCACTATTTATGTATTTAGAAATCTAAAGGATAAAGAGTTTTTATTTTTTCTCCTGTGTAGGTGTTTCAAAACAGAAGCAACATGAAGCTATCAACCAGTACTGATAAAAAAAATCCAGGGCTGGCCAAATAGCTCAACAGATTAAAGCACCTACAAGCAGGCACAGGGGCCTGGGGTTCGATCCCTGGACCTGTCGCGCCAGCCCCGCCCCCGGGGTGTGCTAAGAGGGCAGTTGAGACTGGGCATGGTGGCGCACCTGTAATCCCAGCTCTTGGGAGGCTGTAAACAGGAGAATCACTACGAGTCTGATCTAGTTGAGAGATCCTGAACACTATGTAGACCTTTCCCTAAAATACAGAAAAAAAATCCATATTGTCTGCTAGAACTCTCTGTATGTTCTGTATCTCTACCATCTACTGCAGTAGCTAGCAGCAGGCTCAGTGACCAGCAAGGACTTGGATTGTGGCTAGCATGACTGAGGAGGTGATTTTTCTAAATTTTATTTAATTTATATGTGCATTTATGTAGCTACATGTGGCCAGTGGCTATCCTATGGATGGCTCAGGGCTGTCAGTTAAATGAACATCACTTCTTTCTAGATTTTTCTGCTTGCAAAATCCTAGTTAAGATCACCAAAGCTAACCTGGTTAGTGTGGGCTCTTTGCAGTGAGTATGCTTGAGAGTTTCTCAGGTAAAACATGACTAAAAGTTTACAGAGTAAGTGGAAAAGAAATACTGAAAGAAAAAAACAATGCACCAAAGGAGCTCAACAGACTTAAAGGTATCCTCAAAGTAGACGTCAATATTTTATTTTTTTATTTTATTTTTTAATTTTTATTTATTTGTGTGTGTGTGTGTGTGTGTGTGTGTGTGTGTGTGTGTGTGGCCAGCT
>NW_004524740.1:2214312-2228115 GCF_000260255.1 Octodon degus | reverse complement strand
TTTAGCCAAGCTTGTTCCAAGTAGGTGCTTTAGACCACTGAGCCATCTCTCCAGCCCCAAAAGATTTTTTAAAAAAGAAAATGGAGACCAAGATAAAGAGAAACAAAAAGACACTTCTAGATCAGAACGGACAGTACCCAGTCTGGATGAACCAGAGGCAGAGAAATAGGCTGAAAGCAGAGGAGAGAGGAGAAAGGGGAAAGGAAAACAAAAGCAACAAAGGCTGTGAAGAGTTTGGTCCTGCAGCCCCTGCAAATCTTGGAAGCACCATGTGGGACAGATGTTAGATTCAAAAGTACACATTGATTTCTGCTCCCACCAAATGAAAACTACTTTGGCTCATATTTTAACTTGGCCTTTTTTCTTCACTTCAAACTCCAAATTATTCATTTGTTTTGGGAACTTGAATGTAGTATTTTCTTTGGAGGGGAAAAAAAAAAGGCTCCAAAGGTAAACTTCATGGTTTGGGTTTTGCTTTTGTTTTAGGGGCACCCTAAGCCACTAGGTCTATCTAGAGTGACTAAATCTGTCCCATATAAAAAGTTTGGGTCTGTAAAAAATAACAGATGGCACAAAGAAAATGATGTCTGGCATGGGCAGGGGGGTGGGGTGGCGTTTCACAGAAGGGAGATATTCTGGAGCATTGATGTAGGCCTTGCTAGGGACTTTCCAGGAAGCGGGAACAGCATAAGCAAAGGCCCAGGGGCAGAAAGTGCTGAGAATGTATGTTCAGGACCTGTATCCACGGCACAGGACTCCTATTAGCTCAGCAAGACATAAAGCTGTCCCAGGCCTCTGAGCCACAGTCTCTCTTACCTTGCCATTCTCTGGTGATTGCCCAGGTTTGTCAGGGGGCCATTATGTCCTTGCCTGCCAGAGGTGGAAGTCCATCTCCAGTGAAGGGAAAGAAGGAAGGGGGCAAGTAAAGAGGGGAGCCATATGGCTCTGGGCCATCAGAAACAGAAGAGTGAAGGAGGGACCCCAGATCTCCCATTGGCACCCTAACTCTAGCAGAGACACCCAGGGTGTGAGACAGACCCTGAGGTCACTTGGAGTTGGAGCCCAAAGATCCTGCTGTCCTAAAACCCCCACCCAAGGATTGGCCTCCAGGTCCTCAGGCACAGCACTGAATTCCAGGAGGTTGAGGGAAGAAAGGCAACCCTTCCATAGCCAAAATTAGGTATCCAGGGAATATAAACAACTTCAGGGGCTAAGAAGACAGCTTGGCGGTTTAAGCGCTTACCTGTCAAGCACAAGGACCCAGGTTCGATCCCCAGTACTGCATGCAGTGCTGGCCCCGAACCTCAGGTGCTCTGTGCCAGCCACCAAAATCAGGCAAGGTGGTGCATGTCTGTAATCCCAGTTCTGGGAAGACTGAGACAGGAGAATCACTACAAGTCTGAGTTGTGCAGTGAAACCCTGTAGCAAATAAATAAATAGGATTTTAATAAATAAATACACAACTACAAGTTAATATGAAGAAAAAACAATTTGTCAGAAAGATGGGCAAAAGATGGGAACAGATGTTTCACAAAAGAAAGCCAAATATTTAAAAAGTAGGAAAAAAAAACTGAAGAGCGCCACCCCAAGTAATCAGGATAATGCAAACAAAACAACAGTGTGACATCATTTCACATTCATTAGATTGGCAGATATTAAAAGTCTGGCACTAGCTGGGTGCTGGTGTGTATGTCGAACAGCCAAACACCCATGGGAGGGGAGACCGTGAATTGGAAGTTGGAATGATTAGAGGTGGATACTATGGTTATACGTTGGTACTCATTTGCTTTGAAACTCCTTCAATGTGTTATCTGACACATTTTGATGTGAAAATGTTGTCCTGGTACTCATCAACAAGAAATCTAGAACTTGTCGGTGCCGATTGCCCTGTGACCCTCTGTGCCCAAAACTGTTCAGTACTACTCATCTCTGGTACTCGTGGCACCCCCAGAACCAGTTAATGACATGTATGTAGGTGTCACTGTACCCCTCCGGAGGGCAACTTGGAACTAGCTCATAAAACTGTTGACGGGTGTAGCCAATTGTGGGAAGCTGCTGTTCTAATGGTTGCCACTGGGCCCACGTCTCCCAGGGTCTATGTGCTCCCTCCCCACTGCTAGGCTGGCCATGCTGCTTGCTCTGGCCCATGGCTTAGTAGCAGGAGTGAGGCAAGAAGAGACCCAAGGAGCACTTTACACAGGTGGTTTATCCTCTGAGGACTCTGTCTCCTCGACCCTTGAGACCACTACTCTGTGAGGAAGGCCAGCCTAGACACCAGGAGAGACCATTCAGAAGGGAGGAACACATCTGACAGAACTGAGGCCCATGTATATGGCCTGGATGTCCAAGATGTCCAGGAAGTTCTCACAGAGATTGTACAGAACAGGCAAGTCACCCGCTCTGTGCCCTACCTGAATTGTTAGCCCACAGGATTGAGAACACATGAAAGGGATATTGTTTTAAGACCCTGAACTTGGGGTTGGTTTATAACAGCTCTGATAGATAACTGATAGGCCTTTCATCCGGCAGTGCCATTCCTGGTGCCAAGCCCCAGAGAAGCCCTCGTATTCGTGCCCAATGGTACACTCACAACAGTGCTCACTGTAACCTATCAATAAAGAAGGATAAATTGGGGCCTGTTCCTTCAGTCAAGGAATATGGCACAGAAGTCCATAGGAGACCCAAAAGTATCCAGAACACCTAAGGTGCAGAAGTTTGCATACACATTGCCATTTAACTAAATAAAGTTCAGAAGCACAAAAACCCCCACACAACACAGGGCTTGTGAGTTTATCATCTGCAGTAAAAATTTGCACAGAAAAAGTACACCCTAAATTCAGGAGGGCAGTTACCTCAGAGAAAGAAGGAAGAGAATGAGTCTTAGGAGGAAATTCTGAGAAGCTGCCATAAAAAAAAAAAAAACCTATGGTGTTTTTTTTTCCTCTCTCTCTAAAAAACTATGTATCTGAAGCAAACAGGGGAGAATGCTTAAGATTTAACAAAGCTGAGTAGAAGACACATGAGTGTTCATTATATTATTGTTTATGGTTTTCTCTGGGTGAGAAATATTTCATAATAAAAAATCTAATTTGGAAAATAAGAATAGGGGTGGGAAGCTCTACATGATGAAGGTGAATAATTTAAGAACAAATAGATATCAAGAGAAGACGCAGTGGCTCCTAGGACGGCTCTGAAGCACCCTCTCCCCAGGTCTACACCCTCACCATAGAGGTTCCCTTTCTGTTTAAAAAACAAAAACAAAAACAAACAAAAAAAACATTATTTTTCCTTCTTCAGTACAGGGGATTTAACTATATACCCAGTCCTCCTCTATCCCTTTTTGTTGAGACAGGGTCTCAGTAAATTACCTAGGCTGGGCCTAAACGTGGGTTCCTCCTGCCTCAGTCTTCCAAAGTGCTGTGATTATGGGCATAGGCCACCATACCCAACTAAGACTTCCAGTCATTGAGTTGCTCCTGCCTGGTAAGGAAGACACAGAGAGGGATCCTGGTATGAGGACATCCTACCAGTTCTTAGGAGAACTGAGTCAACTCTTCCCAACTCCTTGGCAGCCAACTGCCATTTCTGTCTGAGCTTCAGTGTCCTAGTCTATAATAGGAGTCTGGCGGATTAGCCCAGGGCGAGCCAAGAAGCACAGCTATGGCATCAGCAGGTAGTCCAGTGCCCAGAGTCTGTCTCCAAGGAGGAAGGGAGTGTGGGTGGCTGAAAGACCCCTGGGGATTGCTGCACCCACCGCTGTCTGAGATGGCCCCAAGGAGCCTTTGTCTCAGCACTTGAGGATTCTATATGACAGGGTCTACAGGATTGCTAGGATTGTCAGCAAAACAGGGCCCAGCTGAGCTGTCTGATACACACCCTCTCCCCATCCTGGTCTAATTATGCAAGTACTTATCCATTCATCCACTCACCCATCCTTTCCAGATACATTTGTTGGAGGCTATGGGGATAGACCAGCGGCCCAAGTGCTTCACAAGGACCCAGGTTCAATCCTCAGCACCACGTGATGTGCCGGCCACCAGAACAGGGTGTGGTGGTACACATCTGTAATCCCAGCACTCAGGAGGCTGAGACAGGAGGATCACTAAGAGTCTGAGCTACATACTGAGACCCTGTGCCAATAAAAATTTTTAAAAAACAAAAAAAAATTTAAAGATACATTTCTTGGGTGCCTATTATGAACCAGACACTATATGAGGTGCTAGAAATGGGTAGAAAATAAAATACTCATAATAATAACTAGCAATGGAAGTCTCAGGCCCACTTCTAATACTTTATTCATCCTGAAAACAGCTCTATAAAGCAGGCTAGATGTTACCTATGGGGAAACTGAGGCACCAAGTGGCTACAGGAGTTGTGAGTCCCCACTTGGCGAAGCCCTCCAGCTCAGAGTGGGCAGCACCATCTGCAGCCTCCCCTGCCTTCCCACAGGGCCCTCTCCCGAGGCCCTCTCCATGCACAGAAGCGTGCTGTCTGGGCCCAAACCAGCACCTTCCACCAAGGAAAGGTGAGGCAGAGAGGCTGGGCCCGCCCTGTGCTGGAGGAATAGAGGGGGCATCACCCAGTGTTTGTGAGGTGAGGGAGGGTCAAGTGGAAGCGAGGAGGGTGCAGTCATGGTTTCCAACTGGCAGAGTCTAAATGTGTCCTTGGGGCAGGTGAGTGGGATGGGACAAGGGGGAGGTGGGTGGGAAGGGGCAATAGGAGTCCTCAAGTAATCAGTCACACTAAAAACTACCATTGACTGATTACTGATCAATCTGGCAATGATTTTAGTAAGTTCTGGGAAAATATCATCTCATTCAATCTTAACAATCCACCAAGTAAAACCTTAGGTGTGCTGTTTTATAAAGGAGGAAACGGAGTTCAAAGAAGCTAGGAAGCCTGCTCAGGTTGCTAAGCTGGGGTTTGAATTCAGGCTTCCTAACTCATTCGTTCGCTCAGTGTTCTGTGCCTGCTGTGGGAGCCCAGCATGTTCTCTGTGCTGGAGACAGCGGAGAGACAGCCTGCAAAGCTCCTGCCCTCGAGGAGCTTGCATTCCCATTGGAAAAGCAGGTCAAAAGCCAGTGACTGTGGGCCTTTCATGAGAAGGCAGGAAGACAATAATAAAGGTAGGTGATATGGGGACACGTGTATACATAGGTAACTTCACTCCCTAACAGCGTGTGGGCTGAGCACTCTGCAGAAAATCTCCCAGTACAAAACACCTAGAGGAGCTGAGCAGAATAGAAAAGCCTCCTCTTATGGGTACAGCGGAGATGGCAGAGTTAAAGGAAATCTGTTGGAATCAAAAGCAAAGAAGTGGTAGACCATATGTCTAGTATGCATGAAGCCCTCTGTTCAATCCCAAGCACAAAAAGGAAGCCAGAGAGAGAGAGAGAGAGAGAGAGAGAGAGAGAGAGAGAGAGAGAGACAGAGAGAGACAGAGAGAGACAGAGAGAGACAGAGAGAGAGACAGAGAGAGACAGAGAGACAAAGAGACAGACAGAGACAGAGAGACAGAGACAGAGACAGACAAAGAGACAGGGAGAGAGAAAGAGAGAGACAGAGACAGAGAGACAGAGAGAAACCAAAGAGCCTAGAAAGCAGAATGGTGAACAAGGCTGCAGCTCCTGTAGCCCCCCAGTTTCAGCAATCTGCACCTGTGAGTAGTAACAGCTTCAAGGGGGCAGAAGATAAGGTAGGGAGATAGGATCCACCCTCTCCCGTACATGAGGCCAAAATCCATGAAAAGCTACACCCTTGGGAAAATGGTGAAGGGGGATCCTACCCACCCAAAGGAAATCAGTAGACCACTCTGTCTGCATCTGGACTCAGAATAATCATGAAAAGGCCTCTCGACAAATCTAGAACCATCGGCCTTCTTCACATGCAGTCGTTGTCCACCAGTCACAGGGAGCAGGAAACCCAAGGTAACCTGTGGAGGGACAGGGCCTGCACTGCTAGCAGCCTAAGGGCTGAGTTGGACCCAGGTCCTGGCCAGAGGGGCAGTCTTCCAGCCAAGCCCTCTCAATTCTTAGAATGAAGCTCTTTGGCACAAGCCCATCTTTTGGCACAAACCCACAGCATACAAAGAAATAAGCAATCATGAGTGGTCGTTGGGCAAACCTATGAGCTCCAGAGTTAGATCCTTGTGGGTTTCATATGGTGGAGTTATCAAACAGAGAACATACTGTGTTTATATAACACAGAAATATGTCTATCTAATATGATTAAAGCAGGATTTAAGTATGATGGCAGAAAGTGCTGTTAGGTTGATGATTAGGAAAGTGCTTTTGTATAAGACTATTTGCAATACTGAAGAATAAACCCAGGAACACTACTACCAAACCATATCTCCAGCCATATTTCATTTCATTTCATTTCATTTTTTGACACAACACCTTGCCAAGTGGCCCAGACTGACCTTGAACTTGCAATCCTCCTGACTCAGTCTCCCAAGTAGCTGGGGTTACAGGCATGTAGCACCATTCCTGGCTGAGGAAAAAAAGTTTGAGATAAGGCTTGAATGAAGAGAAGTAGCCTGGCTTTGTAGAGAAGAGCATGGCAAGCAGCCTCAAGGCAGGGCTAAAGTTGGCCTGGAGGAACAGTAGGGTCACTCAGTGTACTGGCAGGACTGACCTTCAGGAAGTGTAAATCAGTGGCGATGAGAGAAATGAGGAAAGAGGCCCAGTGAGAGGGCTGGCTTTTGTGTTTAGCACCATGCGAACCTTCCAAACTTCAAGCAGGAAGGTCTAGTTGGTTGGTTTACTATAGCCTGTGAGGCCAGCTCTTCCAGGCTTCTGTAGAAGGCCACCTGTTTCAGAGAGAGAGAGTCCTGAGAGAATGCAAGATGGGGAATGGGTATGTGGGGAAGGACTGTGAATGAGAATGAACTCAGCCGCAGAGGAGAAGTAGGAGCAGAGCCTGTGTGGCCCCCTCTCACCAGCCCCGTTGCTCAAATGACTGACTGTGCTCCTCGAGCGGTGAGATGCTCAACAGCATCCTGTGTGCCAGCCGTGAGCTCAACACTGAAGCTGGGCACCTGAGAGGCAGGGTTGCTGGCCCGGAGGTTGCAGTGATAGATAGCGACAGCCCTCAGGGAAGGTTCCTGGCCCTTGAGAGCACAGACGTGGATGAGCACTTGCTCTGAGGGAGGAAGGGAGCAGTGTCAGGGACAGTCTCTCAGGAGGTGGCTTGACTGCTGCTCCTCTCCTTGTCTGGGGCCCACCACACCCACAGTTGAGTCTCCTCCTTCCTCTGACTAAGAATCCTCAGTAGGAACAACATTCCTGTGGTCCCCTGAGGAAGGAAGAGAGGGTGGTTTGTGCAAACAGCCACAAGCCTTAGGTCGGGGCCCTGCTTGTTTGATCGTCGTTGCCAGCTGATGATGTCAGCGGGGCAAAGACTTCACAGATGAAGAAACTGAGGTTCAGTGAAGCTTGCCTGAGGCCTCCGAGGTAAATATGGCTGGGCCCACACCACCGTGAAGTCTTCTGTCCCAGTGCTCATGAGAAGGACGCTGCGTGTGGCCTCCCTCAATCCCATATCCTCTGAGCCTGCCAGCCTGACTCTTCTCAGCTGGCTTCAGGGCCCTGGCAACAGAAGAACTGGTGGCCAAGGAGCATGACTTCCCAGGGACAGAGAAATCCAAGGCAGCTCACTTCCCAGGCTGGGCTTCCCAACTTCTTCACAAGTTTCCTGGGAAGACTTCCCTGGAATGGGGCGCCTGGAACGAACTTTATAAAATTCTCCACAACCAGCCAAGCGGAACCTATTTTCTCTCACAATGCAATTAACGGCACCAACATTTACAAAATATGATTACAAGCGCTTTGGTTAAATAGAGGAAAGTATATTAGATAGCAGCGAGGGGTTGATCTTAATGTGCATTTTTTCGAGAGACTTGCATTTTCTTTGTGCAAATAAAGAGGTCCTAAATTCTCCATAGGCACTAAAATCAATGCAGTGGAACCATGATAACAAACACGGGCTCCACTTTTTGCTACATCCCCCAATTAATTAAGCCTTTCACGGGCATGTAATTAGGAACATTAGCAAGTCATAAAATTGCCGTGAGTCTTTAAATTATGTGCTGGCCCTTAGCAATTTGTTTTTAATTCCTTCTGAAGACAATGGCACTGCGGGGCCCAATAGATCTTCCCAGCAGCCCCCTGTGCTCGTGGTTACTGCGGGATGCCTCCTGCCGGGGCTCCCTGCAGCCGGTGCCAGTTTCTGCCGATTGGGGCTTCCAGGGCCCAGGAAGTGCCCGCAGCTCCGGCTCCTCCCTTCTCTCACCTACTTCTCTTCCTCCTACTTCTTTGCACTTTCTCTCCCTCTTCCCACCTTTTTATTCTCTTATTCTGCAGCCTCTTTCTTCTTTAATTCTTCTTCCCTCACCTTCTTCTTCTTCCAGCTTGACTGCCTTTTCCTTCTTTTCTTCCTTTTCCTTCCCCCCTTGACCTTCTCTTCCACCCCATTTTTGCTTCCCTCTTTCTTATATTATTTCTCCTTTTTGCTCCATCCTCTCTTCTCCTTCTTTTCTCTTTCCTCCTTTCTTAGCTCTGCACCTTATCATCTTCTCCTCCTCTTTTCTTTTCTCTATCACTCCTGCTGTTGACCTCTCTCCTTCCCTGTTTTCCCTGTCCCTCCCCAGCCCCAGGTCCCTCCCTGCCTTCTCCATGACCTCTCAGGACCCCTGCTCCTGGCCCCTTGATTCCCATCCATCCACATTGTAAAGGACCTCAGAGGCCATCTAGCCTGGCTGCCATCCTTTGATTTGTGGCATCAGCTGTACTCCTTGGGAGCCGAGCCCTGAAGCAACCTAGAGGTGTCTGCATGAACTCAGGGCAGGAGTTTATGACCCCATTCCCACCTCCTTCCTCCCTCTGGGTAGGGAACAGGGCAAAACAAAGAAGAGTGGTGTTTCCCTGGCTGGTCAAACACACCAGGAAGGTCTGTGTTGGCCTTGTACTCACTGGTGGGACCCCTTGGGTCTCAGGTAGTATAAGAATCTTACCCGGTATCCTCTCACTACCCAACACCCATAGCTGTTTCCCTTCTTAGCCTGTGACCACCTGCTCTAAGGCTGGGGGAATCAAATTGAGTTCAAGCCTTCTAAACTCAGCCCTGCTCCACTTTCACCCACACCTTGTCTATCACATGTTTCTAACTTACGAATCAAGATCACTTGAAGATCTACATGTGGAATTTGAAGCAGCAGTCCTCTATGCCCCATCTCTAAGGTTTGCTGAAGTTCTGGGCAGAGAAGTTCTGGAAGCTCTAAGACCTCTCTCCCTTTCTCTGCATGGCCAACATCTGACCCCCTCGCAGAGGTCACAGACTTCTAAAAGACCTGCATATGTTCTTGGTGACTGTGGCTCCTCTCCCCCTCCACTTCCTCTGGCTTCTCTTTTCACTTAAACCCAGCTCTTTCTCTCTGCATTTCACAAAGGGAGAAAGACATTACTGTGTTGAACGGTGTTTGGGGTTCTCCTTGCCCTCCGGGCACACAAGCAAGAGTGTATTCCCACCCCACCGAGGTTAGGCATGGGCTGTGTGACTTGTTTGAGCGGATAAAGCGGGAACAGAGGTGATAAGTGTCCTTCCGGGTGGAAGGCTTCAAAGGCCCATGTGCAGTTCTCCAAGCCTTCTTCCTGGCCATCATGGAAGCATGCAGTGACATGAGTCGCCAGGTGGAACTGGCCTGTACTACTCAGCCGCTGCTTCATGGTGGCTTCCCTAGAAAGCTTCTCAGACTGGAGCAGAATTTGCCTGAGCCTCCAAGATGTTACACCGTTTGCTACCAGTGTAGCCTGGTTCTTCCTGACTAATCCAGTAATCCACTAAGAAGCATCCATTGGTTCAGCTCATCCATTTGCCCAGGCCTGACCATTAATTGATCTTGGGTAGAGATTAGTTGCCTTTCGGTCAAATGCCTGACCTACCCCAATCAATGAATTCTTCAGTTCTGCTTGGTGTTCTCTAGACCGTCATATTTGCCTGAGATGAGATGACCGCCATCTCCAATGTCATCCTGTCTCTCTCCTTACTTGAATAAGTTACTCAACAACTCTGATGAGACCAACTTTGACTGACTGCTTACCACTCACTCACCAGTCAGCACCAGGCTGAGAGCTGATCTCTTTAAACATTACTGGTCTCATCCTTGAGTACCAAGACCCCTGCATTCTCCCACTTTTCCTTATAGTCCTGCAGGGGTTCTTGGTAATATTGTGTTGAATGAATGGTGCCCGCATGCAATTAATACATGAGTGAATGAATTCCGAAGTACACACAAAGAGGAGGCCTAGAGTTCGTGCAGCACACCTATGACAGAGCTAAAGTTCACCACCCCCAGGTATATCACTGCCTCATAAAGTGCCCAGGCAGCGGTGAGCGTGCTGCAGGGCATCTGGACGTGAGTGAAGACAATCTAGTTGGCACATACCGGTATCCCTTGACCCAGCAGCTACCTAGACTTCTGGCCACAGCCAGGACTGTCTTGTGGTCTCATCTCTGTGGCAGACAGAGGAGCCCAGGAGCCCAGCCTGAGGCTCTGCTGGGGCCCGTTTTGAGTCAGCCACATTCCCCTGTGGACAGGCAGTTGTGATTAGGAGCCTGGTGAGCACTGTCTAACCTTGAGTAAGTGTTTTCTTGTTGTCATCTGCAGATCTAACGCAAAGCCTGCAGAGAATACGCGGCAGAGACATATATTACACCCGGAGCTTTTTATCTCGCACATGTGACCCTGCCCATCATGAGCAGTGCATTTTATTCTCACTGGTGGGACAAAAACCACCTCCCTCTGCAGCATATATCAAGGGGAAGAATGTTGGACTTTCTTTGCATTAATATAAATAGCTGTTTAGGCCTCATTCCCCAGCCTGGGACCCTCCGCGTACCTGTCCTTCATCTACTCTATTTGGCATCTGGTTCAAGTTTGGTTTATTTAGAGCCCGGGTCAGCGGGCTTTTACATATTAAAGGTGCATTTTAAAAGAGCATTTTCTATTCTAATTTGGGGGAGCCAAGCTCTTTAGGGCTTTCTGAGCGGTGTCCACCTGATTTACATTTCCCCCTTTGGAGCAGAGCCACAGACGTACATTAGAATGTAAATAATAGTGATGGATACATGTATCTTTAAAGATCCATTTCCTCTCCAGTTTTTCTCACTTTGCGGGGGAGGGGACAAGCCAGGGAGGAACTGGAGTATCCAGACAGTGGAGCAGAGTTAAGAAACGGGGACAGGGACAGGGTGGGGCGGGGGTCTCCTAAGGAGCAGCTCACAGGGCTGGGGTGCTAGGATTCAAATATTGACTCCCATGTGGCTTTGGGAACTTCCCTCACCTCTGAGCCTTGGTAAACCTATTAGCCGTAGGGGGGCATCCTCATTACCCTTTGCAGGCTATGCTATTGCTATGCAAATGGATGAAACTAGAAATCTCAGGGCACAGTGCTGGGCACACAGTACCTGTCAACTCAGTACATGTCAGCTCTTGTTTCTTATTGCTGTTCTAGTAAATGTTGTCTTCTGTCTCAAGCACCGATTCCCTGAACAGGGTAAGTTCCTTATCAGTGTGTAGTAGCTGGACTTCATTCATTCAGTGTCAGGAAGCTGACCTAGGCCGCATTGTGTGCCGGAGAAAGAATAATGGAGGTGGGGGACGGTCCCTCTCATCTCTGCCTGCCTGCTACTCTTACCAAAGGCTCCCATCTGACCTCCCTCCTCACAGCCACCATCTTCCCATGCTTTCAAAGCCTTCCTGGACCTCTTTTTCCCTCTCTTCTACCTGGATAAATCCTATTTACCTCCCTCCCAGGAAGCCTTTCCATTCTGGCTTTGGTGCTTGCCTCAAAGGCCTACAAAATCCTTTCCTCTCTTCACTCACCACAGTCCTGCCCTTCCCCTAAGGAACTTGCATCTACACTTCCTATGGAAGTACAAGCCCCAGGACAAGGACTATGTCTGTTTGGTCACCATACTAATCCCTGGCTTCATATAGATTATTGAGTACTCAATAAATATTTATCAAATGAATGACTCTGTGTATCAGACCCCTGACACTCAGTAATAGTAGGTGCTCACCAAGTGTCTGTGAGATACAGTTGTGAAGCTCCTGCTATCAAAGGGGTTCACCACTTCATCAGGGATAGACCTACATACAAGATACAAGGGTGCTGCCTGGTACTGTATGTCAAAGGTGTTCAGAAGGTACAGCTGGGAGGCCCAGGAGGGCTTCCCAGAGGAGGTGTTGGTTCAGTAGGGCCTTGAAGAATAATAGGGGTTGTTTCAGAGGGAGAGGGAGAGATGTTAAAGGTCATGAAGGATTTGATAGGGGAAAGACCCTAAGGAGGAGCAAAAAGAGAAGGAGTTCTTTTCTGGATCTTGGACCAAGATGCTCTTCGATTGTAAGATGGGATGGGACCCACCTGGGATATGCTTTCTAAATGCGAGCACTGGGCAGATGTAATTAAACAGAGCAGGGTTAGGTAGGGAAGTGGAGAGAAGGCCTCTGGTCTCAGTCATTGCTGAGAAAGGAAGGGGAGAATATGGAAAGAAAGCCCACGCTCCACTTGGCCTCGTTTCTCTGAGCCAGGCAGAGGCTGGGCCTGATTGCTGGACTCTGAGAGGTCAAGAAAGAAAGCATGGAGGAGAGAGAGATGAGGTGTCCCCTGACCTCCATTTCCCTAGCCAAGAGGCTTGTACAGATAGAATTGCCTGAAACATCCAGCAGGGAGCCAGGTGTGGAGGCTCACACCTGCAATCCCAGCACTTGGGGAGGCTGAGGCAAAAGCATCAAAAGTTTAAGCCCATCTTGAGCAACATAGTGAGACTTAGCAAAACCTTGTCTCAAAATAAGAATTTTCAAACATGGGCTGCAAAGGTTCTGGTTCAATCTTCAGTACCAAAACAAACAAACAAAATACTCTAGGAGGAAAGCCTGGAGCCCTCCCTCTGGAGTCACAAGGGCAGGGGCAGGAGAGGTGTCAGAGGTGTGACAGCAGAGAGGGAGAAAGGGGAAGGGAGGAGGAGAGAGAAGCAGGAGGCTGAGGTCTTGATGGGAGAAGCAGGAGGATGGGGGAGGAAGCAAGGGTGAGAGGACAACAGAGGAGGGTGCAGGACAGGAGGGGACATTGGTAGGAATTTAGGGGTTGTGTGGCAATTCGGGGAGGGGAGAATGAGCCAGGAGGAGGAAGGGCAAGGACAGGAGGCAGGAGGAGATGAAGATGTTCTTTCATCTTCCTCCTGTGGAGAAGGGGCCAGGCTGTGATAGGGAGAATGACGGAAAGTCTCATTGGAGCTGTTGGTTTGAAAGAATTTGTCTTTGGAACAAGCTTTTTATCAGTCGGCTTTAAAGATCAGGATTCCTCCGAGGCCGCTCCATCTTCCTCTGTCGCCTGTCTCCCTCCAGTACCCTCCTTCCCTATTCGGTCTCTCTCCCAGCTCACGATCTCTTTCTGGGCTCTTCACCTTTCTGCTTGTTCCTGGGCATCCCTGGCCATCCTCCTCCATCTTGCTTCGCTGCTGGCTAAGAGCAGGCCCAACCCTTCCTGGCATCTTGAGGTGACCCAGACTGGCACAGCCACTGTGAGCAATCTATGTTGGGCTTCAACACCCTGTGCCAGGAGAAAAAGAAGTGGGAAGAGCTCCAGGGCCGTGTAAGCCTTGCCCGGACTGCAACCATTGCTCCAGGCCTAAGTTACCTTCCTCCATTCTGACCACTGTCAGGCGTGACTCTTACCTGCCTTGTGCCATAGTAGAGAAAGATCTGAGGAGTGAAAGGAAGAGGAGGAGGAGGAGGAGGAG
>NW_004524740.1:2175671-2214212 GCF_000260255.1 Octodon degus | reverse complement strand
AGGAGGAGGAGGAGGAGGAGGAGGAGGCTGGTACTCCTCCATGCCCAGCACCCTCAGCTGGAGGCAGGAGCAGGCCTAGAAGAAAGGAGGAATAGGAAACAGAACAGACTAGGTGTGAAGGAATAGCTTCACAATGTGCCAGGTGCTTCTCCCAGGTCAGTGAGAACTGAGCCTGCTCTTTATACTCCCAGGGAAACTGAGGCATTCCACAGCATCCAGATGGAACCCACAGCAGGCAGCAAAGGTGGAGCGGCTGGCCCTCTGCTATTTTCCAGTTGCCTCTCCCTTGGGGTACTTTACGTTCCCTGCCACCATCCTCCAAGACAGCCTGGACCTCATGCTATGCCCTGGCCAGGGTGGCCTGGAGGACACTCAGTTCCACCCCTGATTATAGCTTCAGGGTGCACGGATTTAGTTCCCTTGGGGAGGGGAGGGTTGTGGGGTGGGCAGAAAGGGCTCAGCAGTTTCTTGGAGCTACCAGGATCTTTTCTTTTCTTTCTAGTTCTGTTCCTACTACTGGCTGAGGGCCCAAGCTGAGGAGGGCTGTGACGGGGGAAGAGGGAGAGAAGAGGTGATCAGATGGCCCACACTCTGGGACAAGACCTCAAAGATATCTCAGAGGCACTTCATCTGTGTGTCTCCAGAATTTGGGGGTGACCCTCTGAGGCCCCCAGGCCTCCTGCATATGCCCAGCCCAGCTTTTCCCAGGCATCTGGACTGGGAGGGGCTGTGTTCCAGCAGGAGCAGGGAGCGGGCTAGGCCGTGTGTACAGAGAGGCCTCAATTTCACAGGGCTTGCTCCTGAGTGAGTTTCGCATAAAAGGATTAAGGCGAGAGGAAGTGCAGAGGAAATGGGATGTTGGACACCTTGTTAAACGGGCTGTCAGGGCTCCCGGAGCGTGGGTGCTAACTCTATTCCCTGCCTCCACGGACAGTGGGCCAGGCCATTACCTGAGTGATCAAAGATAGGGCCTCGGAAGTCGGGAGAGCCCAAGACAGTCTGTGCTTGGAGGACCAGGCGTGTGTGCCTGCAGGAAGAGCAGCCAAGCCTATAAGGCCACCCCTGCCCCTGCCTTCTCAGGCCTCACACCTGAGGGGTCAGGAAGAAGGGGAGTTAGGATCTCTGGGAGAACCCTTGGCCCTGGGGATCACACCACAGCAGCAGAGGGCCATTCGACCTAATGATGTGTAGATTATCATTTCCTTCCTTATCTGAACACCAGGGACATTCTTTTTCCTGAGCTCAGGAATTGGCTCAGTTTGTGAATGAGTCTGATCCGATCAGCACTTTTCCTGAGGAGATAAGAGAGTTATCAGGAAGGGGCGTGGGCTTCCTCTGAGAAGAGCAGCAGGGAGAAGCGCTGCCTGAGGACCTGTATGGGGACACATGAAGGAGCGTCAGTGGCCCATATTCGTGGCAGTTTACGTCCACACAGGGAACCCCAGCCTTCGCCCGTCTCCGCCTGCTCTGCCTGGACCACCTCCTGCCCCTTCCTCAGGCCCATCCCTGGGCTACTCTTGTCACAAATCAGGGTACTTTCTATTTGCATTTCTGTCTAGATCTGCAGCCCCAGCCTGTGAACAGCCAGAATGGAGGGGCCAGGATCTTAACTCTACACCAGTCTTGGAGTTGAGGAAGGACATGAACAGGACCTCCCATCTCCACTGCCCGTATGGAGGAAAGCCGGTGTTTCCTGCAGGGGATAAATGTGTATGGGTGTGTGCTTATCATGCCCCCTTCTGAGAGTTGGGGACAGGAGTCAGAGAAGTGTTAACAAGATGCCTGGTGTTGTCTGGTGTTGGGGGCCTTTGGGAAGTCCCCTCCCTGACCCCAGCCCTACCTAGTGATTTCTTAATGCTTCCGATGGAGGAGAACGAGAGTTCAGATCCTGGTCAGCAAACTTTAAGGATCAGCAAGGGGCCAAGGAGATGGCTCATATAAGGATCAGCAGGTAAACATTCCAGGCTTGGTGGGCCCCACGGTTCCTCTCAGCCACTCGGCCTGGTGCTGGAATCTTGAGCTGAGGCTAGCAAGTAAATGGGCACAGCCAAGTTCCAGGAACATTTCATGTATCCGCCCTGCAATTTGAATTTCATATCATTTTCATATGTCACAAAATTTCTCCTTTTGATTTTTTGTGACCTTTAAAAGAGTCATTCTTAGCTCATGGCCATACAAAACTAGGCAGACCAGAGGGATTCGGCCAGTGGGCTTGTCGCTTGCAGATTCTTGCGTTAGATGAAATTGTTGACGGCGGTTTTCCAATTCCACACTCACAGCTGAGCACTGCCCTCCACTGTCACCCATCCCCAAGGTTGCCAGGGACCTGGGTGCATGAGCTGCCCCTCAATAAGACAGAGACGCGTGTGAGGGGACAGGAGCCTGCCGAAGCCCTGATCCTTTCAGGGCCGGGGGCAGGAGGGAGGGCGGTGAATCCAAGAGACACTGATAAGTAATGTGGTTCCACTTCAGGTCATTTCCTGAAAGTCAGATCCACTTTGCACAGTAGGACAGGAGTGGGAGCTTCCGAATTCACCCTGGGGCCTCCAAATTAAAAGCCAAATAGGATGTAGCTTTTGCCTGGGCTGCATCTTCATCTGTCAAGAGCGCTTACCTTCAGTGTCACCCACCACTGGGGCCTGCTCCGATCACTTAGCTCTCCCAGCACCCACACTGTTGCTTCCAGAACAGCTGTGTACCCCAGCAGGGGATCCATTCACAGGTCTGAGACCCCACCGGTTATTTAAACAGGAGGAGGATGAGATTAGCTCCTCTACCCCCACAGCTCTTTAGAGGAAACTGCTACTCTGGTCTGAGCTCCTAGCTAGCGCTTTACCCCGTGGGCTCTGTGCAAGACTCCCAGAAGTTCCTTCTGGAAAAAGGTCGGGGTCATCCTATTACAGCAGTACATGTATGTTCACATTTATAGCATCACAACTCACAAAAGCTAAATTATAGAAGTGGCCAGTATCTCCATCAACAGATGAATGGATGAGGAAAATATGGTATGCATACACGATGGAGTATTACTTGGCCATAAAGAAGGACACATTTGAGACATCTGTAGGAAAACGGATGTACCTGGAGACCATAATGCAAATGAAATAAATCAGACACAGGAGATAAACACCTCATGGTTTAATCTGATATGAAAGACTCAAAATATAAATAATTTTAAAAACAAAATAAGAAAGAGGGGACCGGCAAGATAGCTCAGCAGACTAAAGCTCCTACTTAGGCAAGTTTAGACAAGCGCAGGGACTGTAGTTCAATCCCTGGTACCACAGGTTGAGCCAGCCACACCCCCAGGGTGGGTTGAGCCAACCACAAAAAAAAAAAAAAAAAAGAGAGAAAGAAAGAGAGAGAGAAAGATGGTAGAAAATAGTGAGATAGATTCTAGATATGAGGAGGAGGGGAAAGGGTGCAGAGGAGGAAGATGGGATGAAATGATCAGGACATGAACGTACCATTTCCCCAAGAAGAATGTGCTTGTTACATATTTCAAACATATACTAATTTTAAAAATGACTGGGAATTCTCTACAGTTTTCCTAGCTACTTTTAGAAAAAGGAAAATAACAGCCTAATGCTCAGAAACTGACAGCTTCAGCCCCTGCGAGGAGAGACCCTCAGGCGTCTAGGTATCATACTCAAGTTCTGTTCTCAGCATTAGCTTCCACTTGCTGTGTGCCTTTGGGGCAATTGCTTCACCTCTCTGAGTCCCCTTAACTTGGAGATCCTAACCAGCCCTGCCCACTCTAAGGACTGTGCAATTTAAGGCTTACAAGAGTTCTCCCCCCAAATTATATAGACCCCAAAATATCATTCCCACCCTGGGCTGTGAGTCAGCGTGTCCCAGAGGACACATAGCAGCAGTGGGTCCTACAGGCTGGCAGAACTCAATTCTCTTCTCCCATTCATGGCTATCAGAGAAAGGTAGCTTGCAAGCCAAGCTGTGCTGTTTCTCTGTCCTCCTCCTGACCCAGGATGCTAGGACAATTTAAGCATCAGTGGGGCAAAAAAAATACCCTTGGAATGACACTTGGTATAAGACTCACCTCACCACCAGCTAATTCCCTGTCTGAACCTCGAAGATCTCATCTGTAAAATGGGGATAAGAGCATTATTTCTGGGCTCTGGTGGCCACACATGGTACATACTTTCAGGGGTCCTTCTGCACCTCTCTCGTCACAGGCGCTGGTCACCCAGTCCTATCACTGCCCCCAGCGGTGCTGCAAGAGCAGTGGGCAGGGTTCCTTCATTCCCTTCTCCTACCTCTGCTTGGCAGTTCTGAGCACATCCAAGACAGAAACTATTGTCCTCATTTACTCAAACTGCTCTGGCCAGGTTCCCTCCACCCCAGGTGTTGCACCATGCTGAGAGGAGACCTCTGAACCCTGCTCTCCCAGCTAGTGGCCCTGGCTCACCCTCATTCCCACCCCAAGTCACCCAAGGCCTGGTCTCCTGTCCTACTCTCTGAGAATCGATAGCCCTGTGTCCCAGAGACTACTGAGTCTGAGGGTAGAGAAGACCCCTATACCCCCTTTCTCTCTAGCCTCCTACATGTGCCATGGTATCTCTCTTTAAAAAAGAAAGAAAGAAAGAAAGAAAGAAAGAAAGAAAGAAAGAAAGAAAGAAGAAAGAAAGAAAAAAGAAAGAAAGAAAGTAAAAAGAAAAATCAATATTGTTTGAAAAGCTACAAGAGCAAAATCCACTTCTTAGAAAATATGTAAACACAGGAATATAAAGAGGAAAAAAGGAAACACTCTTGGCCTTCCTTTCTTCTCCCCCTTTAGAGTGTCCCCTGCTTGGCTCATCCAGCAGCCAGGGACAGCGACATGGCCTCCTTGCCTGTGGACCTCCTGGCACCATGTCCTGTACGCAGCAGGTGCTCAATCCGTGTTGCTTGGTTGACCAGGTGAGGACGTATTTCCTGAGATGTTAGTGCACTCTCGTTGCTGGGGAAGGGATGAGATTTAGATATCATCGCTCTCAGAAATCAGGGTTCAGGGCAGAGTGGCTCGATATCAGCAAAATAATGATCCTTCTAATGACAAGATGGAGGTGGGGATTCTAAGCCTCTGTTTCTCTTCCCTGATCTGGATGGTGATGCCTCCTGTGAGTAGGTTTGGTTTTCACGTATTTGTGCACTCTGCAAATATTCATTGAGTTCCTATCATGTGCCAGCCTGAATCCCTACTGCGTGCCAGTCTCTGGGCTCAGCTACAGAAAAGAAAGACAGCAAAATGAAGGAGCGTGGTAGCCCCCCAGCTATTGAAAGACATTTTGTCCATTGACAGATGAATGGATAAAGAAAATGTGTGTGTGTGTGTGTGTGTGTGTGAGAGAGAGAGAGAGAGAGAGAGAGAGACAGAGACAGAGAGAGAGAGACAGAGAGACAGAGAGAGACAGAGAGAGACAGAGACAGAGAGAGTTTGTGTGTAACATTCAGCCCTAAAGAAGGAAATCTTACTATTTACAGCAACATGCATGAACTTCAAAGACATAAAGATAGGTGGAATAAACCAGGCCCAGAAAGACAAATACCATACGATCTTACTTAGGTGGAGAAGCCAAGAATCAAACTCAGAAACGGAGAAAAGAATGGTGGTAACCAGGGACTAGGAAGAGAGTGGAATGGGGTCAGATTGATTCAAGGGTACAAAATTCAGGAGTATGCAAGATGAATAAGTGTTGGGATGCTAATGTACCCCCATGTGACTGTGGTCACCAAGATTGTATTGCACACTTGAAATCTTCTGAGTGTTCCCAAAAAGACAAAGGGAAAGGAAAAAGAGAAAAATGATAGCTTCGAGGCAGTCGATGTTATGAGGCTGGATGACGGTGAAGATTTCACAGTGCACGCATATATCAGATCATTTTGGCAGACATCTCGGTGTACATCTTATAAGTATGTACAGTTCTTAATACTCCACTTCATTAGAGCTGAGGAGCAGAGGAGCAGAGGAGTAGAGACACTTTCCTGGAGGAAAAGAAGGCTAAGAGAAGGTGTAGAGGCCGGGAGGGGAGCAAGGAGCCTGGATGGTGGACTCAGCAGGCTCTTTCCAGCAGGTGGGTGGCAGTAGCCCGAGCCCAGAATTCCTGGTGGTTAACGTGTGAGAGGTGGCCTCCCTGCATCTCCCTTTGCTCATACAGGAGGGGGCTGGCCAGGGGGTCCCTAGGAATGAGCTCCTGAAACCTAGTGCTGCCTGCAGCTTTGGAGGCCTGGGGGGCAGGGAGCTCGCTGGTTTCATCTGAGCAAGTTCCTATGGGCCTGGAAGCAGGTGGGGAGAGACAAGAATGTGGTTTAGGGTTTAAAAGAAAACAGAACCTCTGTGAGCTCTCAGTTGGAACAGCCCGATAGGCTGGCCCACAGCCAGGAAGAGGGCTCCTAGAGGTCCCAGGATTGGGTGACCCCTCCACGCCCTCAGGAAGCCCCGGAGCTGGAGGCAGCCCTGCTTCCTCTCCAGGCAGTCTCCAAACTCTGCCTTCCTTCTTCCGGTCCAGCCTCCTCTCCTGGCAGCCTCCTTATTCTAGAGTCTCAGAAGAGCAAGAGTCTGGGCCCAGGGACTTCCTGAGTGAGGTCCCTGACCCCTGCCAGGCAGCCTTATTCCAATTCAATACGAATGCCAGGCACCAAGGATGCAAAGTCGATAAAGCCAATCCTGCCCCTGTGGAGCTCAGTGGGGCACAAAAACTGATTAAGGCAGGACCATCAGCACCACGGTGGCATCTCTAGGCACTGTGCAGACACAGAGAAAAAAACAGCCTTGTTTTCCTGGAACCAGACAGAGAAGGAGGTACTGAGCAAAGCCTGGACGGTTGGAAGGTATTCTCAGCAGAACTAGCAAAGACAAAACGTACCAGCATGAGGAAAGCTAGATGTGTGAAACGGAGGTATGTTTGCATTCCAGCTCTAGTTTCTAGCTGTGCAATTTCAGGCAATTTGCTTAACTTCTCTCAGTCTCCATGTCCTCATCGTTAACAGGTACCTGGGAGAGTCTGTGACTATCATCGGTGATACTTGCCAAATACTTCAAGCTAGCTTCCCTTTGGGGGCAGAGTAGAGCAGTTTCTGGCTCCCTGAAGTTAAGTGGGGTCCTGGGACTGGTCCAGGCCAATGAGTTGTGAACAGAAGTGTGGTTCCCAGGCCTGGCCTCTGGCGGCCAGTGGGAGAGTCCCCAGGGCTCTCATCTCTCTCTATGGCAGCACCCATGCCACCCACACATATTTGAGATGTTGATGAGCAGTTGCTCCATCAGTCTGAGTCCCCGGATGTTTCCAGTGTGCAGATTCTGCAACAATGTGCACCAGACACACAGCTTTAGCAAGACGATGATCTTGGGTGTTTTAAGTCATGGCGTCACTCAGCCCACCTGGATATAACAGCACCTGCCTCGTAGGATTGCAGCGGGGTTTCCATGAGTGAACACTCACAAAGTGCTCACACCAGACACACGCTGAACATTCTATACACACCTGCTGCTGGCATGATGACTGCAGTGCCATAAGGGCAGAGGGGAGAGGCCACAGACCAGGCCCAGAGTGGCCAAACAGGGACACAGGAGCCCGCTTACGAACAGCCTCATACACCAGGCTCAGGAGTTCAGTTTGAACCCGAAAGCTGCAGGGAAACATGAATGTCTTTAAAAATAGAATCATGACATGCTTTACGGGGTTCTTGCCAGGACCTGGCTCACAACAAGCATTTGATACATTTTCGTGAATGAATACCCAAGTACCCCACAGTGAGGTCTGGGGCCCCGGGGCAGGTGCCATGGAGGTAGGGAGTGGGAGCTGTGGGCCTCCTTGCCTGCCCCCATCTCATCCAGCCCGGCCTAACTGGGACAGGGAGCTTCGAGGGCAGTGTTGCTGGTACGCAGCGACAGCACCACCCCATAACTCACTGTGTTTATGATGAAGTGGAGTGGTTGTTTGGAGAGACAGCCGCTCTGATACCCACCAGCCCCTGGGGCCCTTCCTGATGATTCTCCTCCAGCATCCACTGCTTAACATGCCAGCCCCCTCTCCCACACCCTGCTCCCCGCACCCCTCCACTGGCACCGGCATCTCCCCCACCATGCACATGCCCCCCTCCGCCTCCGTCTCCACTGCTGCAGCTAGGAGGAAATTTATTGCAGGCCCAGACTGCTATGGGCAAATACTAATAAAATGCTGTTTTGCTGCAATTTGTTTAATTGGCCACAGAAGAGATGTCTGCGGTATGTGCAGACTTTGCCTGCATCCACCTGCCCAGCTCAGAGATGCTCTCCTCTCTATCTGCCTCATCCCCCTGGCTGTGGCCCCTGAGAATGGGATGTGAAGAGAAGAGAGAGACAAGAGGGTCATAGGAGGAGGCTGCTGGACTGCAGAGGGCAGGAATGAGCCTACCTGTTCCTGCAGCGCTGTACTGAGTCCTTTCACCCTTGAACCTTGGGATCCTATCATCAGCGGGACAGCCTGAGTTCAAATCCAATATAGCTGTGTGGCCTTCAACAAGTTCTGTAAGCTCTGTGCCTCTGTTCCTCACCTCTCTAACAGAGATGATAAGTGAACTAATCTACGTAAACCCTTAGAACAGGTCCTGGAAGCGCAAAAATCAATGTTGTGAAACCAGACAGTTTTGTCCTAATACTATCTCTTTTTTTAAAAAAAAAATATTTATTTATTTTTATTTATTACATTTATTTATTGTGTGTGTGTGTGTGTGTGTGTGTGTGTGTGTGTGTGTGTGTGTGTGGCCAGCTCAGCCCACCAGGGGGCGGGGCTGGCTGGCATGTGGTGCTGGAGGATCGAACTGAGGTCCCTGTGCTTTGCCAAGCTTGTTTCAAGTAGGTGCTTTAGACCACTGAGCCATTTCTCCAGCCCCCTAATACTATCTCTTACTTAGCAGGACAATGTTTCATAACCATTTGGTAGCTTAGTTCTCCTTCTGAGAAATGGGTATAATTGTACCCTCGAAGGGCTTGAAGATTAAATGGCAAAGGGATTTGGCCAAAGCATGCAGTAAGCCCAGCAGAAAGGTCAGCTTTCACTGATAAGCCACAAGGAGGAAGCTAATTCCTCTGGGAAGCTTTGTAGCCTGAGTTCCTTCCCTGGGATAGCTTGGCTGAGTCCCCCGAGAAGGTCCTTCCCAGTAGCAAGAAGTTCCTGTTGCTTCCTGGTGTCCGAGGCCAACAGGCATGGCTGGCAGGGTCGTGGAAGAGCCTCAGGGTGCTTCTGGGGAGTGGGAGGTGCAGTGACCCTGCTGCAGGTCCCAGACAGAAGCTGGGCTGGGCTGCTGCTGGTGGGGTCAGCCCAGCCTCCCAGCTGCTCCCCCTCTTGGCCCCTGGCACCCACACCCTGGGTGTGGGCACCTTGCCACCACCAGATGGCACCAGCAGGGGCTGGGGTGTGGGGGCTGCAGCGGGCTAGGCCAGGCTGCAGGAACTGGGCGCAGAGGTTTTGGAGCAGATGGACTTGTGTCTGTTCTGAGAACAGGATCTCAGGAGTACATGTGGGTATTCGTACATGTGGACACGCACAAAAGTGTTCTCTGTGCTTCTAAAGCCTTAGCTCAGCTGGCTCAGGAAGCTTTGTCTAAAGAACACGCAGACCTCCCTCCTGCAGGACATGGGTTAGAGGGCCTGACTCTGGTGACGGGCAGTGGGCCCTGGCTCCTTAAAGTGGCCTTAAAGTCATATCAGACTGGAGCTAAATTCCTTGGGAACAAAGTGCTACTCCACTCTCACCGCAGGTTCTCTCCCAACATGGAGAAGGTGTTAGAGGACTGTGCCCCCGGGGCCCTCCCCTGGCCCCTGGAGAGGATGGCCTGGGCCTTCTGAACCAGCTGGCTATGTTTCACTGCAGGCTCTGCTCCTGAGACCTCAACTGTGTCCTCTTGGGAAAGAAATTTCACCACTGTACCTCACTTCCCTAATCCATAGATTGGGGATGTGACAATAGAATAGACCCCAGAGGGGTTTGTGAGGGTTATAAACAGTGAATTCCAACACTGGCAGGCATCCACTACCCTGGGCCATTTGGCGGCTACTTTCCAGTGGCAGTATCCACAGTTACTGTGCTGCACTCTGAGAGCCAGGGCAGAGACTTGCCTCTTCCAGACCTGCAGTAATGGGGCATTCAGTAAATGCCTATGGCCTTGTAGCAGATGAGGGGCCTGAACGGCCAGAGTGGACATTTGCAGGCAACACCCACACACATCCTCTGAGGACTACCAGTGTCTTCTGCAGGCCCACAGGCAGCTATACCTTAGGCTTACCCTGGAGAGGGGAGGGGGTCCTCTACATTGCAGTCCTGATTCCTCCAGATTCTTCCCATAGCCTCCTCCCTCTGCTATACCTCACTTCCTGTTGCCTCTGATTGCTTCCCTACTAGGTTCAGGCATTCTCTTCCTTAAGCATGGCTCTGATCCTGGGCAGCCCCGCCAGGAGCTTCTCCCACAACTTCCTGAGGTGTCTGGGGAAGCTAACACCCATACTGGCCTTTCTGGGCCCTTCCCCTAAGGCAAGGGCCAAACAACTGAGGCCCCAGAAGGAGGGTTGGGGCCACCACTCACATCCAAAGTAAAGGCTGCCAGAGCCCAGGAAATCTAAGAAAGAAGGGAAGAAATAATTAGGCTGAGTCTGGGCCTGAACTGGGCAAATGCATCCTGTCATGAATTTGCTCAGTTTCTGTTTCTGTTCTTCCAGCCTAGGACATTAAATGGAACAGTGGGTGAGAAGGTGCAAGGAGGAGTGGAGAAGCGAGAAGAGTAGGAAAAGGGGTGTGGTAGGGGCTGGACTTGCCCTCTCTTCATCTCTGCTGAGGCCGATGCAGCCAAATGTGGGAGCCACAGTTAGATACACCAGGATACCAGGGCCAGTGGTCAGAGAAGAGACGAGGGGCCAGGGCACAGATAGCCACTAAACCATCAGGGGCTACACAGTGGGAATGAGGCTCCCCACAGGGCGCAGCAACAGCAGGGAAGCTGCAGAAGGCCCCACCAGCCCTGAAGGCCCAGGTCTCCTCCAAGAGGCCTCAGGGACTCAAAAACTACCTCCACACCCAGACTCCACCAGATCTGTGTAAGGTGATGTTAGGATTTCTATCAAGGCAGCCCCAATCTGAAGCCTTGTTCCCACTCTGTCACAGACAAATGGGCTGCAGTGTGGCAGTGGTAGAGTGTTAGGAGTGCAGGGTGGCCATAGGAAAAACCCAGGGAAGGCAGGGTCAGGGAGGGCTCCATGTCCTCTGTTCGCATGGGTGGGACTCTCTACCTGGAACTTCTGGGGAGGTTGAAGGAACCCAGGGGGAGGGATGCTGGCAAATAGCTGTTTCTTCATAAACACTTGCTGAGTTGACAACCAGCCTCAGGAAACAGAAGCACCTCTTTGCCTTTGTGGAGCTTGGATTCTAACGGGAGAGACAAGACAAATCCCCAGGCAGTTCTGGGCCATGGTTTCAGGGCTGTGACAGGTGTGTACAAAATCTTGCCTGGAGAAGGGGGCCCCCAACTCAGTGGGATCCATGGAAGCTTCCAGGAGAATATGGCACGAAGCAGGACGTGGCAGATGAGGAGGAGCTGGGGGAAGGGTATTCTGTGCAAAGGTCCAGGGCAGAGAGAGGGAGAACTCTGAGGCAGCAGAGGACAGAGTGGCCAGGGATGGTGGAGGGGCAGCTGGAGAAGGCAGGCCAAGTCCAGGTCCTAGACAGTGAAGACATTTAAGTGTCATCGTGAAACTCTGGAGACCCAGGAGGGGTCAAGCAGGGGAGGCACAAGCTCTAGCTTTCATTTTAAGATCTCTCTGATTGGAATCGACAAGAGAGGAGACTGGTGGCACAGAGCTGTTCGGGAGCAGGACCCTGGCAGCCCAATCTGCAAGAAATATTTCAAGGGCCGGGGAGATAGCTCAATGGAATAAGCACCTGCCTGGCAAGCACAAGGCTCTGAGTTCAATCCCTGGTACTGCCAAAAAAAAAAAAAAAAAAAAGAAAGAAAGAAAGAAAAGAAAAAGAAATATTTCAGATGCAGAACTGATGGGACTTAGAGGTGAGCGGTTGTACTGGGAGGTGGAGGCGAGAAGGGGTCTGGCCCGGCCTCATCAGGGGCTGTGGCTCCCACATGATTGGGTCTGGTGCAGAGAGAGCCCTTTGTCCCACGAAATGGAGTATGTCCAGAAAGGGAGCCACCCCTTGCTCATCATGTAGCACACATTCGTGAGGAACCCTGTGCTAAACCATTCATAGACAACTCACTTGGGTCAGGGTTTCGTGAGTAGCAGGGCAGGTCCCTTGCTGCAATCTATGGAAAGTTGGCTCTCACTTGACCCAAGGGTTGTCAATCCAGCTTGCCCTAGCGGCTGACTGATGAGAAGACTGGCTGGGGCAGACCTTGCGCTTGGCTTTGGTCCTATAGAATGTGAGGAGCCAACTCCTCCTGCTGGCCCTGCCCCCTGTGGCTTTTCCCTGGCCAAGATTTCAAGCACCAGGTCCAAGTGTGCACTCGCTCACCA
This sequence comes from Octodon degus, assembly GCF_000260255.1. Taxonomy (NCBI): domain Eukaryota; kingdom Metazoa; phylum Chordata; class Mammalia; order Rodentia; family Octodontidae; genus Octodon; species Octodon degus. Next base: position 2,201,719 of record NW_004524740.1, on the reverse strand, counting down.
AACTCCTCGGCAGGTGAGCAGGGCAAGGGAGGCAGAAATCTGCAGCCACCTGGCTTTTGCCCTTCAGCCCTCACTCTCAGCAGGGAAAGCGGGCCACATGCACGAACAGCAGCAACCCAGGGGCTGACCTGTCCGAGCTGGACTGTGACTGCTTTTGACCGAAGGTTGTTTGCAAAGGCAGTAAATGATTAGGGGCCACGTGAGTGGTCCAGATGGTAACTGTCTCAGCAAGTCAGAGGCGAGGAGAGCCCTCCTTGTTGGGGCTTTTAGAGATACAGAGTGGGAAGGACGCTGGCAGTCTGGGAGCCAGACGGTTGAGCTCCAAGTGCCAGCTATGACTCAACTTGGGTGACCCTGGCCACAGCCACAGGGCTGTATCTCCCTGCACCTCTATTTCCTCATTATAAAAATACAGCAGCAAAGGATAAAGCTCAAGTTTCCTATTGCCCAGCCTCAGATGAGATCCATGCAGTTCCGGAGAATAAGTGTCATTCCTTTGGAAGGGGTTGGGATCCACTCTGCCACGTCATAGGATTTGTGCTGGAGGCCAGTGCTTTGGGAATCAGACAGACCAGAGTTTACATCCTGGTTCTGCTATTTATTGGCTGGGTACCTTTGGGCAAGTGATATAAGCTGCAGAGGTCTCAGTGTCTATAAGACAGCATGAACATCCTGCCCCCAGAGAGAGAAAAAAAAAAAACCACTGTCTCCCCTGGGACAAGGGCTTCAAGAGACCCCATCACTATGAAAGTGCCACCTACTTTCTGGGGCAAGTTCACTATGGCCCCAAATGCCAAAGGGAAGAGAACCCTGTTCCTTAGGTTTGAGGGAATGCTGACTGCTCTTAACCACAACTCTGCCTCGTGGCCCAAGAGACCCCCACTGCCAGTTTTGCAACCATTGCTGTCAGAAACATCCCCAAAACTCTGCCCCATGGGGAAAGGAACCTAAGGCCCAGCCACTTCCCTCCCCCCTCAGCCCAGATAAGAGCCAGACCAATAGGAACCTAGCTTGTGGAACCTTCCCAGATAAACAGCACCTACCTCAGATAACCAAGGCCCTGTCACCTTGGTCTCTTATTCTCCAAACCACAGGCACTGGTGATAAAGGGATTGTGCAGGAGCTGTGTGTGCCCAGCCCAAGTAGGAGATTTTTGTATGGCTTTTTGGTTTGCTTTATTTTATGTTTCTCCCCCCATTGGTATTATTTGCAACAAATGTTTGGCCTCTTTAGGGACAACCATTTGTCCTCTTTGCTGTATCTCCACAAGGGCAAGAAAGCCTCAGAGATTGGATTAGGAAGTGACAGACAGACAAAACCTGTTTAAAAGACTTATGGGGGGGGGTGCTTCAAGGACACCTGATAATAATTATTGTGTATTCGGTACAGCTTATTTGATCCACTATCTTCTTTGGTTCCACTTTACAGGTAAGGCAACTGAGGCTTATAAGGTTACAGACAAAACCGATAAGTAAAACTAGAATCAGAAGACAGGTCTGAAGGCTCCAGCTCCTGTGTTCTTGCGCCCTGAACCCCAGCCCCAGAATCTGCCCCTGCACAGGGTATGGAAAGAAAACATGTGACTGCTCTCTTAGGTACAGACAAGTATGAGCCTGCGCTGAACACTGGCTTCGGGCCAGGCTGGGATACTCAGCTGGAAATACAGGCCTAGGAGAGTCTTTCTGGCTTCCCAGCTTCTGGCTCTTCCCATCCTAGATAACCTTAATGTCACTTAGATGGTCTCAGAGCACAGATGAAGAAACTGAGGCAAAACATAGAGAGGTGATCTACCCAGGATCAGCCAGCCACTAAGTGCTCAGTTTAAAGATGCTGGCTTCAGCTGGACATGGTGGCAGATGCCAATAATCCCAGCACTCAGGAGACTGAGGTGAGAGGATCATTGTGAGTTCAGGATCAGCCTGGGCTACAAAGTGAGTGTGAACTGCATGGCAAGACCCTGTCTCCACAGGATTTTTTTTTTAATGATGTTGGCTTCATGTGGGCCCCAAATGCACCCATTTTTGGTGAGGAAACTGAGGCCCAGAGAAGGGAAATGATTTGCCGCAGTGCTATATAGCTAATTCAGGCAGAGCTGAGAATTGAATCCGGTGTCTCGGCTTGCAGTACAGAATCATTTCCACCCTCCCTAGTCAGATACAAAAACCCAGCATGATACTCAAGAACACCCGGAAAAGCACAGGTAAGGGCTACCCGGTGGGCACAAAGCTGGCACGCACTTCCAAGTGTACTCACGCTGCTGCTCCCCGACACTGCATGGGACCTGTCACCCACCTCCCTCATCCCAGCACCCCACAATCCCTGCCTGCTCTCACTTTCCTCCACCCGGTGTCCCTGTCACCCCCACCCCCGCCTCCAGGACAGCACCAAGCCAGGGAGCGCCATGCTGTGCTCCAAAAGGGCACTTAATTTTTCATTCTTAAATGCTGGGATGCTCTTGTCTTCCAAGCTTCGCCTAAACCCCTTGGTGGAGATGGATGGGGGTGCGGAACACAGTTATCAGAAAGATTAAGCCAGGACTTGTCATTTTTTTACATCACAGAGCAGTCAGCTCGACGAGTGATGTCCTCCACTCTGCCAGGATGAGTCCAGAACCTTTAGTGCCAGTAGTAAAAAAGACTATAAAAAACACCATCGGAGAAAGGGTAATGATGAAATTTAACTGCTCCAGATCACACACCTGGGGTCTGCTCACCGCAGAACCAGGGGGTTTGGCCGCATCATCCTTTACTGCCGTGTCCTTGTCTCAGTGTTTAAGGTCCTTCCATTGAACCAAAACGCCTTGGGCAGGGCCAGAGCCTGGGCCACCCCCCACCCCCACCCAGCAGGTGCACAGAAGGTGGGAGGCCTTGGACCGAGGGGGTCATGGGCTGGACACTCCGGGGTCCTGCGCCTGCAAACAGGATGAGAGGAGACTGTGGCTGGCTGCAGTTTCATTTCCGTCTTCCCCTCTTCCTTCTCCCCTCCCTTCCTCTCTCCCTCTTCCTCACTTTTCTGTGCCTGGTACTGCGTCTCACACACACACAAGCACCACCTGAACCTTGCCATTGCTCTTAGCATACACGTTCTGCTTTCTCACTTTCTAGACTTTCTTTCTCACTCCAGCACCTCCTGCCCCCGCCGTCCTGCACTGCCCCTCCCACCTGCCTACTGATGTTCTGTTCTATTGAAATTCAAGAAAGTATGTTCTCTCCAGCATCTGGACTTCTGTGCATTCTATTCCCCTTGCCTATCCAACTCCTCATCGGCAGATCTCCCTGTCACCTCTTCCAGGAAGCCTTCCTTGTTCTTCCCCATGTCTGCTTCCTTGTCAAGAGCTTCCCAGATTTTTCCTTTAAGGTTTGTTGTATCACATTGTACCACATTGTTTGTTGTACCACTTGGTAGATCATCTTTCGGGCCTGGGAGGGCCTTTGTCAAGATTTAGCAATGGACAAATCCGATAAAATCCTTGGCCTTCAGGAAGCTTCTGTTCTACCAGAGGGGTCAGACAAGACTGTCTCTCACACAACCTGCCAGGAATGCATGGTGGCTGAGTTTAAGCCTCATCCGGGAAGTAGGTGGTGTCACCCAGAGCCAAGGGTCCTTGGTTCACTCAGTGGCAGCAGAATGGAGCCTCAGCCCAGGCCACCGACTCTGAGCAGTGGATCCATTGCATCTCCTCTGGGCACTGCCTGTCCTAGCCTTGGCTCCAGGGCCTCCTCGCTCTGCCTGAGGGCAGGGCATGCTCAGCCTCCACACCTTTATGAATGCTCCCCTGCCTGGGGTCCTCTTCCACCAGAAATCTTAGGTTCCGCCCTTACCACCTTCAAGTTTTTACACAGATGTTCCTTTTCGATAAATCTTCCCTGCTACCCCCCTCCACACACACACCCACTAGCCCTGCCTCTACATTTTACTTTTTATCCTCTTTATCCTTACTACAGTGTTTATTCCCTGAGGACAGGACTTTTGTCTTTTCTGTCACATCTCCAGTGCCAACAAGTGCTCAGTCAGTATTTGTTGAACATGAGAGACCCAGAGCTAAGTCAGACTGGGTATCTGCCTGAAAGGCCTTCAAGTCTGACCAAAGGAGAGGCATGTTCTTTTTTTTTTTTTAAGCCAGGGATTAAACTCAGGCCCTTGTGCTTTCCAGGCAAGCACTTATTCTACTGAGCTAACTCTCCAGCCCCAAATTTTTGTTTTTTGGGTTGTTGGTTTTTTTTTTGGTGTTTGTTTGTTTGTTTGTTTGTTTGTTTTCCAGTACCAGTGATTGAACTCAGGACCTTACGCTTGCCAGGCAAGTGCTTATTCTACTGAGCTATCTCCCTGGCCCCAGGAGAGGCGTGTTCTAACAGAAGTCTGCACAGAAGGGCATGGCTTTTTCCCAGGAGGTGTCCTACTAAATACCTGGGACAGCTGCCTGTGGGTAGAGGGGACCCCAGTGAGCCCCATAGAAGACAAGCTGGGAGCTGGACACACAATGGCTGATCCTGGCCCAGCCAGCACAGTCTCTCCTCAACTCTGAAACGAGCCTGGGTAAAGGTTGGGAGAGGAAAGGTGACCAGAGCAAGGCAGCAGAGACCCCAGCCCCACCTGTGACCACAGTGCTTGTCAAGGGACCCAGAGGGCCTGGATTCCAGTCCCCACCCCAGGACATCAAGGGACCCTGAGCAGCCCAAGTACTTTCTCCTAAAAAATGAGAAGATTAAAAGTTCCCACATGAGCCACAGCACTTTCAAGTCTGAGGGTCCCTTTAGCACTTTTTATTGAAGCATCCTACACATACAGAAAAGTACATTTGTCACAGTTCAGCTGCTCTTTACAAAGTGAACGCATTCAGATTGCCAGCCTCTTGATCAAGGAGTAAACCATGGCCAGCTCCTCAGAAGCCCCCTTGTGGACCTTCTCAGTCCTACCTCCCTTGAAGAGAAAGATTATCCTGATTTTTAACACTATAGATTTCATCTTTTCTTTTTCTTTCTTTCAACTCAAGGGCCCCTTTTAACCTCTAGAATGATGTTTGACTTTAACATCTGTGGTAGTCAACCTCCAAGGTAACCCCCAAAGATGCTCATCTGCCTGTATTCATGCCTTTGCATAGTCCCTCTCAAGGCAAATTAGGGTAATCTTTGCAATCATCTAACTGTGGCAGAAGTGACAGTGTAAGGCTTCCAAGCTAACTCGTAAAGGGCACATGGCTTTTGCCTTGTTCTGCTGAGTCACTGACTCTGGGGGATTTGGCTGCCATCTTGTAATCCTTCCTGTGGGGAAAGTCACAGGAAGAGGAGGTGAGGCCTCCTGCCAACAAGCCAACTACAGGAGGGCACCATTTCAGAAGCAGCTCTTCCAGTCCCAGTAAACATATATACTAACTATAACTTCGTGAGAGACCTTAGGCCAGAGCCAGTTAGCCTAGCCACTCCTAAGTGCCTGACCCATGGAACCTGTGAGAGATGATAAATGTTTATTGTTGTTTTAAGCACTAAGTTTTGGGGTAATTCGTTACACAGTAATAGATAAGTAATACAGTATTCATTGATTGAGCAAATATTCAATGAGCCGAATCTCCTAGGCATTGAGTAACCCTTTAAAGGAATTCATTTTAAAAAATTATCTTACTATTATCTTCTCACACTTGAAAAATGGCTTTATTTCACTATATGACAAAGAGCTGGTCAGGGCTCAGGACTGACAATGGCTTCATGATCCCTCCAGATTCTGAGGCGCTCAGGTCTAGGCTGTTGACTCAGATGGTCTTCTCCTGAGGTTCTCCTCCTCCTCCTCCTCCTCCTCCTTCTCTTTCTCCTTCTTATTTTCCTTCTTGTTGAATTGGGGGTTGAACCCTGAGCCTTTGCACTGAGGCACACCTTCAGGCCCCTTTTAAATTTTTTTTATTTTTATGTTAAGTTCTCACTAAGTCACTATGTTGCCCGGTCTGGGCTCAAACTGGTGATTGTCCTGCCTCAGCCACCCAAAGCACTGGAATTACAGGCAAGTGTCAGTGTGCCTTGTTGGCCTCTAAGGTTGTTTTCATACTACCATTCTGTTAGACTCATGGGGAATCTGTGTCCCAGTCCTCATTCCTTCTGTATCACTGGGCACTAGAATGTGACAGTCAGTAAGTCAGACTTTGGGGTAAGCAGACCTGCATTCAAGTCCTGGCTTCTCCTTTGCCAAATCTGTGAGACCTCAGACAAGTAGCTATACTTCCCTGAATTTCCGTTTCCTCATCAGTAAAACCTGAGAACAGACGCTCAGCTCACAAGTTGGTGATCGAGGAGGAGGTAGCATGTGCCTCCTAACTACTCCAGAGCTTCAGCAACTATAACGATCAACAAACTGCCGAGCGGCTGGGTGCTCTCAGGGACATTAGAGAACTAGTGTTTCCCTCACCCAGGCCTGCCCTGGCTATCCCATGTGCTGTTGCACCCCAACAAAGTCTGAAGGGTCAGGTGAACATATGGCCACATGGCAGAACTTGGTTGGAGCCGGGCCTGCTTCCTCTCCCTCGTTAGCGTCGCCCAGGGGCTTGCTCTCTCCTTAGCAAAGGCCTGGATAACGAAGGCCACAGCCTATTAATTGCAGTGACAGTGATAAAGGAAGAGGGGGAGGCTGCTATTTGTCTTGCCCGTAACCTCTCGCATCATTCCAAGATGAATGAAAACTCATTTTCTGCTTTGATTCGGTCTAATTTCTCTGGGCCCCCTGGGCCTTGTGGGGGGATGGGACTTACAGGCCCTGCTGAGAAGGAATTGAGGGGAGGAGGAGGAAGGGTTAGAGGTCACAAAGGGAGGAGACTTGCTCCACTAGGGAGCCAAGAACCGGTGGGGAGAGAGATTGGGGCCTTCACTGGTAACATCATGGGTCTAGGGCTTACATGGGTGCTAGCTGACAGGGTTAATAAACCAATCCTGTGAAGTTCTTCCACCCATTCTTTGGATGGGATAATGGTGGCAGATGAGAAGAAATGGCGTGCACAAGTGGGTGACACAGTGAGTGAGGATCAAAGCCAGGCTCCAGAATGGAGAAGTCACACAGATCTGTCAATAGCTCTTTCCTGGTCACCACAACATTGCCTCTCAAACAGATGGGTGGTTTCATCAGCACTTAAGGCCCAGAGAGGGACCATCCAGAGAGGAAGGCTAGCAACCCTACAGGGCCATCCCACCCTGCCACCAGGGGGGCAGGGCATGGGGGATGGGGATGGCCTTTCTATCCATCAAGGAACCAAGACTGACCAAGCGCGGGGGGGGGGGGGGGGTGTGGGAACAGCCATGTCCTTCTGTGTAACACAGCAGCCAATGGTCTCTGCCTCCCAAACCCAGTGGTGGTAGGAGATGGGATGAGGAGAGTGTCCATAAAGGTGCTTTGCACTTGGAGCTTCTGATAGCTCTCTCGAAAGGGAGAAGCAAGCCAGTAGCCCCCAGCAATCTGAGCTTATTGGTCCCAAGTTCATCTTTGCCTTGATTAAGCATGTGTCCAAGGTCATTTATCTGTGAGTCCCTGCTGGCACCCTGATGGCCCAGTCATTTTCTCCATCACCTGGGTCCCCTCTGTGAGACCTAGGGAATGGGAGCTCCTGGGTCCTGTAACTTCTCTACCAAGGTGGGCTGGAGCCCCAGAGCAGCTCCATGGGCCATAAAGGAGCCAGAAGTCACCCTGTAATGGGGACTGAACAGACTGCCTTGAACCCACTTCATAGAGTATCTTCCCTGGTCTCCGCAGCTGGAGGAGGAATGGGTGGTTATGGATATGTGCATAAGAATACAGGCTCAAGGGCTGGCCAGATAGTTCAAAAGTGCCTGCTTAGGCAGAGCATAGAAACTGGGATTCGATTCCCAGCACCACATGCCCTGCTGGCCCTGCCCTGAGGGCCGTGTTTGAGACTGGGTGTGGTGGTGTGTGTCTGTAATCCTAGGGCTTAGGAGGCTAAAAACAGGAGGATCACTATGAATCCGATCTGTGTAATGAGACCCTGTAGAACCTACACTAAATGCATTAAAAAAATAAATAAATAAAAATAAGTAAAGAATATAGACTCGGGGCAGGAGATAGCTCAGTGATATAAGTACCTGCCTGATAAACACAAGGTCCCAAATTCAACCCTGGTACAAAAAAAAAAAAAAAAAAAAAAAAAAAAAAAAAAAAAAAAAAAAAAAAAAAAAGAATATGGGCACAGAGCTGGGTATGATACTGCATGCCTGTAATCTCAGCACTCTGGGTGGCTGAAGCAGGAGGATCACAAGTTCAAGCCTAGCCTGAGCAATTTAGGGAGCCCCTATTTCAAAAAATAAAAAGGGCCATGGATGGAGCTCAGTGATAGAGCTGGCTGAGCATGTGCAAGGCCTAGATTCCATCCTCAGCACTAAATAATAATAATAATAATAATAATAATAATAATAATAATAGTATGTGCTGGGAGCCAATGTGAATTGCAAGAGCCCCACCACTGACTCCCTTGGGGAAGTTGCCTTGCTTGTCTGGACTTCACTTCCCTTGTCTGTAAAGTGGGATAACAACTGGGTCTCCCGCCTGTGAGTGTCGGTTACTTATGTAAGGCACGTAGAGCCTGTGCTCTCAGAGAGCTGTGTTCTGAAGGGCCGCCACCAGGGCTGTTCCAGGGGCCAGGGTGTGTGTGTGAGAAGGGAGACAGCTGACTCAACCGTGCCCCATCCCCTCCCCCTCCCAGCGAAGTTCTCCCATCTGCCCCATCTGAATTGCAAATGACCTGCCCTTTGAGCCAGGGACAGCTGAGTCCAGAGAGTGTCCTGCCCGCCTAGGGAGCCCAGAGCCTTTCTCTGTCTCAAAGGGTCTGTGCAAGCAGCTCTCAGACCAGGTTCCTGTCCAGCATCCCAGGGAAGAAAAGGCAAGGTCCACTTGGAACTACCTACCCTGGCATTCAAGGCTTTCATTGCCGGGTCCCAGCTTCTCGCTCAGCTCCCCATCCCCACCTCTTGCTTCATTGGCCCAGCATGAGTTTTCTACAATTGTAGAGAAGGTAGGTTCCAGACCTCATCTCTGTCATGTCTGTCATACTGCCTAAAGCCTGGTGAGGCGTGTGCTTCAGTAGTCCCCTTCTACCGATGGAAGGGTAAGGGATCAGACAGCTTCCGCAGCTGGCAAGTAGCAGGGTGACAACTTGCTCCATTCAGCCAAGCTCTTAAGCCTCTCTCTCTCTCTCTCTCTCTCTCTCTCTCTCTCTCTGGTCATAAAGTAAATCCTACATGAACCCCACAGATGAAATGGAGCAGGGAACCAGGGGCTCAGGAAGGTATAAAAAGAACCAGTAGAGGAAGTCACTTATTCACAAAGAACCTACTAGTTGTTACATACTCAGATAACAACAGGGATGATAAAAACAGCAGAGACACTAAAGACCTCCTAACAATTCCTGAGCTCCTTCCACACACAGCCCCAGCCGTAGGTGTTTGCGAGGCAGAGCTCCAATCCACATGGCAGCCCAGCCCAGCATTAAGATTCCTGCCACTTCCTAGATGTCCCCATAGAGGCCCCAAGAACCTCAAACCTCTGAGTGAGAACCTGACCCTGGCCTCTCTGTCCTTGAGCAACAATGGCAGCAACAGTGATGATTCTGTTTAGCGTTGACTTGGTGCGCTCTGAGTGCTGGTCTACAAGGCACTCAAAATGACACTGTGATCCTGGTATCATGATCATTCTCAGCTTACTGATGGGGAAACTGAGGCTTAGATGTCAAGTAAAATGCTCAGGAATGTGTTGAGTAAGTGGTGTGGCCCCGGAAGGGCTTACTGGAAGAAGCACTTCACCCCCAAGGACTTTAGCCGCTTGTTCCTGGGATCCGGCACTAACCCTGGGGCTTTTCTGGTCTCTTCCCTACCAAATGCTTGATTTGGACAATCATTATCCTGCTAACAGAGGCCTGTCCTAAGCTCCTCCTCCCATGGCAGAGCCTGTGGTCCCCCTGTGAAGTGGGCAGTTGTGACTGAACCTGCCTCTGTTTCCTTCACATGAGGCTAGCATGATTTCTCACAGATCCTCTGCTCTAGGCCTAGGAGATTTAGAAGCTATCCAAGCCTCAGCCTCTCCATCTGTAGAATGGGATTTCAAGCACACACTCCTCAGCAGGCTCTGGGAAGGGTAGCCAGGTGAGGCCTTCAAACTCTCTCTTTTTCTGTCCAACAGCTGGGAATGGGGGCTTCTGCTAACTTCTGAGATTCCCACCCTCAGGGGTTGAGGTGGACAGGAGTCTGTGTTCCCTCCAGCTCATGTGTTGAACCCCTAGCTCAACCCCTATCAGGAGGTGGGTCTTCAGGACCAAATGGGATTACTATCTATCTAGAAAGAGGAGACTTCGGCCGCACATGGTGGTGCAAACCTGTAACCCCAGAACAGTGGGAGGTTGAGGCAGGAGGAGTGCAAGTTTGAGCCCAAGCTCTGCAACTTAGCAACTTAGTGAGACTCTATAAATAAAAATAAAAAGGGCTGAGGATATGGCTCTGGACAAAGGCCCAGGGTTAAGCAGAAAAACAACTCTCAGTCTCCCCCTCACCACCCTGTGAGGATACAGCGAGAAGACAGCCATCTAATCTACAAGCCAAGAAACATGCCCGGATCATATCCTGACCCTGGCTCCTACTTCTAAACGAGTCCCTTTACCTGCAAATTCCTGGTTCTCCTATCTTTCCAATGCCATCTCTCAACACTGTCCCCACTTTTAGCAAGAATATTTGAATAGTGACAGAATTTCATTATTCCTCAGCACAGCATGTTCTTCATACGTGGGGCTGTTTATACATGCTGCTTTTCTTCTGTTTAGATAAGTCCTAGTCATTCTTCAAGACCCACTTCACCGACTACCTACTCACTGAAATCTTCCTTGACTTTCTGTAGTCTCAGAGAGAGTTATACCCTCAGAAACCCTAGCAACCACATTTATCAGAGTGTTTCATAATTACTTGTTTCTATATACGATTCTCTGATCAGACTGGAGTCCCCCAGTGTTGAGCTTGTGCCCCATCAATGTCTATATCATTAAAGGTTCTTACAAAGCTTACAACCTAGAAAGTTGCAGTGAAGAAATGGGTAGACTAGCAAACAACCGGAAGCTCTGTGAGGCTTGACCTCAGGCATAAATCCCTCCACAGAGATGAGACTGTTTCCTATCTTTCAGAGAAAAGGTGATACAAGTCCCAAGACCCAGAGGGAGAACATTCCTGTGTCTTCTTCTTGTCCAATGTCCCTCAAACTCCTCTGCAGTCTGAACCCTCGGGATCCCTTGGGGCTGATTCCTGAGGAGAAAGTAGGGGAACAGTGACAGGCTCTAGACTCACACTGGTTCATTCACTTGCTAGGCTCCCTGGGAGCAGAAGGCCTGGCCTCAGCCTCTTCTCAATACTCAGGAGACAGCTCTGGGCCTGGATAGGGCTATGTTCAAATCCTGACCCCAGCATGACTGTGGATCTTGCTGAAGTCTTCTGGGTAGAATGGAGAAATTATTGTCAAAACTTGGAACACCCCCTACTGGACATGATATTTCCTAACCTGAGAATGGGCTTCCCAGCCAGTGCCTGGGAAGCAAAGCAAGAATCCTGGCCTCCTCATTCCTCATCCACTTCCATCCCAGGAGTCCTCTGTGTTCTCAAGAACTCCACAGCTTTGGTCTATACTGGAGATGTGTAGATATAGAGTTGAGATTTGGGGGAATGGGGGTTGTCTACCAAGATGTAAAGGTGTACATGGTAGACACTTGAGTTGTCAAAGGAAGAGTCTGGCACCTATTGAGGTAAGGAGGAGAGGAATGGAGAGCAGGGAATGAAAGAAATCAAGAAGTAAAGGAAATGAGGGCTGGTGAGATAGCTCAGCAGACTAAAAGCCTGCTTAGACAATTGCAGGGACCTGGGTTCTATCTCCAGCACCACATGCTGTGTCGGCCCTGCTCCCAGGTGCACTGAGCTGGCCACCAAGACCAGCATGGTGGCACACACCTGTTACCCCAGCACTGGGGAGGCTGAAAACAGGAGTATCACTGTGAGTCCAAGCTGCATAGTGAGACCCTGTACCAAATACATTTAAAAAAAAAAAAAAAAAGGAAATGAAGGCAAAACCAGGTGTAGGGAAGAGCCAGACCTAAAACACTGAAATGCTAAGGAACTAACAGAGCCCGAAAGACAAAACAGAGAAAGAGCAACAGACAGAAGCAGTGGAAGTGAGGACATGCAGTCACAGGGCGGGTGGGTGGGAAGGAAAGGGTTCTTAGCAGAGCAGACAGGGACAGAGCTGAAGCTCCCAACCCCCAGCTGAGCAGGGCACCAGCGCAGCCTGGAGTGTTCCGCTGCTGCGCAGGAAAAGCCTCTTCTCCCGAATCCAGATGAATTTGATATTCAATCAATGAAGATTAACTTGCCCAAGGTAAGGGGGCTTTCACATCCATAAGGAAGTCAAATACGATTATGCAGATGAGAAAATTATCCCGTGATGAGGAGCGGCTGGTATATGAAAATTATGCGAGAGGGTGGACTCCCATGCTGATTAGCATATCTCCAAGACCAGGCTGAGATTAGGGGTGGGCAGTGAGCAGAGGTGATCTAGAAACCCACCCGGAGAAGTTGGTCAGAGGCACCTGCTCCTGACGCCCTGCCCTGGAGAAGAGGACACTTGAGTGAGGCCCCTACAAGGGCCTTGGTCCTGCTGTATCCGCAGAAACTCCCTAGGCCTGCTGGCCCTTCTCCAAGGCGAGCATGCCTCCCACCATGGCCCCCCCCAGACCTGAAGGGTGGGTGCTGCAGGCTCTGCTGTCTCGGGTCTAGGCAAGGGCTGTGTAAGGCTCCCAGGTGAGGCGCTGGCTGCTGATCCCAGGCCACAGCTGGTAGGGCCACAAGCAGTTATCAGTTCTCAGCCCTTCAGTAGACACAATAGTCACTTGGGGATGATGGTGGGGCCAGCTCAGAACAATTAAGTCAGTTTCTGGAGAAGTGTCTGGGTGCTTGAAATTTTAAGAAAATGACTCTAGTGTGCAGGCAGGCTTAAGACCCCCACCTCTGCGATGTCTATTGTAAGTCCCCAGGAGCACCAAGACCTTCAGGCACAGATCTGGGCCAGGGCAAAAACAGGTCATGGAAGGCAAAAGGAAAAGCAGAGAACAGGCAGTCACCCAAAGTGAAAAGCTGTGACAAAACTACTGAAATCAGCTCTCGTGTATTAAACACCCACTGTGTACTAAGCCCCCATTTCTGTCCTCTCCAGCCCCCTCCCCCAGTGAAAGATCATCATCTCAATTTGACAGATGAGGAAAGTGGGTTCAAGAGGCAAAGTGAGTTGCCCAAGATGTAGGCAGGATCTGAACCTAGCTTGTTCTGTCCCTAAAGTTCTGCTCTTTCCTTCTGGCCCAGGCCCCACAGTGTGACTGAGCTAAGGGATCCCACCCTGCCTGCTACACCTGAGATAGGCAAGCCTCCATGGTACAGGAGGCTGAGCAAGGCTTAGAAGTCCAACAGCCCCAAGCTCAGTTCCTGGCTTGTGTTAGCTGTGTCATCCTGAGCAGGCCATTAACCCCTCAGAGTGTCTGACAGGCTACTCCTTAACCATAGGGGTGATAAGACCAACTTCACAGGGTCTAAAGCAAGTGCCTCACAGTTTAGACCAGGTAGATTTTGCTCCCCTGAAGAGCTGGAGCTGGTTGAGCCAAGGCTCCCCAGATTCCAGGACCTAATTCTTTACTGTAGCCCCAGAGGTCCAGAGTACCTGGGCCTTACCCAGGTTACCACAGGCCCAGATTCAATACTAAAACCAAGCCAGTGCTTCCTAAGAGACTCACTGATCTGGACTCCAACCTGTCTGAACCAAGCCATCCCCACTAGATAGACAGCACAGACCCCTCTGCCCAAGGCAGGAGCCCCTGGAGATACGGGCTGAAGCTGGCATTTCTCCCATTATGGGTGCCCCATTGGCTGTGGGAAGGGGGCCCCTGTGGTCCTCATGCTCCCCTCCATAAAGGAAAAGCTGTGGGCATGGACCTTGTGGCCTTTCTTTCCTTTCCCAGGAAGTCCCTTCAGAGAACCATCCTGTGTCCTGGCTGCTGGGTAAGCTTATCCCCTACATGCACAGCCAAATGGGGCTGATATCCAGCCGCTGCCCCCTTCACCAGCCTGTGCACACTACCGAGAAGGGGCTCCTGTTACAGAGGTCAAAGCATCCTCCGTATCATCATTGCAGAACTGAGCTAACCATCGGCAGACCTCAGGGTCCTGCTCTGTAAAATGGAGATGGTAACAGTGCTCCACGAAGACCGAATCCCTTCCCACCTCCATCTGCCCTTCGTGAATGGGCAACCTGCCCTCACAGCCCCCTCCACCCCGGCCCCACTTGGCTGCCAGTCACTGTAACAAGCTGACCTGGAGCTGGGAGGGACTAGACACTCAGAAGTGGGGACCCAGACCTCACCTTACCTATTTTTCTATTTCCACTTCACTCCCCAGGAGGTCCCCACCCAGCCAGAGCAATCGGTGGTACAAGAGAGAAGAGAAAGAAAAGGGGAATGGGTCTACATGGCAGAAGGCAGAAACTGCCTGCTCTGTCAGTGCACGCATGTCTGTACAAATGGCTGTTCCTCATGCCTGTGACTCTCTTCTGTCTGTGTTCATGTGTGTGCCAGCACTCTGCACTTGTTTGGTACTGGATGTGGGCACCATTGTGACTTTGAGCCTGTTGTGACCTTGTAACTTTGCATACATGACTGTCCATGTGTAATGTGTGCGTGTGTGTGTGTGTGTGTGTGCATCAGGAGCTGTGTCTGTGTTTGTGTGCATCTTGATGGGAGTCTATCAGTATAGGGTGTGTGTTTGAGCCAGTCAGCATGTATGGTTATGAATGTGTGTACCTGCGGGTATTCACAAATGTGTGTAGGAAGATCTGAGTATGTCTAGTTAGTATGTATTAGTGTGGAGGATGAGTGAGTGAGGGAGTATGCGCTGTGTGTGTGTGTGTGTGTGCATCTGTGTGGTCGGTACCAGTGTGATGCTTGTGAGTGCCTATGTGTGTAGTTGGTGTGTGAATGCACATTAGCAGCATGGAGGGTGAGTATCTCCACGCACTTCCCCTTGCACATCTGCTCATCTCTATATGTGGTATGAGGTATGCGATGAGGTTGTGTGTGTGTGTGTGTATGTGTGTGTGTGCACGTTTAGGCAGACTGTGTCAGTATGGGCAGATGACTATTTTGCGTGAGACTGGGTGAGAGCGTAGCAGCGTGTGGAGTGTGTGCATTGGTGTGGGGCAGTGGCAGTGTGCAGAGTGTGCACATGGGGGGTGTGCATCTCTCAGGTCTGGAAGGGTTGTTTCAGTGTGTGAGGAGAGTGTGCAACTGCCCAAAACACTGCAAGCTTGTGCAGGGTACATTGTGTGTGTGTGTGTGTGTGTGTGTGTGTGTGTGTGTGTGTGTGTCTGGGTGCCTCTCTCTAGACTCTCGGACCCATGTGGGTCTGCACCTCTCCAGCTTGGCTGGGCCCCGGCACTGTAAATCCATCAACTCCACATGATTTTGTCAATGCTGACAGCTAACTTCAACATGACGACAAATCTGGCCCCAGAGGATATTAAGCAAAGACACATGAGCCTATAATTTTCTGCTTCCACGTGTGAGATGCTATAATAATCAAAAGAAAATGAGTTTCTAACTACCCCTGCTCTTTGTGCTGCTGCCTTCATGCCGGCTGCACTAATTGAATCACCCGGCACCACTGTATCAATGG
Organism: Octodon degus; assembly: GCF_000260255.1. NCBI lineage: Eukaryota > Metazoa > Chordata > Mammalia > Rodentia > Octodontidae > Octodon > Octodon degus. The sequence continues at coordinate 2,185,994 of NW_004524740.1, read as the reverse complement.
TAACTTGGGTATTGGGGGGTAATCAGGCGTGTGGGGGGGACCAGCTTGGAGAGGTGCAGGCGCTTTTGTGAAGGTCCCATCTGCCTCGTGCACCAAAGCTGCCTGCCGCCTGCCCGCATTTGGCTGGACAAGCAAGTGACGGGAGGGCAGCCTCTCGCCCAGGGGAGGGCCAGGATGGCACCTGTACCCAGATGCTGCAGCTCAGGCCCCCGGGTCCCAGAAGAACCGACTTTGGAGACGGACCTACCTGGGTTCAATCTGGGCCAACAGCCCTTCTGTCATTTGACCTCTGGGGCTTGGTTCCCCTGTGTAGAAACCGGCACAGCCCATCTACCTCCTGGTGTTGAGGTTCAGCAAGAGCACAAAGATTAAGCAGCCTCGCTTGCACTGGCGAGAGCAGACATTCAGAAGTTGTGGTGATTTTTACCATTCTTGAGTGCTGACTGTGCTTTACCTAGCCAGATTGGATCTGCCTGTCTCTGCGGAGTGTGTTAGAGCTCTCTGTGCCGTTTTTCATCTGAAGAAATTGAGGCTCAGACAGATTAAGGAATTCGGCCACTTGAGAGTGACATAGCTCTCTCTAGAAATAGTTATAGCTGCTGGAAGCAAGTGTGTGTGTGTGTTTGTGTGTGTGCACACATGCATGTGCATGTGCATGTGCAAGTGTGTGTTTTCCCAAAGGAAGGAGGAACAATCCCTGGTAGCTTCTAGGCACCTCCCCAATAACCCTATGATGCAACAAATATCCTAGTCATCTACCCTTACCATGGAGCACTCGCCAGTATTTTTGTTTTTTCAGTGCTGGAGATTGAACTCAGGGCCTTTGCACTGAGCTACATCCTCAGCACTTTTTTATTTTTTATGTTAAGACAGGATCTCACTCAATTTTCCAGGCTGGGCTTAAACTGGCAATCCTCCTGCCTCAGCCTCCCAGAGCACTGAGACCACAATCATGTACCACCAAATCTGGCTGACTCACCTGTATTAACTCATGTCATATGACTGAAGAGTTCATGAGAAAGAAACACATTTGTGATGTTACCCCTGTTTTACACATGATCAGGCTGGGGAACAGGGAGGCTACATAATAACTTGCCCAAGGTCACACTGTTTTCTCTATACCTCATTCTGAAGTGAGGCTCCAGGGTGGACGAGAAGTCCTCCACCCCAGCCTCACTGTGCACCCCACAGAGGCAGGTTACCCACACATCATGCTGCAGCTGATGCCTCCACCACCTCCAGGGAGACAGCAAGTTTGCACCTGGCAATGTCTATGTATGCGGACCTGGGCAGAGAAGTGGGATCTTCAAAGAGGAAATTAACATGACTCTCCACTTCTGGGTCGCAGAGCTTGAGGCAGTGGGGAGAATCCTGGTGCCGGAGCAGGCAGCTCTGAGTCCTGAGCTTGGGTCTGTACCTGTGGGACTGGGGTCCCTTGGGCTTGTTGAAGCCACCACATCTTTGTGATGTTCAGTCTTCACAGCTGTAAAATAGAGACGATTTTCCTCTAAGGTCAGGACCAAAGCAAGGATATCTGCTCTCACCACTCCTAATCCACAATGTACTGGAGATTCTGGTCTGTGAAATAGGACAAGAAAAAGAATGAAAGACATATAGATTGGAAAAAGAAAACCTCTTTATTCACAATCACCTTCATAGAAAGCCCTATGGATCAGCCTTTTAATTTAACTTAATTTTATTTTATTTTTTGAGGTACTGGAAATCAAACTCAGGATCTTTTGCTGCCAGGCAGGTGCTTAAAACACTGAGCTATCTCCCCAACCCTGGATCAGCTTTTTTTTTTTTTTTTTTTAATTTTTTTTAACATTTATTGTATGTGTGTGTGTGTGTGTGTGTGTGTGTGTGTGTGTGTGTATGTGTGTGGCCAGCTCAGCCCACCAGGGGGCGCGACTGGCTGGCATGTGGTGCTGGAGGATCGAACCGCGGTCCCTGTGCTTTGCCAAGCTTGTTCCAAGTAGGTGCTTTAGACCACTGAGCCATCTCTCCAGCCCCCCTGGATCAGCTTTCAAAAAAAAAAAAAAATCTGAGAACTATTAAGTTTATCAAGGTTGCAGGACATGGGGTGGGTCAATATACCTAATTTAGTTGTATTCCTGCATGCTGATAATAAATAATTGTTAATTGAAATTAAAATAAAGACCTTACAGTGATTTCACTTTACAAACTTACTGGCGTAAGAAAAAGAAATATTTATCTCGAGGTCTCTGGCTTAGATGCTTCCTGATGATTTTTTCTTGGGAGCACAAGGAGAAAGGCTGACAGAGAAATACACCCCATACTCATCCCCTCTGGTCTGTGCTAGAGCCAGAGAGGGAGAGCGCTTTCTAGGTGCCAGCTACAGCTCTTACACCTTTATGTAGCCACATACTTAGGGAAGCAGGAAACAAGGAGTTTATGCATTAAAAACTGAGGCTTCCAGGGAAGTATGTTGCTACAAACACATGAATTCCTGTACCACGTGGGCTGCCAGGGCAGGAAGACAGGAGCCATGCTGTGTGCCTTCCCCCTTCTCCTCTCCACATCATTCTGCACATCTGCCAAGTGTGTGGGGCCCAGGACCTATAATCTAAGACCAATCACATCCTGGACCACATCCCAAAAAACCCTACTAGCTTCCTAGTATTGATTTGGCAATGAAGCCTTGGCCCAACTCTTGAACAAGCGGCAAGGTGAGAAAAGAAATCACCCCCCATACACAACCAACAGCAAACCTCTCTCAAAATCCTCCTCAGTCCTCCTTCTCCCCACATCTCGTACAGGGCACCAAGTTCCCCTCTTCTTTATCCCTTTTCCCTTTCTCTTTCCTTAAGTTCCAGCTCTGCGGTCCTGCCTCCACACCCCAGGATCATTTCTGTTCTGTTCCAACTTTTGCCACTAGAACTTTAGGCTCTCTCTTCAACAAAGCTTCTTCTGTAACTCCATGACAGCCCAGATGTGCGAACACAGGAGGAGAGAAAGGCTGCAAATATTCTCACCCTCACATTCCAGGTCCTGCCTCATCAGAGCCTCTAAAATTGCTCACCCCTTTGTAGGGAAGAAGACTACAACATCGTGTAGTACCAACAACAGTGACACCCCTCGAGGCTGGCCCAGTGCACTCAAGACACAAAGAAGAGACCTGATTCCTTCAGCAGTGAGGCTTGGGGGAGGGTGACATTGAAGCAGAGCTTGAGGGACCAGCGGGTAGTCAGCAGATAAAGAACTGAAGAAGGGGAAAGAGGATCCGCAGTCACACTCCTCCGGGCACTTCACATCCACACCTCAGTACTTGCTTACCCGCAGTGGCCTCATGAAGCGGATGTACACACGTCTCCCCATTTTACTGAGTTGGAGATTGAGGCTCAAGGGGAAAATGAAAAGGTCAATCAGAGAGTAGTTGACATGGGTAGGACTTGGACGCCACTGGTCTGTCAGATTTTAAAACCCTTATGGTGGGCAGGTGAAAAGAGTGAGGAGACATTTAAGCAGCCTCCACGGGGAAGGTGGAGCAGGCTATCTGGGTAAGTAGGTGCAGACCCACATGTCTAGCGTACAAACAAGTAGGAAAGATGAGATGTATTTAGTTTTAAAAGCAAGATCTCTGGCAGAAAACCCAAGAGTCTGGGGATGAAAACAAGAAAAGAAATTATTTAATTCTGCCTCTTATGCTTTTTGAAATTCCAATTGTGAATGTGCTATCTATTTGAAAAATAAATTGCTCTAAAAATAAAGTAAGCATTACACGGTAACATTAAAATTCAAACTGATACAGTTCCCAGCCGTGACCATGTGCTGGAAGGTCACCCTTAGGTTCCAGCAGTGACCCATATTGAAGCTTGGCTTGGTCAGATAGGGGATGCACATGAGGGTTAGGGGAGAGCCCCAGCAGGGCTAAGTCGGCAGCAAAGCCCTGAGCTCTCTACCCCTGTGATGGCTGTCTCTGCCTTGGGATGGTGAGGGACTGTCAGAGGGAAGAAGGGGCAGTGAGAGAGGCGTCCATCCAGGAAGGGATGGGACATTTGGGCAGTTGGGGCCGATTTGTTGCCATTTTCACGGGCTGACTTGGGAATTAAGTGGCATGAAATTGAGCACAGACCAGGGTCCCCCCACCCCAGAAAAGAGGCAGTCACTGCCCAGGAGGGGAGAATGCATGGGGGCGGGAGTGGGAGGGGTGGCTGGCCCCACGCTTGGCTGCTTCTGGGTGCAGATGGAGGAGAATGGAAGGGGGCCGGGCTCAGCCCCTCCTCCCGGCCCTCCCAGTCCTCCTCTGCTCCCCTCAGACAAGCACAGGGTCTGCTGGACCCAGCCACTGGCGGAGCAGGAATTGGCCCCCTTTTGCCCAAGTGCCCCTGAAAGTCATGCTTGAGGGTGGCAGCCAGTCTACATCCCATTTGGGGGCCTCTTAGACCTTTTTGTTTATCTCAGTATCTCTCTGCTGCCACTTTTGCTCAGTGTCCAGCAATGGGGAGAAAGGGAACCAGAGGGTCTGGCTCTGGGTGAGAAGGAAGCTTTTGCCTGGGAAGAAGTAAATGGGCAAAGCATCTACTAGAGAGACTTGGCGGTGGTGCTGGAGGCCAGTCAGTGTGGTACTGAGCTACTTATCTCTTGTGAACCTCCATCTCCTTATCTGTAATGATCACGAGCACAACCGTGTGCACAGAACTGTGCTGAGTATCCTCAGTACTTCGTAGCAGTCTGTTCGACCTGGATGAATACCTTCTCGGGTAGTCCTGTTATCAAATGGGAGACTGCATGTCTCAGACAAGAAAACTGATCATCCAGCCAGTGAGTGATCGAGATGCCGTTTGTTATTTAACCTTCTGCTATGCTGGGATGCAGAGGGGAAAGATTAAATGAAATAATGGACATTTACAGCTTTATTCAGTGTGTGTGTGTGTGTGTGTATGTGTGTGTGTGTGTGTGTGTTCAAGGTTAGCTGCTGCCAGCACTACTCTATTGGGTCTTGAGCAAGGGACAGGAAGCTCAAATGCAAAATGTTAGCACTAGAAGGAAAAGTCTAGGTAGGTTAGTTGACACTGTTATGGACTTGCCAGATAGAAAATGGATCAAGAAGGGAAAGGGGCTCCCATGAGGAGTTCTGCCACGTGACTTGCTCAGGGTCACTTGGGCTGGGTTAGGACTTAATGGCCTACAGATATCCCAGGGCTTTGGGGAGAGCAGTGCACACACTTTTACATTCTAGGAGGACAGGAGTATCCTGGAGCTGAGTTCCCCACAAGCACCATGGGCTCTGAGCTCTCCCTTCCCAGGCAGGAGTGGGACCTAGCTCCAGCCAGGGTGAGGTGGCAAGAGGAAGCAGCCTCAGTCTGTCATCCTGGGCACCTCCTCCTGGGCAGAACTCTGCCCTACAATTAGGAAGGATGTGTCTGCCTCGGCACCAGGCCCAACAAGCCCATGAAAACCATGAAGATCCCCACAGGTGGCCAGAGGGAGGACAGACCCCATGGTGCTTAATAGGACCTAATCTCTGCCAGTGTTGTTGGAAATGAAAATGAAAAACAGCCTCGATTTTGTGGTTTAAAAATTAGCATGTGTGCCTATATCGTAAGCCTCTGGCCTGCATTACCATACAGATTTATCCTGGGCCCAGCACGCAGCCAAAATATGTAATTACACACACGCTCTGAGTGGGAAAGTTACTGTCTTCTCTGCTATCTATGTAATATGGATTTTTAAAAATGAGCTAGATCTGGACTTCTGTGAGGCCCCCACTTTGTGAGGGGTGCTGTCCATGGTAGTAGGGGACAGGGAGGGTTCTGGCCCCACAGCTTTGTGCTGTGCGCGGTGGAGGCGCATGGTCATGCTAACTCAAGAGCCAGCTTCCCAGGCCAGGGGTGGTGGACTTTTCAGAACTTCCAGTGATAACAAACAGCCCACTGCAGTACGTAGGCCATGGGTTCACCACCACCGGCCTAGGCCGTGGGAAAGAAGTCAGGGGAAGGGAAGGCTTGTTACAAATTTTGCTTTCTATATTCCAGGTCTCATTCATTTACAGTCTGACACCATGTTGTGGTTTGGATACTCAGTGGTATCCAAAGTCCCCAGCGGCCACATGCAAGGGGCTGAGTCACCAGTTGATGCGTTCCTGAAGGTGATTGTACCGTAAGGGCTAACTTCTTCAAGTGGATTATTCTATTAATGATATCATAATGTGAAGGCGATAGTGAGAGGTAATGGAAACTTAGGAAGTGGAAACTAGCGGAAGAGGATTGGTCATACAGGTGTGCTCTTGGGGACTGTATCTTGTCCCTGGCCTTTTCCTCTCCCACTCTTTCCCTCTCGCCATCATGGCCATGATGCTCACAACAGGACCCTAACAGTGGAGCCAGCTGACCATGGGCTCAAAACTCTAAAACCACCAGTCAAAATGTACATTTCTTCGTTATGTTCTCATGTATTTTGTCACAGCTACAAAAAGCTCACTAATACACACCACTTAAGATGGTGACATGTTCTGAGAAATTTGTTCTTTAGCAACTTCGTCATTGTTTGGCCATTATAGAGCAGACTCATGCTAACTAAGAAGGCTATAATATCACAGGGTGATATAATCTTATGGTACCACCATCATATATGGGGTTGACTGAAACACTGTTATGTAGCACATGACTGTATATTCTCTTCCTGACATGAACATGAGGGCCAGGGATATAGCTCAGCAGCATAAGTGCCTTCCTGGCAAGTACAAGGACCTGAGTTCAATCCCTGGTACTGCAAGAAAAAAAAAATCAGATTTCTGACATGAACATGAAACCTGAAAAATAGCTACCTTTACTTCCACTTGAAGATATAGAAACTGAAGCGTACAAGTGGGAAAGTCCACAATTCAAACCCATGACTCCAAAGTCTGTTTTTGGCCCCTAGTTTCATTAGGCTGTCCTCTTCTGAATGATGAACAAAGACCACAGGAAGCCACTGGAAGGAAAAATGGAGTGGTGAATATAGGGACGGTGTACCAGTATTCAAATATAGAGACTGAAGGAAATCAGGGTCTGCAGATGGGGACTGATAGTAGGAAGAAAAAGAAAGGCAGATGTCAAACATCAGCACAAAAATGGACACAGTAGCGAAAACAAATGAAGGATTGATGGAATTAATGGACCAAAGCCCTAAAATAAAAACCAGTACCCTTATTGAAGATTGGGTAGTGGATAATGTCAAGATACTAAGGGAAATGAATAAATCAATGTCCCAATGTGGGGGTCAATGTCCCAAATCCAGAGCTGGATGGGAAAGAAAGTCAAATTCCAACATGGGAATCAATACCCTAAAGAAGCTTTGGCTGAGGTCATCAACATCCCATATGAGAATCAATGTCCTAATACAGATCTGGTTGAGAGGAACCAATGTCCCACTGTAGGGGTGGGTAAGAAAGCCAATAACCCAAAGTAGAGATCAATGTTCCAGTTCAAAATTGGTTAAGGGAAATCGATGTCCCAGTGTGAGGATCAATTCCCCAGTATCAATGTCAGCCAATGATAAACAAGGATGAGTATAACAGTCAACATCTCAATGTGTTATCAGTGATAACCAAAGTCTCACTCACAATAGGGTTGTATAAGTCAGCTTACCGATATAGAAAACAATAGGACACATTTCTACACCCAAGGGGCTTCCCTAGGGAGGTTTTACTTTTATTATTTGCCCTGAAGACATAGTTTCTAGGCCCTCTTGCCCTTTCAAGCTTTTGGCTAAGTCCTCTACAGCAGGAAAATTTGGGATAGAGTCAGTATTCCGCATCAACATGCTCCAGTCTGGTTATCAACAATGGCTCCTCTTGGGGGCTTCTGTTTGAACTCTATCTCCAGAGAAAGCTTGCAAGTGAGTCCGTAGGATCCTGCCAGCCCAGGAGGTGACTTACTTTCCAGGAATTATTTCCTGAATAGAGAACAGGCCGTGGGCTCCTTCAGACTCAGTCCAAGCCAGTAACAGGTGAGATATAGCCATGATCCGTCATGTTCTTACCCGATTGGCCTGATATATGTCTAAGAAACACAGCTACCCTTGTTATTTAACATTGCATCTGTCATTTGAATGATTGCTTCCCACATTTTATAGCAGAGAAAAGCAAGGCCCTGAGAGTAAACTAGTTGGTCTCAGAGAAAGGACAGATATGAAACAAGAAGCCTGATTCCTGCCTGCATGCTCAGCCCTTTTCCAAGTGATTCAGGTTGGCATGAAGAGCTTCCCCTCCCCCCAGACATCTGTGGCTTCTGGGAATGTATTGCACAGTTTAGGCAAAGGAGTTCAAAACACCTGCCCCCCCCCCTTCACTGTCCTGCATCTTTCCCATCAGCGCTCAAATTCTCCCAAGTTGAGAGAGAGGATAAAGGCCCCTGTTGCTTCCCAGGGTTAGAGATGGAGTTGGAGAGGAAGATGGGAAAACCTCCCAGCTGCCCCAAGGGTTTAAGGGGAGGGTGTGATTTTTCTCTTGCTCAGACAAAGGCTGGGGCCATGGCATCTGTCAGCTCACTCTTGTGTTTCGCAGCTGCTCTGACAGTCAGACCCAAGGCAGGTGCCAGTTTGGGGAGGGAGGGAGCACACACACACACACACACACACACACACACACATGCATGCACACACAGGCACACTCACACTCCACTTCTTCCCCCTACTCCCTCCTGCATGCACACACAGGATCCCCTGTTGCCCCTCCCCACCCCAACAAGGTCACCCTGTAACCCCAAGATCTGGAGTTCTAGGGGCAAGATACAAGATTCCCAACCCATGTGGCCTGCTGCCCCTCCCCCACATACTTGTCCTGCCAAGCCCTGCTGCCAGCGCCCTTGGGCACCTTTGGCCAGCCAAGGAGGAGCTAGAAGGGAAGGGCCTATCTGGCAGGGGATAGGAGACTTTCATGCCTGATGGGATGCATCTCACTTGGGCTTCTCTCGCCCTAGCCAGGGGGTGTTCTGGAGACCCTCCTTGGAAGCTGGAAGAATGAGAAGCAAGCTACACAAACTCAGGGATGACAGACATTGATATGGGAAGTGAGGGGAACCTGGTGCATCATCAGACTGTGTGTGTGTGTGTGTGTGTGTGTGTGTGTGTATGTGTAAGAGAATATGAGTACACACCCAAACACACACACATATCATGCACGTTTTTGCATACATACATGTGCTTGTTCATACACAGGAGCCATGTGACAAGTTGGAAAAGTGTTTCCAATGCTTGAACAATCAAAATTACATTTACTCCATCTTTCTAAAAATATTTGTGTACATAAACTTAAATTTATTTAAGTTATATTACACACCACCTCACTCCAAAAAGAACATTTTTAAGGTAGCTGAGACTCCTTCCATTCAAATGATTCCTTGTAAAACCTACTATTGTCCGCATATTTTATTTTTAATTCTATGAACAGAGGAAATACGATAAGGAACCACAGGCAGGGGATAGGATGCTGGAAAGAGTTTTCCTATTAATAAGATGATGCAGGAGGCAAAGAATAGTTCTGGGAAAGCTGCTTGGTGAGGAAAAAAATGTATAAATTTTATACAAAGATGCTTCTGGGCCCCTCCCTGGTGCAGTCCTCTTGACCTCTTCCTCCCCACGCCAGATCTCCCAGCGGCCCCCCCTTGAGCTCGCTGCCTGTTCCAGCCCCCCTCCCACTGCCCCACAGCCCCCGCCCCTCCCCAGGGCCCCCTCCTCAGATGCAATCCCCCTGCTGTAATTTCTGGGGGAATTGCTTCATCTCGGGTGCAGATATATTTGTGTCAAGGTGCAGCTGCACAGATAGCCTTCCTCTATGCATAGTAAGAGGGCTGCAGAGAGAGAGGTTGTGCCCAGAGCAAGGCCTTATCAGAGCAAGCTGCCTGCCATTTATCTGATTCCCCATCAAATAGGAAAACGGGCCTCGGGCTGCTGCTTCCACTTTCCTTGGGAAAGCCATGGGGGGAATAATAATTTACTCCAATCTTTTTGTTTCCAGTGCTCACCTTCAGCCTGACACAGCCCCAGGTTTCTTTGCCAACCCCCTGGTCCCAGTTATACTGGCCTGGGGGCCCCCAAGGGCCCCACCCCAGGGACACCCCCAGAAATGCCCTTGCTGCGTGAGTGGACCTTCCTAATGGATTGCCATGAGGGGGAGAAGATACCCTTTGGCATCAAGGAGTGCGGATGTATGGGGAAAGGGAGCAGAGCCCTGGCAGGGAGCAGGGGAGTCTTGGCCTGGCTGCAGGGGGCTGGCTTCCTTCCCAGCCCCCACACATGTAGTTCTCTCTCTCTCTCTCTCTCTCTCTCTCTCTCTCTCTCTCTCTCACACACACACACACACACACACACACACACACA
>NW_004524740.1:2170628-2175571 GCF_000260255.1 Octodon degus | reverse complement strand
CACACACACACACACACACACACACACACACACACAGAGATGCATGTACTTGTCAGACTCGAGTCTGGGAGCCTCCTTGTACCTGGCTCTATCAGCACCTTCATCTCTGTGTGTCTGTCCATCTGTCTGTCTATCTGTGTCTGGAGTGGAGATGAATAGAGGCCAGGGGCAGTTTCTGTTCTATGTCACAGAGTCTGACCTCCCATCTCTGTTCACAATCCCAACGGCCAAGAACAAGCCCAAGACAAGATGACAGGGACAGTGTGAAAGGAGAGAGCTGAGGGAGGGGTCCCAGCCGGCCTGGCAGCCAGTCACTGTGCCTCACCCTCCCCGACTGAGGAGTGCTCCAGGGAGCAGCAGGCAGCCCATCTGGTGTAGAGGCTGCAGAGAGGTGGGCAGCGGGGAGGGGGCTGCTCCCCACAGGCCGGCCATAAATCACAGTTATGTGGCCAGGGGGCAGTGGGGAGGCAAGGGGCAGGGGGCAGCTACAGCCGCACACACAGAATGAGCCAGAGGCCAGGGTCAGGTGCAGCTGTAAATCGTCACCTAAATGCTTCTAAGAAAAGGCTAATCAGGGCGAAGTGACAGAACACACCCAGCCCCACCTGGCCCCAGTAGGCACACATGCCCATGCGTGTGCACACACACTCACAGATACAAAGGCACACTTGGATGTGCGCAGCATACAAAGCTGTGCACCAAAAGGTGTCACACCTATACCTGGGTGTGTGGACACAGGTGCTGACCACTGTCCTGTCTGTGCTTACACACACACACTCCCAGGGGGCTCTGTACCCACTCACATTCATTCATACCCAAGGGCACAAAGATGTTCCTAATATACCTCGGCATCTGCACTCGATGCAGGTGGGCAAGAGGACAAATCCCACTGGAAGGAAAGACGGGGACACTCAGCAGGACTACCGCCCCAGCCCTGGAAGCCCAGCATCTGCATTCCTCTCACAGCCTCTCCCTTGCTGCCCTTCCATCTTCATCCCTCCTCTGGAAAGAGCTCACCTTGTTTGACCTCTCCCTGCACCTAGGCTGGAGGGAGGCTCGTTCTCGTTCATTCACCAGCCCTTACGCAGCCCCCAGGCTTCAGCAGGCACTGTACTAGATGCTTATGAAACAATGCCCCATTATCAAACTTAAAACTTAGCAGAAAAGAGACACGAGGGAGGCTGGCTGCTCTCCCCCTGGAGCCCTGGGATACGCAGCTTACATTTCCCAGGGTTTCCCTGGAGGGCCTCATAACCTGTTCTTCTCTGTCCAAAGGCAGTCATTCTGTCCAGGGAGAAAAAAGAGGGCTGGACCTAGCCTTTCTAAGAAATGCCACACTCAACCTCTAAATGGAATGAACAGGAGGGGACCCACCGCAGGAGACAGGGGGCACTGCCCACTGGGCCCAAGCATGAGGTCGCAGAGCTCTTTCTTGACACTGCCGTCTTCACGGGTCTCCTGGGACTCAGTAATTCAACTGGATCTTCTCTGCTTCATCCTCCACTGCAGAGCCTTTATGCATTTCCAAAAGCCTCCCTAGGGTTGAGCAGAGGGGGAAAGCAGGACTGAAAAGTAGGACTTTGGAGCCCCAGCCTCACTTCTACCCTTTATCGCCTTGCCCTATTGGACTTCCTAAGAGGACCTCATTTGAATGAATGCTTCCATGTGTGAAAAACATTAATCCGTAGACCAAAGTCAGCTTGGCCTTGGAATCCTTCCCACCTCCCCATAGGGCTCAGCCTGATGGTCTCTCCACAGCGCTCAGGGCTCCTATGCCACCCCTCCAAGCCTATGAGCTCCCATCGCCCTTATGCCCCACCCCTCTCCCCTCCTGCCCTGAGCCTTACTTGAACTCATCATCCAATTATTCTTTTAGTGCCCGTGACAGAGAAACATGTACACAGTCTGCAGAAGGCAGGGTGCGGGGGTACAGCCTCCTCTTACAAAAGAGGGAGCTGAGGCTCTGAGCATTTTGGTGATCTGAGGCTCTGAGTTTTGATGATCTGCTCAAGGTCACTGTCAGCTTGAGAAAACCATAGGAACATTCTTGCCTCCAGGCCCAGAACCCATTCTCTCTCAAAATCTTCTACCCCAGCATGACTGTGGAGCAGGAGTCGCCCTTCATTTGGTGCACTGAGACTTAGCAGAAGAATGCGGTTCTGGATGGCCAGTCAGTAGCTAGAAGAGGAAGAGGCAGGAGGGGACCCAGACATCCTTGAAAGCAGAGAAGGGCAAGGAGCTGAGTACTCTTGGGTGAAGTGTCTATAAATGGAGACCTGGCCTGGCCCCCAAGGCTGTTCCCATCTTCAGGTGTAACACCATGCCTCCTCCCTTGAGGGGTGGCTTCCTGCAGGCAGATGCCTTAGGAGAGGACAGAGAAGAGACTTGGGGCTCTAGAGCATTTTCTGAAACCCCTGGAGCCTCCATTTTCCCGACTCCTAAATGGGGATAACAATAGCATGTGCCCGGGACTATTGGCAGAATTAAATCTTGTTGGGCCAGTAGCTGTCTATGAATACTGGCAGCTCCCTCTGCGAGTTGGTGGGGGTACATGGGTGTGGGCTGTGTACATACGCATTGGTGGAAAGGGCTGGGATGGGGATACCACACCTTCCCTGGCTGGGTCTGCAAAGGGCTTCAGTGCTGGATCTGGCTTGCCAATGACAAGGACACGGGGTGCGGAGCAGTGGTTCTTACTTTTTTCTTCCTCTTCCTTTCCCTCCCTCATCCCCTTCCTTCCCTCTTTCTCCTCCTTTTTCTTCTCTTTCTCGTTCTCCTTCTCCTTCTCTTTCTTCTCCTCCTTTTTCTTCTCTTTCTCGTTCTCCTTCTCCTTCTCTTTCTTCTCCTTCTCCTTCTCCGCCTCCTCCTTCTCTTACCAACTGACTGTCTTTCCTCACCTGGGAAAAGACCAGTCACCTCAGACTCCAAACAGATAAATAATACTGAGGTGGGCCCTTCCCAGTACACTCAGCTTCTTGGATTTTTGCTCACCTAGGACTGCTCCCTTGCCCACTCAGGGCCATGCAGAGGCCTCAGGTTCTCCCCAGCAATCACCAAGAGGAGGACTAGCCCATCACATTGCCACAGAGGACACTTCTACCGACATGCAGGAGAGGAGAAGCATGGACTATGGGAAGGGCCTCCCCCAACCTGGGAACCCCACCACCATCAGCTTCTTCACCAAGGAAGCCAGCTTCACTAGCAGCCAGGGCGCACCATGGGGAGAGGCATAGTCTCAGCCTAGCACCTCATGCCCCCCAGAGACCTGAAAGTCTGAGAGTCCCCCAAGTGGACACCATAAAGAGCAGAGCACGAAATCAAGGAGGGGTGGAGCGTAGGCTGGTGGGCCATCAGACTCAGGCAGGCCTGTTTCACACCACTGCCAGCAGAGCCAGTGCTCTTGGTGTTGAGAAAATAGTGGTCAGCAGCTCGTCACAGTCCACTGGCTCCAAGAAGCCCTTTGCAAAGTGGCTGAATGGGATCCAAGTACAGAGACACCTATCTACATGCCTGCTGCTCCCCCTGTCCCTGCCTTAAGCACAGTTATCTCATGGCTACATGCACGAGTACCTGTGTTTGCTAGGCACTGCAGCTACAGCCAGGATCATGCCCTGAGCAACCTGCTTCCTAACAGGAAATACAAACATGAGAAGTGATCGTCCCGGGGCTGGCGAGCAGGTGCAATTATAGGACCTCAGCCATGTACAGAGGAAGGAGTGATTAACTCGGGTCAGTAGGGCATTTCTCAGAGGTGTTGTCTTAGTGGAGTTTCTTTGGATGCATAGGAGTTTGCCAGGTGGACGAGGTGGCAAAAGGATCATAATCATTGCTGCCTCTGCCAATATCACTGGTCACACACTGCATTCCTTGTCCCCCAAAAGTTGGCCAGCATTTTTCATTATGAGTTTCTTTTACCTACCACACACTCCATGCTGTTCTAAACGTTTGAAGTGTTCTTCCATTCCTTCCCTTGACTATTCTCTATCCAGCTTTCAAGGCTGACATGATAGAACTGTCTTTCCTCTAAGGCCTCCGAGACCTATGGCCCTTATAAATTTGGCCAAGCATCTTGTGTCCCCCTTAATGCTTTAGCACACTTATGTTCATGTCTTTGCTCCGTGAAGGCAAGGATTGTGTGGTACTCCAGGATCTGGAACAGTGCCTGATATATTTCAGGAGCTGGAGGATGGATGGATGGATGGATGGATGGATGGATGGATGGGTGTATGGATGGACAGACGGATGGATGGATGGATGGATGGATGGATGGATGGATGGATGACTTGTTCAAGGAGTTAAAGTAAGTGAGAGTATGTAGATGCAAGAGAAGGAGTGATGGGGGAGAACTGTACGAGATAAAGTTGAAGAGGCTGGCAGGTGGGGTCCTGGAAGGCCCTGTGGGCATGCCTAGCATACACTGGCATACATGGTAACTGCTAGAACATTTGCAGTACAAGTCCTCCTTGAGACCTATTCCTACCCTTCCTTTACAAATGAGGAAGCTGAGGTCTAGAAGCAGAGCTTGCTTCCGATCAGAGAGCAAAGTCAGGGGCTCTGTTGGGAATGTGTCCTTGGGCTGGATGTCCTGATCCAGGACACACTCAGCCCCTTCAACCCAGGAGGAATTTGGATGTGTGAGACCTACACTTACTCTGGATGGGTCTCCTGGGGTGGGCCTGACTATGTGTGTGTCACCAAAGGCCATGTGCTACACCTGTCCCCGTAAGCACACCTCTTCCACTCAGAGAAAGTGACTAAAATCCCAGCTTAATCTAGTTCATCCAAAAGGAGAGAAGATCGGCTTGAATAACTGAGGAGGGAAAGCAGGATCCAGGCGCTTCAGCAATATCACCAGGCCTTATAAATGTGTCTAAGGGCTGGCCATATCTTCTCTTCCCTTCTCCCCTCCCATCCCTTCCCTTCCCCTCCCCTCCCCTTTCTTC
>NW_004524740.1:2149370-2170410 GCF_000260255.1 Octodon degus | reverse complement strand
TTTCCCTTTTCCTCCTCCCCCCACCCTGTGATGTGCTTCCTGCATGTATGGTAAAGAAAGCTGGATAGAAAAACATGTGCACAACACAATGGAGGTTATAGGGCAGCAGGAGGACAAGCTTGCCTCTCCCAGAATCTGTATATAAAACTTCAGCCTAAATATCCCAGTGGTCTAAGCCCTATTGCAGTTCCTGTGCTCAGAAAAGTGAGTTATTATGATCTGGCAACCCTGGATCTCATGTGCACCCTGGAGGCCAGAAGGGGACCTGAGACAGTGGTGGACAGCAACACAAGTGGCATGGAAAGAGGAAGACTCCTCTTCCACTGCAAAGGAAGCCGTGCTGTGACAGTAGAGCAGGGAGGCCTGTGGCAGGTGACCACGGGCACCTTCTCATAGTGCTGGATGACAAGGGCAGCGCTTACACGTGCACTTGAGAAGAAGCATCTTCACCATCATCGCACTTAGAGCATGCCATCTAAACCCTCTGCAGGAATCGTTGCGTTTGTTCTTAAACTTGGAGTGAGATAACCCAGACTTGAGTCCAGTTTGGATCATTGCTGATGTCTTTGTTTGCTTCCCCATCTACAAAATGGGTTGGATATAGCTCACCTTTCTGGAGCTGCGGGAAGGGGTTTCCAGGAACTGCAGAAGGAGGCAGGGCCTGCACAAGAGGGCATTCTCGGGAATGCTTGCTCACTGCAGTCTGGGTGCAGGCAGGAACAAGGCAATGCCGTTAGCAAACCAGAAGGGGTTCAGGCCAGAGAAGCAGCAGGCTGACTCCCAGGCCGACTCTAGGAAGTCCTGTGCTGGGACCCTTCTGGCCCAGCCCCTTGCTACCCAGTGAAGGGGACAGCAAGGGAAGTTAATGGATTACCAGGAGGGGGAGAAGAAGAAGAGAGGATTTTTCATTTTAAAATGTTCTGAAATAATTCATATTTGCTTTGCAGGATGGCGTTGTGTGCTGTCAGCTCTGTAATAACTTCTAGGCCTTTATTTATTGTTTTGCCTTAATGATTTCGTGTTTCTCCAGTGTTGAGAATTCTCAGTGTCTTGTAACCCATAATGGCAGAGAAGGCCCAGGCGTCAGCCAGCCTGGGGGAGGGGGTGGCAGACCCTGCCAGTCTCCCGGAAGTGGCAGAGCCTAGTGCAGGAAGCAGAGGTGCACCCACTCTGCACAAGCTCTGTGTTCATGAGCACGATTCCTGCACACCCAAGAGCTGGGACTATCCTTCCCATTCTACAGGTGCTAATACAGAGGTTTGGAAAGATTTTGTGTGACCAATTCCACTCCAGCCTGCTGTCTACTAGTGCATCTTCCTTAGTATATGTTGGAGTCA
This sequence comes from Octodon degus, assembly GCF_000260255.1. NCBI lineage: Eukaryota > Metazoa > Chordata > Mammalia > Rodentia > Octodontidae > Octodon > Octodon degus. Next base: position 2,169,073 of record NW_004524740.1, on the reverse strand, counting down.
TGGGGGGAGGGGAATCTTCAAAATATGAGTCCCCAGGGCCCATCTTGGATGATTGGGATTCAGTAGGTCTAGCATGGAGCCCAAGGCTCTGTGTTTGACAAGGTGCCCCAGGGATTGCAGCCACAATGGGGTACTCAATGCAGCCTCACCAGAACACCGTGAGTTAGATCCAGCTCTTCAAGAACTTGTCAGCTAAACTTGCACACATGTCCCATCAGCATCTTCTGTCCCTCTGTTATTCTCCGTCCTGGATCTCTGAGGGTTCCTACTCCCCAACCCCTCTACCCCACACCTTTAGCCCCTTCTGTGAAGTAAGAAGAGGAAGGGGAGGGGAAGAAAGGAGGCTTTCTTGGTTGCCATGGTTACTGTCTACCTCCCAGTCTGGGGGCCGGTAGTAGCTTCACTGTGAGCCTCCAACCAAGGCCTTGCAGGGAAGCAAGCTGTCCTGCATAGGAGAGGCAGAGGGCTGGGCAGAGGACCCTAGTGTCTGGGGACATGGGAAAGTGTAACATGGGCTGGGAACAGGGAAGGGGACCTATGGCCCAGGGAGGCTAAAGCAGAGACCCAGCCCCTCCAGATGCTGGGGCTGCGGCCTTCAGCCCAGGGGGCAGGGAAGGGTCTGAGCAGAAGCTGAGGCTGACAGGGCCTGATGCTCTCTGAGCCCAGAACTGGCAGGGGAGATGGGGCAGGTGGTGGCAGAGAGGCAAGGACGAGCAAGACAGCCAGAGACGCTGGCACAGGACAGAATCAGAGCCACAGAGCTGGGAAAGACCAGGACTTGGAAAGCAGAGATACGGAAACAAAGCAGAAGAACCCTTCACAGACCTGGGACTGCAGCCCATTCCCTGCACTGGTGGGGCCAGGGCTGGCATGGCCAGGGGTCCCAGCCTGCTGGGCTGGGCTGGCAGACGGGATGGTACAGGCTGCAGCAGAGGCAGATGGAGCAAGGAGGGGCCTGACTCCCAGCCCACCAGGGAATGGCTGGGATTGTCTGTTCTTTGGAGCCCTCCCACTGCGCTCTACACCTCCTGCCTCTGGGAGCATGGCTTGGAAAAAAAGAAGATGAAGAAAAGAAGCTGCATTTTAGAGCCAGCATCTCCACCTCCTCCTGCTCCCCTTGGGCTTTTCTTTCCCCGCCAATGGCACATATTGCCTGCCCCCAGCCTGGCTATGGCAAAGACCAGGATGTTGCCCAGGGACTGGGAGGACAGTGGGTATGAGAAAGGGAACAGGCAAGATGTGGGAGGTGATGTTTTAGAGGGAGGAAATAGAAGATAAGGAGCTGGACACAGTGGTGCGCAGCTATCACCCCAGCACTCTGTGAGGCTAAAGCAGGAGGATCGTAAGTGCAAGCCCAGCCTGGACAGTTTAGCAACTTAGCAATAAGGAGCTGGGGAGGTAGTTCCGTGTGAAGGTCCTAGGTTCCATCACACACACACACACACACACACACACACACACACACACACGGAAAGTGGTGATCAATGATGGTATACAGATTCCATGAAACCCTTTACCTGTGCTAACACATTTAACCTTTCTAAGGGCCCTAATCAATGGTTGCTATTACTCTAATCCTCATTTTGTAGATGAGAAACTGAGGCAAAAGAGGATGAATAAGATTCCTGAGGTGACAAGCTCGGACTTGACACAGAGAGGGGATTCAACTTCATGCTTGTGTGAAGTTAGCTAACAGACAAATTGTAAAGCCCAGCTGAACTGAATCGGCATAGTCTGGGTTTGAAAGGCACACCTGAGATTGCTGCCAGCAGCCTAAAAGCAGGACTGGCGAGGACAACAGTGCTGTTGGTTCTCCTGGAGAAGCTTGTTACATTGGCTTGCCTGATATGAACTGGGCTGTTATCATCTGAGGAGCTTGGGACCTCATTGTTGCTAAGGATGGCTGCAGTTCTTTCCAGAGGAGCTCTGAGCGTCACGGCCTGGCTCCACTGCAGATCCCTCAGCCTTCTGGCATAGATCCTTCACCCCAGTAGCACAGACTGTCTAGCTGTTACTCCTGGCCTTGGGGCCTCCCCACTGCAGATCTTTGATGCAGACTTCCATGAGACATTGTTGCGGGCTCTGGGCCTCCAACAGGACCCACGAGGCCATTGTTGTGCACTCTAGTTCTTCAGCTGGACTCATGCAGGACATTGCCATGGGACCCAGGCCCTCAGCTGGATTCTTTGGGTCTCTAGTGTGTGGACAGGTCTCCCACACTCTTGAATTTGACTCTTGGGCTGAACATTATAAAATAATCCAATAAATTATGAGTCCTGTATTAAACCTTTTCCCTTTTGAACTCTGCCTGCCACAAAGCTCTTGGCCACCACATGCTATCCTCTACTGTCCCTCCCACCTCCTACCTCCTTTGGGATGTTTAATTTTTCCTTTTGGAGGTAAGGGGCCAGGACTGCACTAAGTTGCTCAGGCTGACCTTCATTTCCTGCCTCAGCCTGCTGAGTAGCCGGGTCTACAAGTGTGTACCGTGGTACCTAGCTTTCCTTTTCCTTTTTGGTCCCCTCCTTCCCAGCATTCTAACCAGCCTTTATTCCTTTCAGCAGTGAGTTGTGGTCCGCCCAGCCCTCCATGCCAGCACCACTTAGTGCCCGTGTGCCAGCAGGGACCTGTGTGGACACAGGGACACCACCACACACGTGTGACTGCACCGCTCCTCGTGTGACTGCGTGCACTTGGGCCACACACACAAGCAAAGCTACCACTCCCACCATACCCGGGCAGCATCTGGAGCTCTCCCCAGCAGGACACTAGCGGTGGCAAAATAACCTCAAACAATGGCTGAGCCAAAGAAAAAGATAGAAATGTGCTTGGCTTTTTAGTGAAGTGTAGTAATGTGCTTGGCCGTGGGTTCTGGGCCCAACCTCTACCTTTGTAGGTTTTGCTCTGTTGCTGTAGCCTCCTGTGTGCTCGTGGCTTGACAGCACCAGCTGCTAAGCCCCCGCAGATGCCGTGCCCCCCAGCTCCTCCCACACCTTCTCTCCAGCCCTTTCCAGGAAGCAGGCCCTGACTGTCCCACTTCACAGGTAAGGATCCTGAAACACAGAGCCACAGAGAGAGGAAGATTCGAACCAGAGGCCAGCCTGAGGATCTGTGAGGCCTGAGGATGTGCAGGTGGGCCATGAGCTCACCTGTCTGGAATGCACTGCCTCACTGTCTGGGCATGTCTGGGCCTCCCTTAGACCAAGCTGCTGGGTGTGGATGGGGTCATGCTGAGCTGCTCCATAGGAGGCCTGGGCTGGCCCATGAGCACTGAGGTGTGACAAAGGCTGTCCCCAGGGGGAGGAAGCCAATGTGAACACACGGACTGAGCAAGCACCGGATAGACTCATCACTGCCCCAGGCTCAGGCACCTCTGTCCAGCTGTTTGACCCAACTTTCTGCTTACCTTCTCTGCACCTGACTTTCACTGTGCCCTCAGAACAAAGCCAAGCTTGGTCAAATTTGGACACTGCCGCCCTATAAAGGAAATGAAGATGAAAAGTAAAAAGGCCATGGCAGGCCATGGTGGTGCATACCTGTCAACCCAGCACTTTGGGAGGCTGAGGCAAGAGGGTCACAAGTTTGAGCCTAGCCTGGGTAGTTTAGCAAGATTAAATTATAAAATACAAAAGGACTTGGGGGGCCAGCGAAATAGCTCAGTGGTCTAAAGCACTTGCTTAGGCAAGCTTAATCAGCCACAGGGGACCATGAGTTCGATCCCTGGTACCAGATGTCAGGCCAGCCCCACCCCTAGGGTGGGCTAAACTGACGGGGGGGGGGGGGGGGGAGGCCTGGGGATGTCATCAGTTTGAAGGTCCTAGGTTCAATCTCAGTATTATTAAAAAAAAAAAAAAAGCCATTTCCAGCTTTGTACTGGAAGAGAAAGAGAAGCACCTTGAAAAGTTGATGACAGTGGTTGTTAAAGGAGAAAGGTTCTTAGTTTTCCAAAGAGCACCTTTGGAAAAGGCGGACACATAAGGCACAGGAAGAGCAAGTAGCTTCATTTTTCTATGACAAGATGATGCAAAGGCAACAATGGGAAGTGGGTTGTGGTCAGCTGACAGACCTTGTGACCCAGACAAGGAGCTGTGATTTTGTAGGCAGTAGAGAGCTGTCGTGGTTTGGGTTTTTTGTTGTTTTTTTTTTTCTCCCCAAATGGAAGCAATATAATACAGGACACATTTTATAATGAATCACCCAAAGAATTGTATACAACAAGTTCAGGAAACCTATCCACACACTAAACCCTAAAGAATCCAGTCAAGGGCCTAGACCACATAACAACCTCCCATAAGTCCATCTGGAGGCCTAGAGTCCACAATGAAGTCCCATGCAGGCCTCCTTCATGGATCTCTGCTGGAAAGGCCCAAAGATCATTGGTAGAAGCTAAGAAGTCTATGCCGGCTGGATGAAGGATCTGTGCTACCAGGCTGAGGGAATCTGAGCTAGAGCTAGGAAGTAACATTCAAGGTAAGCCCCAGAGCTCCCCCAAAAGTACCACAGCCATCTTCAGCAACAGTGAGGTCCCAAGTTCCCCCAGGGATGAGGAAAGCTGAGTTCCCATCAACAAAGCCAATGCGACAAGCTTCTCCCTGAGGCTGAGCAGTGCACCATCTTCCCCTCCAGAGCCAGGAAGCAATGCTCTAGATGAGGACCAGAGTATCTCCAAAGTTCATCAGGAAAGCCAGCATGACAAGGTCCTCCAGCAGAACAGCCAAGAGAACTAATCACTTCCAACAGTTCCTACAGCTTCTCCAAACAGCATCCCTAACAGCATTTTTGCAGCTTCTCCCGTGCTGCCTTTTATGCTGCTGGCAACAAACTTCAAGTGGGCCTCTTGCACCCAGAACCATACTTGTTTGATTCAGCTGGGTGTAATAAGTTGACCACCAGTTAGAAATCCACTACAAGAGCCATGAAAGATTGCTGGGTTAGGGAATGCCTTGGGAACTGTGTTTCATTTAGGAAGACTGATCTCTAGTTATGAACAAAATAAATTAGAAATATCCAGATAAGGGCTATCCAGATAGCTCAGAGGGCTAAAGCACCTGCTTAGGCAGGTCCAGGGACTGGAGTTCAATCCCCAGCATGCCATGCCAGTCCTGCCCCCCCAGGACATGCTGAGACAGCAATCAAGACTGGGCGTGGTAGCACACCTGTAATCCCAGCTCATGGGAGGCTGAAAAATAGGAGAATCACTATGGGTCCAAACTGTGTAGTGAGATCCTATAAGCCCTATTCTATTTTTTTATTGAGAAATAAATATGAATGAGACAGTTTCACAGCTGATTAATAGGACAGTTTTGATAGTCAATACATTGTACATTGTTATCTTCTTAGTGGTTATCCATAGTACAAGAAGCAGACAGGATATTCTGTCCAAACACTGTTAGTACACCTCTTTCTTCGCATTGAGCTAAGCAAAAGTAGCTGTAAGTTTATCCTATTTTGTATATATAAATACAAAATGATCTTTCCTTTGAACCCTATTCTAAATACATAAAGATTATTAAAAAAATCCAGATTAGAATATAGCACAAGGGGGCCAGGGAGATGGCTCAGTAGAATAACCACTTCCCTGGCAAGCACAAGGACCTGAGTTCAATCCCCGGTTCTGAAAAAAAAAAAAAAAGAAAAAAAAGAAAAGAATATAGCACAAAAGTACAGGCCCAAAAGCTTGGGGTTAATTCCTGAGTCTGATTGCTTTAAAATTTTGAATTATGTTTGTTTATGTGAATAGATTCACATGATTGAAAATTGAAACAAGATATAAGACAATGGCTGAAAAGTGAAGCTGCCCTCCCCATGCTCCGTGGTCCAGCCATCTGTCTAAAAGCAAGCGCAGTGGTAGTTTGAGAGCTTTCCCTTTGAGCACCTTAGACATCAGCACATGGAGAGACATCCTCTTACCAGCAGTGTACTGCTTCATTGTAGTTGTACATTTGTGTTATTTCTGCTCTTTTTCCCGCTGTCTCGCTTTCCTCTTTCTATCTCTTTCTCCCTTTTTCAGTGCTGGGAATTGAACCCAGAGCCTTCACACTGACTGACGTCCCCAGCACTTATTTTTTTATTGCAAAACAGGTTATCACCGAGTTGCTCGGACTGGATTCGAGCGTGTGGCTGTCCCACCATGGCTGGGATTACAGGCCCGTGCCACCGTGCCCAGCTACTTCTGTCCTTTTGCTCCTACTGAAAACATTGTAGCAAATAACCTTGAATCTATATTACTTTGCATCGTTATCTACTTATTAATTCAACAGGTTTTTTACTATATGTTAAGCCAGAGCTACAGCAGTAAAACAACAGGTTTTTTAAAAATCCCTGCACTGATGGAAAAAAAAAAAACTTCCAATATACACATTAGTATAGATCTTTGGGATATATTCCTAGAGGCGAAAGCACCAAATCAAAGTGTCAGTGCACTTTTAAGCTTTAGTAGGTAAATCCCACCCTAAAATATTTATATAAATTATATCATTACTTACAATGTGTGAGAGTACCTGTTTCCCTACCATTTTACCATTAAAACGTTATCAAACATGTAGATCTTTTCCAGTATAAGGGGTAAAATAACAACTGTAAGTTTAATTTGCATTTCTCTTATGATGAGTGGAGTTAAGCATCTGTTTATATACACATATTTCTTTTGGAGATACCATCTCACTAAGTCTCTAAGTTGCCCAGGCTTGGCTCACATACAGCGCTCCTCTCGAAGTGCTGGGGTTACAGGCACGCACCATCATGCCCAGATTTTTCATATATTGAAAAGTAATTTTCAGGTCGTTTTCTGCCAACTTTCTGATGGCCTTTTTGCATATTCTTTTTCAATTTTGGATCTTTTTCATATTGATTTACAGATTCTCTTTATTTAGTGAGATGCTAAATATATACAAACAAAAGGCACACAGCAGTACAGAAGTGGAACCCAGGTTCTCAGACTCTACATGTAGAGAGAGCTCTCTCTCCATGGAAACGGAAATGCCTGCCCTTGTTAATAAGACACATGTAGACCATGAGAACACATCACCTGTAGGCTATGAGTAAAGCCATGAGGTCTTAGCTCTGCAGAAGTCACTGCCCAGTGGACAAGCACAAGTGTGATGACAAGTTTGAGCCCAGCCTGGACAACTTGGAAAGACCCTGTATCAAAATTTTTATAAACTTTAAAAACAAATGAGAGGGGATCGGGGAGATAGCTCAGTAGAATAAGTGCTTGCCTGACAAGCACAAGGTCCTGAGTTCAATCCCTGGTACCACAAAAAAAAAAAAAAAAAAAAAAAAAGTGAGAGGCTGAGGAGATAGCTCAGCAGACTAAAGCACCTGCTTAGGCAAACTTTGGCAAGCACAGGTACCGTGGTATGATCCCTGGCACCACATGCTATGCTAGCCAGAGTCCAGGCATAGTGGAGCACACCTGTAATCCCAGCACTGAGAAGGCTGAAAGAAGGAGGAATACTATGAGTCCAAGCTGCGTAGTGAGACCCTGCAAAAGCCAAATACATTTAAAAGAGAGAGAGAAAAAAAGTAGTTCATTGTGAAGGCCCTGGGCTCAATCTTCTGTAGTACAAAAATATCACTCATTCATTAATTTTCTGAGTCTTGCGAACCCATCCTGTCTTCAGGTACCCAAGGTCTCCATCCTGAAGTGTCGGGACCACAGGAGACAAGCAGAAGGGGGCTGACATCCGGGCTCTGGGACAGAACCTGCCAAGTTTCCACCTGAATAGGAAAAGAGCACTGGTGTGCACAGGCCTAGGCAGGCTTAGCGTCCCACCCTTCAAAGCTGGAGGAGAGAAGCTGCAGCCATAAATCGCCAGCTCCTCCTGCTGTGCCCAGGGCTGTGGAGCAGGGAGTCTCCACGGCTCTCCAGTCCCACCGCTGTGACCCCGGCTAATCCAGCCTCCTGGCCCATCTGACACACACTTCCACTTAACATTTTGTTAGCGACTCTATAAACGAGCTCTCCCTGACCTCCAGTCCCTGGCTAATTGCTGGTTTCATGTACAAGACTAGCTTAATTTTACGTGATAATTACCTGAGAGCGGCGATACATATGGCATTGCATGTTTGAAATGTCAGGCCTGGAAAACTACCAAGTGGCCGGAGTCAGGGCAAAGGGAAGAGGCAGCAGGGGCGGGAAGGGAGATGGAAATGCCCAGTGCAGACGGAGCTGCAGAGAACGCTTAGGGCTCAGAACCCTCTGTGGGCACAGTACAGCCAGGGGCACAGGCACGGCAAATTTCCCAGCCTCACGTGTGCACACCCACATGACAGACAAGCAGGTTGGAGGCACAGCTTATACACACTCTCTGTCGCCCTCTGAACAAAGGCCCACTGAGTCTCCATTCTGTGCCAGGCAGTGTGTAGTTACCAACACTGCTTTCAACCACCCCCACCCAACATACACACACACACACACACACACACACACACACACACACACAATCTAGAGAGGTTGGAGGTGTTTGAAGGGCATCTTTGGGTTGTTACAATTACTTGGCAATGGATATGGGTACTACAGGCATTAAATATGCAAGGCCCAGGAGTGCTGAGTCTAAGTGGCCTGCTGTGCCCAAAACAACCCCATGCAATAAAGTAATAGCCATCCCAAGCTGGGCATGGTGGAGCACACCTATTATCCTACCATCCTGGGAGGCTGAGGCAGGAGAACTGCAAGTCTGAGCAAAGCCTGGGCAACTTAGAAACTTAGGGAGAGACTGTCTCAAAATAAAAAATAAAAAAGAGGAGGGATGTAGGTCCATGTAAATGTCCTGGATTCAATCACCAGGACCCCCACAAAAGAGAAGGAAGGAAGGAAGGAAAGAAAGAAGGAAGGAAGGAAGGAAAAGAGAAGGGAAGAGGAAGATAGCAGAGGGGAAAGGAGGGTAGGGGAGGAAAAAATCAAAACCATCCCCAAGGAAGGGCCTCCTGCAAAACACCCGGTTGAGAACCGTCACCCCAAAGCCAGGGTTACAGCCATGAAGAAGCCAAGTGGCTCTGCCCTCTTAGAGTTCACAATAAGAAAAGGACAAAAATGGCAAAGGATTATAATTCATGAGAAGAGAGCAATAAAAGGGGACCAGGAACATGTAGCAAGAGAAATGACAGAGCCAGGGCTCACAGGAGACCTCCCTTAAGAAGTGCTGTCTCGGAAACAAGCCAGGCACAGAAGGATTAACAGGCTGAGAATGCTCTCATATGGGGCACCCAGAGTCACCCCATCACAGACACAGAAGCGGGCCAGCGCTCACCAGGGCTGGGGAAGGGAGCAATGGGAAGTCTGCTTAAGGAGCAGAGTCTCAGTTTGGATGGACGAGAAAGTTCTGGACAGCAGCAGCAGCTGCTGGATAGGGAGGCAGATCTTTGGTATGTGGGAAGGGAGCCTGAGATGGAGGGTATCAGAGGGAGAAGGGAAAGGGGAGAAGAAGAAGGAAGAAGCGTCGTGTACATACACCTGCTCCACACAATGGATGGAGCCAGATGTACTGCACCTGTGCGCTGATAAAAATAAAGAAATTTAAACAATAAAAAGGTTACTAATATAAGGCCATGGAGCTGTGCACTTAAAGTGGTGTAAATGGTCAATTTTGTTATGTATACTTTACATCATTTTTGTAAAGCAGGCAGAATCCAAGGCTTCATCTATTTATTGCAGAGTGGGTGAGTGGTGTAGAGAAGCCCGGGGCTGGAAGAACATCCCTCCCTGCTTCCTCACCAGGAGAAACAAGAAAAAAATCTCAGCTTCAGCCCAACAGCCAGAGAAGAGCCCCCTCTGGCTCACAGACAGTAGAGAGGATCTAAAGGGTGGGACCTCCAGAACTCTGTAGAAAGTAGGGAGGGGCTATATAAGGCAGGACTCAAGATTTGGCCATGAGGTACGCTTGTGGGCCAGGCAGCATTTGCATGGGCTGGGACAGGTGCAGAAGACTCTGTCCCCTAGGCAGTGTGAAGGACAAAAACCCATTGTTCTCCTTCCCCCAGCATCTCTAACTCACGTGCTCGGCATGGAGGTGAGCAGATACAAAAGTGTCTCTGCATGTGTGTGCATGTGTATGTCCACCCCGTGCCGCACTCCGGGGTGCACAAGTGTCCTGCAGAGGAATAGCTTAGGATCTTTCTATTTTAGCAGCACTTGGGATTGAACCCAGGACCTTCCCATATCCCCAGACCTCTTTATTTTTTTTGTTTTGACACATGGTCTTGCTAAATTACTAAATTACCTAAGTGGGGTTCAAACTTGAGATCTTCCTGCTTCTGCCTCCCACAGTCCACCACCACAACCCAGCTCTCAGATTTATTTTTCTCTCACTATTCCAGGGAACAGGACAAGGCAGGCCCCATGATGGTCAGACAAGGGAATATAGGCAAAGAAACAGATGACCCAGCCACCTGGAAGGACCCTGCTCCACACTCAAACACACACAGGCCACAGGAGCAAGCACAAAGCACAGTTCCCAGGCCCGGGAGAGCTCTAAAAGCCCCCTTTGCCTCCTCGCCCACAGAACTGTTGGACTCCTGATCTGTGTTGGAGTAAATTGCTTGCTTAATGAGATTTCAATTAACAAAAACAAATTAAAATCACTTTGGTAATTAAGTTGCTGTGAACCTTGCCAGCAGGTCTCCCTCAGACCTCAGATTTCCACGGGGAGGGAGCTGGCAACAGGGATCCACGCAGGGTAAGGAGCTCCCCACCTCCTAGCCTCCGGGAGTCCACCTGAAGCACCTACCCTGAAACCAGAGGGATGGGAGAAAGGCAGGAATACCGGGGAGGCAGAGCAGGAACCCAAATTCAAATGGAAGCCCTGCTCCTTGGCAGCTGCGTGAGCTGGGACTTGTTCATTAACCTTCCCAAGCCACAGTGTTCTCATCTGCAAAATGGGGATTATGCCAATCCCTCCATCACTGGGCTATACCAACATGAAGTAGATGATGAATATATAGCAAACAGGGCCTGTCCCCTGATTCAAAGGGTTCTCATAGAATTTTCCAGACTTCTGGTTTGCTTTGTTTTGGACACCAAATAACATCTCCAGGACAGGCGTGTTTCTCTAGGTGACTGAAGATCCCCCCCAGAGGTTTCCTTAGAGGTGAGATATCTCAGGTTCCAGCCCACCCAGGCCTATCTTTTCCCATCAGAACCAGTAGCCCAACTCTGGGCATATAGCTTTCTCTCCTCAGGTCACCCGGAGAACAAATATTCCTGTCTCTGGGTTACAAAGGACCCACATTCTGTACGCAAGAAGCCTGGGATCTACTGAGGGAGTGCTGGCGTCACTGGCCTCCATTCCACGGAGCAGAACCCACCTAATGACATATCCAGCAGCTGAAAGAGACAAGCAATGCCCAGCGCTGGCAGCAACGGGAAGAGTCCACACTTTCATCTATTGCCGATGAGCCGTAAATTAGAGCAGCTTCTCTGCAGGGCAAGTTGGGCACACACAGCAAAGCCTTGCAATGAGCATTTCCTTTGCTTCCTGATTTTCCTGCTAGGAATTGCTCAAGGAAATGGTCCAAGATGTATGCAAAGGTTTAAAAGCAAGAATCTTCGTCTCTGCATTATTTGTTATAGCAATAAACCGGAAGTAACTGAAATGTTCAGCAGCCAGGTCACACACTGCAGTGCATCTGTGCTCTGGACCGTCAGGACACCCCGACAAGCACTCACCAGACACGTTCAAAAAGGGGAAACCACTGACGTATGTATTGGGTGCTCCACAAGGCTTAATTGTAAAAACTTCAAAAATGTAACTGCTACAAGTCAACAAAAATGCCATATGCACATTAAATTATTAAAATCTCTTTTTACACATTTTTGTCTTGTGAGTTTTTAAAAACAAAATTCTAACTTTAATTTTTAAACCATTGTGTGCTACCTTCATCAGAGGAACTGAAGTAGGCCAATAAAATCTTATTACACAAAACTCACAAAGTGGAATGTGTCTAAAAAATCTAAGGAATTAAGGCTTAAAATGATTCTTCATGTTAAAGTCTGTAGCATTCATACTTTTAAAATTATTAAAGAAAAAAACAGCCTTTTAGACAACTATATATGTTTTAGATATAACATATTTATGTATAACATTTGTTGTGTGTGTACTTATACCCAAACACTAAATGATTTTTTGCAAGTGCAAGGTCCTGAGTTCAATCCCCAATATCAAAAATAAAAATAAATAAATGTTTTTCTTTGCAGTGGTAGGCATTGCAGATGCTTTTATTTTATGCGGTATTTATTTATTTGTTTATGTATTTATTTGGTACAGGGTCTTGTTACACAGCTCAGACTTGTAGGGATTCTCCTGTTTCAGCCTCCCCAGTGCTAGGATCACAGGCATGTGCCACCATGATCGAATCTGGACCCCTGTGCTTGCCAGGCAGGCGCTTAAGCTGCTGAGCTATCTCCCCAGCCCTATTTTGTGCATTTATCCATTCATTTATGCAACAAATATCTTTAGCCCAACTGACTAAGATAAATGAAACCCAAGTTGGGGAATTGGCCCCTTACTAGCAAAGCTGGACACCGGGCAAGAAATAAAGCTTAGGTGACCACTGTGGAGAAGCTCAGACTGGGACAGGTAGCCCAGGGAGCCCACTACAGAAGGAGCTGCTGGTGGGGGAGGTCTGCAATAAACATTTATTTCTTTTTAATTGGACTAAAATAAAACAATTTGTATATTTTTAAATGAATCCCAAGGGTCCCATAGCTAGTTAGTAACAGAACAAAAAGTAGGCTTAAAAGCCTTCTGGCTCTCAGGCAAATGACTTATATTTTTCTCTTTTTGCTGCGCCCAGGGAGTGAGCACAAGGCTTTGAGAATGTGAAGAGGGTGTTCCACCCCTGAGCTCCAGCTCCAGCCTTGACTTCTTTAAAAAACAAAATCTACACCCAGGTTTAAAAAGCACTCTAGACCTGACCCAAAATGAGCAACGGAGATGTCTGGGGCGGGTGGGGGGCTGCTTTCTAGCACCTCACCAACGCTGGAGGCTCCTCATCTGCACAGAGGTTTGCTGCACACACAGAATGCAAGACAGGATGGAGCCAACAGGAGCCCCTCACCCCTCACCTTCTAGAGAAGGCATCCTACACCTCACTTGGCCCCAGTGACCCCATCCTCCCTGCCAGCTGACCACCAATGCTATTTCAACCCATCCCAATTCTCCTGTCCAGAAGGCTGCCAAGGACGGGATCTTAGCCCTTCGCCCCAGAACCTCCTATGTGTATGGCCTTTGGTCCCCGAGCAGTGCTAACCTTGCAGGGCCCACCCCAGGCAGACCCCCTTGCCCTGGGGTGGGGAAGGCAGGGGCTTCCTCCAGGTGCCCAGCTCAGGGGGAGGCGGTAGAGGCTGCAGTGCCTCCACCCAGAGATGCCATCCCATGAGCTGTCCTGTTTCCCAGATTTCGTGTATCATATTTTGTGCTGACTTCAGACAACCAAGAGAGGAGGACACAGAGTTGTACTTTCTGAGTAGCTGGCAACCTTTAATCAATGTTAATTGGCTCTAATTAGCATATGTTAATTAATGATATTTACAACAAATTAAAGGTATGAGTGCTCCCAGAGGGTTTCCTGTTCATCCAATTAGTGCCAATTAGTTGCAATTAACACGTGTAAATGAGATTCCATTGAACCCAAAACAAACAGCACAGAATCTCTCTGACTCCCTCTTGTACCTTTTCACTTAGGCAGGGGAGTTGGGGGCAGAGGATTGGGGCGGAGGGGATGGAGGCAGAGAGAGAAAAAGGGCCGACCTTCCCGGGCTGACCTTCTGGAGCAAGATACTGACTCTCTATCTCCCAAATTAGACAAGCAAGCCCGGAGAAATGCCCTGCTGCCCCTACCTCCCTAGAGGAAGGTCTCCCTTAAAAGGAATCTTGACCTTGATATATTCTTTTTTTTTTTTTTGACCTTGATATATTCTTGAGAGCTAAATGTCACTCCTTGGACACTTGTGCACCTGTGAGGGCTTAAGCCAGTGCATGGCACAAGTAGATGCTCAGTAAAAACTGCCTGCATTGAAAATTAGTTCCTGGGTCCAGGGATGTAACTCAATGGTAGAGTGCTCGCTTGGTATGCACAAGGCTCTCCATTCAATCCCCAGCACTTCAAACGGGAGCAAGAAGAAGAAAAGAAAGAAACAGATCATGAATTGTTGTCAATAGGGTCTACCAAGGTGGAAGATAATATGGGTGCCTAGGAGACAATATCATTTGTATATGTCTACAGTGACCTTATTGCATTCCTAATACTTCCATCTCCTAACTTTATTTCCTTTTTGTTCAACTTCTACTATAGTTCTAAACCTCTGGCCTAGTGGCCCCTGGAGAAAAACAGCCAGAGGGTGCTGGCATGGACAATGAAGTGCTTCCCCAAACTTCCACCTCATGGAACCTTCTGTGAAACTGTGATGGAAGTGAAGTACTGCTCCCAATAACTTGTTTATTCCTACCTCACTTTTGCTACACCAAAGTTTCCATTAAGGTTGTAACTTGTGGACCAGCAAGATGGCTCAGCAGACTAAGCGCCTGCTTAGGCAAGCACAGGAACTGGGGTTCAATCCCTGATACCATACGCCTCGCTGGCCCTGCCCCTGGGCATACTGAGCTGGTCCCCAAGACCAGGCATGGTGGTGCCTGCCTGTAATCCCAGTGCTGGAGAGGCTGAAAACAGGAGGATCACTGTTATGGTTTGTGTGTAGGTGTTTCCCCAAAGCCTCCTGCAGTTATGGGGTGGCTTCTGGAGTATGTGGTTGATTATTGTGGGTGTGGATGCTACACTTGTCCTGGGGCAGGTAATTTGCATTAAAATGTAAGGTGGGAAGAGAAGCTAGCTGCTTGAGCTGCTGCTACCCCTCCCTTGCTGTCTTGTTCTTTGCCACCACCATGAAAGATGGCCCTCTGCCATGTGCCGCTCTGCCTTGGAGCCAGCTGAGTGTGGGCTGAAACCTCCAGTAACTGTGAGCTAAATAAACTTTTCTTTCCTTCATTTTGAGTATCGGGTATTTGTCCCAGCAATGAGAGAAGAGTAACTAAGACAATCACTGTGAGTCCGAGCTGTGAAGTGAGACCCTGTACCAAATACATTTTTTAAAAAGTTGTCACTTGTTAATTTAAAGTGGTTATCATAGGGAGCTAGCTCAGTAGAATAAGTGCCTGCCTGGCAAGCATAGGGTGCTGAGTTCAATCCCCATACAGAAAACAGAAAACAAAACAAAGACACTAAAGTGGTTATCATCAGACTGTTCCAAGACTTGGGGATAGAGTAGCAACACTCATCTATGAATCCTACCCTTGGAAGTTCACATTCGAGTTGTGGGGTTTGTTTGTGGTACAGGGGATTGAACTCAGGATCTTGCACTTGCTAGGCAGGTGCTTATGCCACTGAGCTATATCCCCAGCCCCTCCACTGTGTATTATCACCACCCTGGAGTTGGAATTTTGTCACATCCAGAGTTAAAAGAGATGTGTATTCACACCTCAGTTCTGTCTCTTAACCCTATATATGAGGGTTATTTGATCTCAGTTTATTTATCTATAACATGGATATAATATCTTTCTTACAGTTGTGGTATCGAAAGGAATAAGCTCTATCCCTTGTCCATGCCCTGGTGGGGCAGAATTTGGAGTTAAGTCACAGGAAAGTAGGAAAGAGGGAGGGAAATGCCAGGAGTTCGCCTGAGCTGACAAATGAAAGTCAATTAAGTCATCCTCTATATTTAGATCACCAATCTAGGATGGTCACAACAGTCCTCCCACCCTTGCAGCACTTTACAATTTATAAATGTGTCATGCCACCAGCCTCCTGGCTAATTCTCATCACTACCCATGCTGTGAAAAGAGCTGGCTGGAAATGGGTTTAGAAAGGGGAGGTTCCTCCATGTTACCCAGGGTTGGTGCTCAGACCTCTGACTCCTGGCACATCTTCCTTGATCAGTGCAGCCTTTCTGAGTCATGGGAGACACAGATTGGGTCTGGCTGGGAGCAAGGGTTAGTCTGTTCTTGCCAAGAGCCAGGGTAGGCTTTCCACATCAAGGTTCCGGGCTCCCCCAGCTTAACCTGGCTCCTCCACTGTACCAATAACCCTTGCCTCCCACCTCCACCACCTCAACTCTGCTCCCTGCAAGGAGCCTTGAGCAGGGGGGCTTGATCATTGCACAATTCATCCCCTTCAGGAAAGCAAGAGTCTGCTGAGATGGCTTCTAACGTCCTTTTGGACCTGATAGTCTGGGATTTCTGTATGATTCCCGTAGAATACCAGCCTCATATTTATGGTATATGCTCTAACCATCTCAGCTGATGGCCAAACACAGAAAGCCTAGGTTTTCTTCTTAGTCCTCCAACCTGTCATGGCTCTATGTGTCCCTATCTACTCCTAGTCCTTTTCCACTAATTCTCTGCCCCACCCTGGCCTTCTTTGGAGTAATAATGACTACTATTTGGGTACTACCAGACATGGCACCAAAAGACAAGGTCTTTCTGCTCAAATCCAAAGTTGGAATGGAGCTGATGGTACTTAAGGAACTCAGTGGGTTTATCCTCAGGAAGCCAGGACTCAGCTGTGGAATGATGCCTTAGGGCCTCTTAGGGTTTAATATTTCTCCCCTATACCTGAACTCTACCCTAGAGCCAATGGGACAGGTTGGAGGGGACAGTCTCAAAACAAGAGGGAAAAACCGTCTTCTAACTGCCCTTCCTTCCAGCAAAAATGAAACAGACACAGTGCTAGACCATTTCATTGCATTACTTACTTCCACTTAGCTGGGTGGTGAATGTCTATGTTCTTCTCTGGGTACATGGGCATCTTGGGCAAGACCTGGCCAGCTTCAGGCCTGATGATCGGCCAGTGCTGGCCATGGAAGGTGGAGCAGGAAGGTAAGCATGAAGCAGAGGCTTGGCCGCTGAGTACCCACCCACCAGCATGTGCCCGTCTCTCCCACAGAGATGCTAGGTCCACCAGCCTGGGCAGGAGATTGAGCCAGGAAGATCATGCTGCTACCAAAGCAGCTTAGAGAAACCAGGAACACTGAGTGGGGTGAATTCTCAGCTTGGGAGAACGAGAACGATGAAGTGCCCAGGAAACTTTAAAATGGAGGAAAGAGACCCTGGTGAAGTGTCTACTGTTTATCCCACTAATACCTCTTGAAAAGTGATCTCTCTGTAATGCCAAAGTTCCTGAGATGAGGCTTATCATGACCACTTGGGGGTGAGGGGAATCCCTCAACTCCAGGAATGTAACAACAGAAAATAATTAAGGTCTAATAAGGTCAGTGTTCCACCTTAACACCTTTTCAATTCCAGTTAAAACCTCTACTAATTTGCCAAGAAAACCCAGCCTCACTTGGGTCTTATTATTTGAATCACGTCCTGTCTCTTAATTTAAACGAGAGACTCACATAAGGATTTTTTTTTTTATTTTAAATTACAATGCCGACTTTCTTCCAGTTGATTACGGTATATGACTCTCTGTTGGAAGGCCATTATTTTTTGCTATGATTTACAAAGCATTTAAAGTGAAATCAATGTAATAAATATTGAAGTATTGTAATAGATAATTCCATATATTTAACTAGAGACACAGCACAGCCCTGGCTTGGGCAGTCAGGAGGACAGCAGGGAGAGGATGGGGCAGGGAGCCACCTGCTATCTGTTCAAGGGATGACATCGCCTCCTCCTCTTTCCTCCTATAGTCATTCAGCTAGAATTTTCTGAGATTCCCCCTCCCCAAGGTCCTGGATACTGAACTTGGGACTATGAAGAGTTGAGGGGTATCTAGGCCTCATCCTCCATGGATTGTTCAGAGAAATTCTCCTGTGACAGGAAGTGGGGGAGGCCTCCTTGGACAGGCCCTCACCTGAGGGAAAGGTCTGTGTGAGGGGACAAGTCAAGAAAGGCTGTCCTTGGCCTCTGTTGCCTTCTATTTATACCTCCTTCCTCCCCTACTTAACATTTTCCTTCCCTCCCCTATGCTCTCCTTTTATTCTGACTCTCTTTGTCTGGCTGGGCTGTCTCCAGACCTTGTTTTAACCAGCATGTGTGGCCAAGCTCAGCTCAGAACAGCAGCCCAATTCACAGCTATGAAAGCCCATGCTGCAGAAAGAGAGGGCCCAGCCTTCATCTGCCCTCTTGAGGTGACCTTGTACTCACCCCTCAGTACAGGCCCATGTCTGCAGTGCAGATCAAAGTTTCCTTCAGGGCCTCGATGGGGGGTGATAGTATGATTCCAAGCTGCCTTCTCAAAATAATTCAGAAATGGTTTCCTTCCCATGTGTACTATGGCCCCTTTCTCCTGGCCTCAGAATCATTGCACGAGGGTCACCACACTTCTAGTCCCTGACAGGTTACTCTCTAAATTCCTGGCTTAATTTACAAACTCATGCCCAGCCATGAGGGAGGCACATAGGGACCGCCAACCTACAGGGGGCCCCAATAACCCAGCTCTGGCATGGGCAGTGTGCTTGTCTGCAGAGCCACATGAGTGCCAGAGGCTTTGAGGACACTGCACTGCAGGCTTATGATGGTTTCAAGTAATGCGCATGTGCACATTTAACAGATCTTGGAGAAAAAAGATGTATTGTCCCTCGCCTTCCCACCCCAAGCCTGAACCTAAGTCCCAAGTCCCTAGCTCTGAACAGATCCCACTATAAATCCCAGGAGGGGACACACAGAGGAAAAGGGAACAAGAAGAGATTTACAACAAACTTGCTTCCTGACACCTCTTTGGCCCGTCCCATAAAATAATGATACCATCAGATAAATCACAAAGCATCTCAGGGGAATTTACCCTTGTCTTTACAGGGCCTTGGGTGGGGGGAGAGAGATGGTCAGAGGGATCCACCCAGCTGTGTTTTTCCTGCCAACATCAGATCCCCTGATCTCAGAGCTAACCCTGGGGTATGGCAGTAGGCAGTAGGGAGGAAGAGCGCTAGCCATTATCACCTAAAAAACTATGCCGTAAGAAATTCAGCATGTGCTTTGAGCAAATCACAGTTCAGATTCATTACTATGTAATGGTGAACAAGTCCCTTTACCTCTCTGGATCTTGGTTTACTTCTCTGTAAGTGCAGAATGTCCTCCTGGCAGGACACAGGTATAGATTTACTGAGAAGAGCATATTGCCTCCTAGTACAGTAGCTCTTCCAACATAAATGTTTTCCCTTATCTAGGATGCGGAGCCCTGGGGAGTGGTCTCAGGAGTAGGGACTGCTGAATGCTGGGCCCTCCCCCAAAAGACACGACACTGCTCCCTTGATCTTTGTCTCAGCCTTAGCCTGCGAGGTCAGAAAGCTGTAACTGGGACCCAAGGTCTTTTCTGCTCCAGGCATTAGTTTCCCATCTATACATTAAGGACATGAAAAATACTTGAGCTTTAGGGCCCAGCCCTTCATAATATAAAATCCAGCAATAAGACCAATTCCTAACAGTGCCAGAGGAGCAAGCCCAGCCACCCCAAGTGGGACGCCTCTGTGATCACCCCACCTGGTAGCCATGTGCCCAGAGGTGAGAGCTGGGCCAGTGAGGCCCCATGCAGCCTTATCCCTTCTACCTGAGACATCAGCTTTCCTTCTGCAGGTGTGGCCCATCCTTCCCACACCCCCTCACCACCCATTCTGTCTCCCCCACCCCCTCCAGTTATTAAGGATGACCTGCTCCTAGTTGTTTATTTGGAGTTCGCTTACTTGAATTTTTCAGGGATTGAACTCAGGACCT
>NW_004524740.1:2080067-2149083 GCF_000260255.1 Octodon degus | reverse complement strand
CAGGCAAGCACTTATTTAACTGAGCCATCTCTCCGGCCCCTTATTTGTTTTTTTGTTTTTTCCAGAGTTAAAAATGCAATCCAGGGCCTGGAGCATGCTAGATAAATGCTCCACCCCCAACCCCAGGCTTCACATAGCCTAGTCTCCTTCATGTGCTTGGTATCTTCCTCCCCTCAACTTCCCTTCACTTCCTCCCTTGTCTTCTTTCATTGCCTGCTTCTCTGCTTTACTTTTTCCTTCCCTTCTCCCCTTCATCATTTCTTCCTTTTCATCTTCTTCCTAGTGCTTTTGCCTGTTCCTTTCCTCTCCATTTTCTTCTCAGGACAACTGAGGCAGCCTATCCGGAGTGCGGGTGCGTGCGCATGGTGAGTGAAGGCCAGCACAGGGCACTGCTCTGGCCTGAGCCCCTCTGGCGTCTCCAGCCGAAGGAGGATCAGGAGTTCACCCACAGGGCAGCTGTCAGCGCTCAGTGGATGGATGAGTGAAAGTAGAGGGGGTAGGGGTGGCAAAGGTGCTGGGGAGGGAACCATCTTTAAATAAAAAGGAAAGGAACTTAGTGAATGAAATAATGGAGCTGTTTAATAAGTTGCCCCATCCTGGGCACCTCTGCCATGGACCCAGTCCTCCTACCCACCTCCCTCCAATTTTTGAGGCTTGTCCCTATTTGTTTCTGTCCTCCTTTGGGCAGGCCATAGAGGAGGAGATCTTCTCAACTCCCCAGACCCCTGCCCCAGCCTTCTCCATCTCCCGCTGAGGGGCAGCTGGGACGGGGACCCCAGGCAACCTGTTCACAGAGTGATGTCTGGGCAGATTAGCGCCCCAAAGCTGGCAGGCCTATTAGGAAACCTTGGCGGGGGAGTCGGGGGAGGAGAAGGGGATTTTCCATTCTCTGAGCAACTGGATTACACAGGCAGGGGATCAGGGCAGAACTCTCTCCTTAAGCTGCCTCTTCACCGCCCAGCTCTGCCCTGGCCCTCAGCTGCTCACACTCTGAGCTGGGATCTTAGCCAACCTTGGCTTGCCCACTTTTGAGGTATCTTTTTGTGATCTGAGTCAAGTTTGGGACTAAATCCCTGTCTCCTCCCCCCTGCCAACACCTGCAGCTGTTACACCCATGAGGAGCTCAGTGCCAATCACTTTGCCACTGATCACTTTACCATCACCTCCGCCAACCTTCATCTTCTGGGATGGAGATAGATCTGGAAGGTAGGGCTCAGGAGGTGAAGTCACTGATTTATTACACAGCAGGTGAGAGACCCCCAGGATGTTTCCTGACGATGGATGAATCCAGGAGGGCATGTTCTCTGCAAGATTAGCCAGGTCTATCTAGCTCCAGACTAGTCTCCCCTGACAAGAAGGAGGCTTGCTCTTCAGTTTTCCTTAGCCCAACATAGAGGGAAAAGAACCCTATTCCAATTTGGTCCTTCAGGCCGAGGTAGAAAGGAGGAGAAATGAGTTAAGATTAGAACTCAAAGTCTGTAAATCTAATCTCAGCCTTGCTACTAAGTTTCTGGGTCACCTTGGGCAAGCCATCTTCTCTTTTGTGAGCTTTACCTTTCTTTTCTGAGAGATGATAATAAAAGCTTCCCTTTCCCAGTTGTTTCAAAGGTTGGAACAGGTAATGGAAGAGCAGTGAGCGTGGGATTCGATATACACTACCTGCTCAATAAATACTGAAAGAAATACTGAAAGAAACAGAATCCTTTACTCGGGACAGTGCTCATTCCCTAGAACAAGAGGCTCTATATGCAGCCAGGCAATTGGTCCTTCCCACCAGGAAGGCAAATCCATCATGTTCAGCAGCTATTGGCCTCCCCCACCTGGTATAAGGTTATTGGGGGGTCATGCCCCCACACTCTGAATCTACTTTCTAGAAAGAGCCCCCACACAAGAGGCCCAAGCCCCCTATCCTAGCCCCATGTGGCCCCTGGAGGCCTTTTGCTGACATAGTAGCCATTTCTGACCCTCCAGATGCCCTATGTTCCTTCTAGTCAGAAAATCTCTATGATCCTATGACCCCTAAAAGCCCTGTCCTGCTAATGGTTTTATGATCTTCCCTCTCTTTGCCCTTCTTACCCTCAACCCCCTTTCAGTAGGTTCTAGTCAAAATAAACATTTATGACCAGAGCAAGATTCAAGGTCCACACTGCAAACAAATGTGAGCCCTTTGAAGGTGCCTGGGGAATCCATCACGTCCTGGGGTGTGATACTCCCCAGACCCATGGGAGGTGAGCCCTGGAGGCTGGGCTCTGGATCTGGATTTAGAATCCAAGCAGTCTGTGCAATCTCGGGGCTCCTTCCTTAGCACCCAGCCCTGTGGTGGAAGAAGGAGAACAAGAGGATAGGGCCCTGTAACTTCTCCCATCCTGTTTGCAGGCCTCCTTGGAGCCAACACCAGACTAAATATGTCATCAGAGAAGGAGGAGAGAAAGTGAAAGAGGAAAAAAAAATGGTAAGCCAACAATCCAGTAATAAGCAGAAATGGACAAGAAGGTGAAAGCCCAAAGCTGTGGGAATCTCAGGAACAGAAACTAAACCAGGGCTCACCTGGAGCAACAGCCACAGTGGTACAACTTTCCTAAGACATCTGGTCAAAATGCTTTGGGGAAGGCTGGCTAAAGGCAGAGAGGGAGACAGTGGGAGCGAGAACCACTTTCTTTTCGAGGACCTGAAAGTCAACTTGAATCAGTGTTAACACTAAGTGAAAAATGGGAGCCCCCCCCCAAGGGGTCAAATGCCTCCCACTCCACCTCCAAGAGTGATGAGCCCCTGCCCCCACTTAACCAAATTCAAATGCAGAAGAGGCCCCGTGGGCACAGCAAGGGTTATCTCTGATGGCTTCTCAGGCAGGTGTGACCACAGAGTGGGTTTGTTTTCTAGAGATGATCTCTGCCTGGGAACGATGGTTGGATACTATTAATGTGGGATTCCCAAAGGCCCAGGTCTGAGAACAGCTTTCTAGGACATGAGACTCAGTGCTGTCTTCAGCCTCCACTAGAGGTTCGGGAACTGGGCCATAGGCCAGGAAGCTGATGTTCTCTGATTCAGGGCTGGTAGAGAAAGAAAACTTTTCTCCTGGGGCCTGTACCTTCTCATTTACCCAGCTAAAAATAGTATAGACTCCAACAGGTTGGGTGAGGAGCCAGATATGAAATGTGTGCAGTAGCTATCAAATTTATCAGGTACCCACTTCTAGCATTTGCATATGTGGCATGTAATTAATATTGGATGAGTGAGTCACAGAGATAGAAGATTGGAAAGGAAACAAAGAAAAGGACTTGGGCAGGCAAAGTGTAAGCATTTTTTTTCCAGGATAATTTACTCTAAAGGATTCTGTTTCAAAACTGAAAGAATACTTTTAATTACTTTTTTTTTCCAGCAGTGGAGATTGAATGCAGGAAGCACTGAGTTACATCCCTAGTCCCTTTTTTGTTTTAATACAGAGTTTTGCTAAGTTGCCCAGGCAAAAAAATAAAAAATAAAATAAAATAAATAAATAAATAAATAAGAGGGGCTGGGGAGATAGCTCAGTAGAGTAAACACTTCCCTGGCAAGTGCAAGGGTTTGAGTTCAAGCCCCGATTCTGCAAAAAAAAAAAAAGTTGCCTGGAGCTGGCCTCAGACTAGAGCCTCAGCTTCCTGAGTAGCTGGGATTATAGGCATGAGTCACCATGCTGGGGTTTATAGTGGCTTTTTATGCTCTTCTAGTGAATTTAGAACTTTTAATTGAATGTTCTGGAGTCACGGATGGGGCTTATATAAAAAAGGTTTTTTTTTTTTTTTTGTTTTGTTTTTGCAGTATAGGGAATTGAACTCAGGACCCTGTGCTTGCCAGGCAGGCACTTATTGTACTGAGCTATCTCCCCGGCCCAGGACAAATTTTTATAGGTGGATGAGCTTTGGAGATCAGTTAGGTCCAGCGCACCTGGATTTTGATTAAACATAAAATCATCTGGGAACCCTTTTAAAAATAAGTTGCTAGAACTCACATCCAGAGATGCTGATGTAGTCGACCTGGGATCCAAGCTTGTGTTTTTATTTTTATTTTTCCTTTTTTTTTTTTTTTTTTTTATTTGTTACAGGGTCTCACTATGCAGCACAGACTTGTGATCCTCCTGTTTTTCAGCCTCCCCAGTGCTGGGATTACAGGTGTGCACCACCATGCCCAGTCTCAATTGCTGTCTCAGCATGCCCCGGGAGTGGGGCTGGCACAGCAGGACCGGGATTGAATCCCTGGCCCCTGCACCTGCTTGCAGGCACTTCAACCCACTAAATTATTTGGCTGGCCCTTCCACTTTACAGATTTGGAAACTGAGGCTCCAGAAAACACATGACTCAGGCTGAGATAGCTAACTGGTAGCAGGACAGGCTCAGAGGAGCTGATTGGGAATCCTGACCCCTATATATCTCCGTGATACATTTGTGAGATAAGCAAACAAGAGGCTGAGACCTTCTCAGGAGGCATCTCTGCCTGGAAAGACCAGCTCCCCACTCCCTCTCCCACCTCTGCACTTCCATATTTTCCCGTCAGAGGCCAGGCTGGCTGGCATTGCTCCTCCAGGCTTCCATAAGGCAAACAAAAAGAAGTCATCTGCCAGGTCTGGTGCCTCCAGGAGTAACAGGCAGCTCATGCTCCTTGGCCAGATGGAGTGGACAGGAGGGTGCAAATGTTCCGACACAGACACCCATAGATGTAAAGGCACTGTGCAGACAATTCTGTACCAGGACACATGTCCTTCTCTCTAGGCACATCAGAATGGAACAGTGAGATACTTACCTGTGTACAAGTAAAGATCCAGTGCGGAATGACGTCACATTGATAGCAGCAGTGTAGGAATATATATATATATATATATATATATATATATGAAAGTATGTGTAAATGTACAAAAGATTCCCAAAAAGATATTAAAAAAAGGTTTGTAAATATGTCTGGAATTGTGTACAAATTGAATCTGTATTTATAAACCTACATTTACATTTACCTATACGAAGATATGTCTGAAGCTAGCAGTCTGTGTGCGCAGCACATACAGGTTCATGTGAGAGCAAAAGGTTTCTGCTGTTTCTATCATACTTCTAAGTAATCATTAGGAAAATGTGTGTGTCAGAAAATAGTATCACTCATGCTTAAATATGTCTCAGCATATATAAATGAAATGTGATATGGTGCCAACAGGGAGACTGTCCATTAACATTATTTATCATTGATAGAATTAAATAACCCATGCAAAGCCCTGGTAGCATTTCTTACCATTTTATTTAACACTGTTTTGACCAAGAAGCATTTGGCAAATGCACATAGACACTGCACATAACAACAAATTCATAATTTGTAGGCTATAATATACAACGCACAAGAAATAACAAAAGAGTGTCATCTAAAAAATTCCAACTGTTGCCATCTTTCATTGGGCTCAATTGCCCCTCCTCCCCCAAACCTGATTAAAACCCATCCCTTCACACTTCCCTAGGCAGTCTCTGCATTTGTACTCAAAAGAGATAAAGTGGAGGATGAGGATTTGGGGAAAGGGAAGAGATAAGACCAAGACCTGATCTCTGGAATGTGTCTACTCCTCCCAGTCTGTCAGAGGCAGCCCCAAGCCCCAGCATGTGTTAAAACAGGGTGACCAAAGGAAGCATTTTTATAGGTTCTGCAGACCCTCAGGTTGACTGACAAAGTTATTCATTCAGAAGGAGGAAAAGGAGCACTGCACTTATCAATTGAGTGGTAAATCCTTCCTGAAAAGATTCATAGAAATAGCTCCCCACTCCTCTTATTTAAGAAGAAAGTATATCCTTCCCAGAGCCCGAGTAAGAAAAGCCTGCACACAGGCACAGGTCTGACAGCTCACCTTCCAGAACGGGTGCCAGCTCGCGGACCAGAGTACAGTGTTTGCTCCATGATGAATGGCCTGAGGGAAAGGAAAGCTACAGAGCGGGGAAAGCTGCGTCTCCATCTGTAAAGCCAAACTGGGACATGAACGAGAAGACGGCAGAACTACATATGAACGTAATACAAGCTGGAAAATGCTTCCTCACCAGACACCAGGCAGTAAAAAGAAACTGAATTTAGTCCACACAGATGACAAATAAATGGCGCTTGTAGGTCTTTCAAACTTGCCAAAGACTTCTTCATCTTCTGAGCCAGGGCTGCGATCCCACACAGAACCTCAATGCTCTGCTCTCTAGCATTCGTGGCTACCATCTCAGGCTTCCTCTGGCAAGACTGAGATGAGGAGTTCGTCCCCCTGCCCGAGCTCCTGAGGCTGATGTTTCCGGTGCCTTTTCTCCTATTGAGAAAGAGTAAGAATACGAGGCATAGGAGGCCTAGTCCGATTTGAACCACAGCTGGACTCACCCAAACCCTGTTCCCCAAGCTCTCTGCTCCTTAAATCCTCTTCCACCATCCAGAAAGCAGTCATGGGGACTAGCTTTTCAGATAGCTTGGGTCTCAGCAGGTTAGGGGGCAGCTGAATGCCAGGTGTGTCGGCTTCTCTCCTCTGAAATCAGACACTGGCTCTCCAGAGCCTGGTGCCATGGCTCTTTCCTAAATGAATAGAGAAAGAAAAAGAAGAAAGTTTCCTAATGTTTAGATTCAAAGCGAGAACAGTGGAAGCACCCAGCAGTGTGTGTGTGCTCCCCAGCACACACACACACACACACACACACACACACACACACTCACTCACTCACTCACTCACTCATGCCCTGTCCACACAGACAAGATCATGAATCATCTGCACCGAGGAACATTTCAGCGTTCAGTATTATTCTCAGAGGCCCAAGGTTTTCAGCCAAATCCCAGGTCTGTGCACAAGGACACTGCATAAATCCCTCCCCTTATGAAAGGCCAGTCTGAGCAGATGGGACCACACTTAAGTAAACTGTAAGAGCCCTCCCTTCACCCAGTTCAGGAGCAGCAGCAGGGGGCTGGCCCTACCAGCCAAGAGCAGGAAGCAAGCAAGCGAGAGAGCCACAGAAGCTGTTAATTCTGAGGCTCTCCTGTTCACATCTCTAACTTATCTCTCTAAGGGGAAGTGTCCCTTTGACCACAAACTCCCCCATTCTCTCCCCAAGGGGAAGTCAGAGCATGCAGTCAGACTGGAGAAGCCTGCTGCAGAATAAGTGGCAGCCAGAGGTGAGAAATCAAACAGACCCATGGGAGAGCTGGCACCCCAAGAAGTGCGAGGCAAGGGCTCCCACCCAGTCTATCTCCAGGCTAAGCCTGAGGTAGTAGCACAGCAACTCCACTTTTTGATAACCTCTCTCATTACTATGTATTCAAAGAAAACTGTTTTAAAAGAAGAAAGGACCACTACAGAGGTGGAGGCTGTCACCTGGCCGTTTCCTTTATCCCATCTCTCTGGCTGCTCTTGTAGCCAAGGTAACACCTTGATGGACTATGGCATACTGATTCCCTCCCCAGCCTCTGCTCCTCTCCCCAGGTATGTCAGGAAGACACAAGGCAGGTGGACAGAGAGAGAGAGACAGACTTGAGCACCCCAGGTGCTCACCAAGAAATGCATGGACTGTGAAATTACATCAGGGCTGGACAACTTACCACCACACTGGAACCCTTGGGGTACTGAAACAATTAACTTGCTAATCAGCTACACCTTGCTCTTTCCTTTCTTCCTGGAAAAAACAATTGCAAATCGCCTTCCCATCAGGTTCTTATGTCAGTCATTTGGAGACAAATGATGCTTTTGAAGAAATACATGCTCTCCTGCCATAGAGACTGAAATGGGGCAGAGGGAGTCAAGCCTCTTCTTTCTCCCCACCTTTTCCCACCAGACCTCCAGGGGCACACAGAGACAGAACGTTTCTAGCGATGCATGATTTTTTCCACCCACAGCATACAGCTTTTCCATCTCCGCTAAGCTTTCTCGTTTTCGACTCTCTTTAGCCTGCTTGCTGGCACTAAACAGCCAAGATCCACGTGAGAAAAGAGGATTGATTAGAATAGTAATAATAATCCCTGGCATCCATCCGGCTTTAGCCTTTACAAAGTGTTTTCACATATTATCTTATTTGGTTAGAGGAGTTCAGAGCTAGATGGGACCTCAGCAATCATTTAGCCCATTCTCCTTGTGTTACAGATGGGGAAACTGAGGCCCAGAAAGTTCATGAAAGGTGTATCCAGGTCCCTCTGCTCATTGCCTAGGAATCCTATGTTGCCTGAGATTTTCTGAAATGAGGGAAAGATGATGATTTTTTTTGCTCTGTAGAAGATATCAAAAAATCAAGAGAGAAAGACATAAGGATGAATGAAGGTTACTCCTCTAAAAAACTGGTTTGGGGTGTTGAACTGAGGGGAATTATTGAGTCTAAGTCCTGAATGGGATACGTTAGCTAACATCTCAGTCCCTATGTCCCCTTCACTTCCCCAGGTTTAAAAATATGAACATTATGTAATTTGGGATCTGAGGTTAATTTGAGGGCAAGCCAGCGAGGGGGACTTTTCTTAGATTCAAATCTGGCAGCTACGACTCAAGGGTTTGCAACATAATGGGTTGTCTTCTGCATGTGTGTGTCCACGCAAGACATTAGATTTAGCAGTGAAAAACAGTCATCTTGATCCTTTCACAGATCAGGGATTTGCAAATTAATAGCTCTTTTCCCCCAAGGCTCTAAGGAGGTTAAAAAAGATTTCTAGAGAAGAAGAGAAACAGAGGGCAGAAATAAAGCTGGAAAAGGGACAAAACAGACATGACACTGCCAAGAACATACTTTCCTGTGAAAGGTGTAGTGTGTGTGTGTGTGTGTGTGTGTGTGTGTGTGTGTGTGTTTTGCTGTGGGTCTCTGCATTTCCACAGGGCTGTCTGCCCCCACTGCCCGAGCCTGTTGGAAGGTAAGCGGTTCCTTTGTGTGTTCGTTTATTACTAAGCCCAACTCTTTTCCCTCTAAAACTCCTTCTTCTCCCTGTTGAGCTGACCATGCTTGTGGATTTATGAAGAGAGATGTTTTAGCAGAAATCCCCCAGAGTGTCCCATCAGCCCTAAATCCCAGCCCCGCTCACCCCCCCAAGACCCCATGACACACAGCATGCCAACACGGCTTCCTCTTGCCTATGCATTAGCCATCCATTGTGGCAACCTGACATCTCTCACACATAAAACCGTAAGAGAGAAATAAAATATCTGTCTCTTGGCGAAAATAAAGCTTTGCCTCCCTCCTGATGTATAGGATATAAAATAAAGCCACGGCTCCAATAGTGGCTTTTCCTTATGCTGGAGTTGCCTTTGCGCACACGGAGACAATGAAGACGGATGGTCTGGGAAGAGACCCGGCCTCCTGGGGCCGCCTTCACCCTCTTTTATTATAGTCTCTCCCCCTACCTTGCCTTTTTCTTTCTTCTTCACTTTCTTTCCTTTCTGGTTCAGATTTGCCTTTTATATGCCCTTCTCTTTCTCTCCCCTGGAACTTTATTTCTCGTGTTCACTTTCTTCCTAAAGCATGGTGGAGACCATGAGAGGGGAGCCAGGTTCCTCTCCTTCTCTAATGTGTCTGCCACCTCTCCTGGCCTCCCCCTATTCCCCATACCCAGCTCTCTCTGGGCCTCCAGCCTCCAGGACTAATTTTGCTGTTACTTCTGGGGATTAGCTTTGGTTAGATGTACAAATGTTCCCAAGGGATAATTAAGAATGTGCTTAGTGGGGGCAGGGGTGGGCTTTTTTTTTTTTTTCTAGGAAGCTGTCCTTCCCCTCCACCTCGCCCCTCCTCTCCCTGGGCTGGGTGGTTTACAGATCTCAGTACCTATTTATTTAGCCTCTGAGGAGGCCAACAGAGCAAAGCTACTACCTTGCAGGGGTGGGAGTTGACATTCACCTCCCAAGGCCAAGCCTCCAAACTCCACTACCAGATGGATTGTGGCCCTGGGCCCCTTTAGCCCTCTCAGCATTGAGGGGCTCATTCAAAGGCAACAACCTCCCTGACTCTTCTCCATAGTCCTGAAAACTGAGGGTGTTGTGGGGCAGCCTCTGGGGTCCTCTCCACACTCACAGAGAGAGTCCGGGACTGTGCCAGGCATAGTCATGGAAGCACAGACACGACCACCTTCTTGTTCTTTCCACACTTGATACCTCTCCCATGGGACACAGTTTCCACATTTTTCTTCTGTTGTCCCTGGAGGTCTCACTTTTGCTGGCTGGAAACTGTTCCCCCCTGTATTTCTATCTCCCAGTCTGTCCCCACCAGCATGCATTTTTCTCAAGTCTCTCCTAGATCATTCCTCTTCCTGCTGTCTGTCTGTCTGTCTGTCTGTCTGTCTGTCTAGAAGGCTGTTTCCCAACCCATTCCAAACCCCCCTTGCTCTACTGGAGACTGTAAGAGGTATCCCAGGTCCCCCAAGAGTAAGCAGTGACTTAAACAAGGGGGAAGCTTAGGGACTGGGCGCTTGGGGAAACAATAGGGGAGAAGGAATTGTGGTGTAGCTGAAGAAGGCGCCCAGCAGAGAGGCAGTAGGTGGCTTTCAGCCGCCCAGCTCTGTGTGTGTGTGTGTGTGTGTGTGTGTGTGTGTGGCCAGGCCAGCCTCATCTGAGAGGCCTTTTTAATGCTGCCCAAACCTGGAAGAGCAAGGCAGCAACATCTATTGAACTGAAAGCTCCCCCCAACAAAAAAAAAAAAAAAAAAAAGGAAGAAGCAAGGAAAAGAACTTAACGCTGCCAAATCCTGAAAGAATTCAATCTCAGTCCCAAAGGTTATTAGCTTTGGGGTGATTCTCTGTCCTTCTCTCTCTCTTTTCTCACTTGATATCTCTCCAGATATCGGCGGTGACCACTGCCATTAGGTAAGGGGAGAGAGTCAATTAGTGAGAGGATTAATTACTCCCAGGCATGAGCCCCGTTTGTCTTCCTTACCGGGTGTGAGTGTGTGCTCAGACAGAGGAACATGGGCAAGCACCCAAATACACGTTGTTGTCACGCTGTCTTAGACGTTTTATTTATTTGTTGGATTCCTGCCCAGAACTGCATACACGCTTTTCCACGGGAGCTGAGTCTCCCACCAAACACGCTGCCTCCTTTTTTCCCTTGCTTGTCACACACCCATATACCCTCTGGTCCTGACAGAAGCCCACCTGGAAGCCCCACGGTCCTCTTCTTGCTGCCTTTTTGTTGTTAGGTGTCTTCTTGGGTCTCTTCTGTTTGTTTTACTGCACTGCTCCACTAATTTCTCCTGACATATCTTTACTCCCTTCATACCTGTGTGGTTTTTCTATGCTTCTCCTTTTCTCAGCTTTCCTACCCTGATTCGATTTTCTCTTCTCTCCTCACTTGTGCTTTTCTACAGGGCACCCTCTCCCTTCAAGACTGCTCATGTCCAGTCTTTGCTCTTCGGCACTGTGGGTCAAGCTTGTGGCTGCACCTGTCGGTCTCCACCCCTAGGGTCCTTCCAGCCTTCCTGGGAAGCCAATGTCCTTTACCTAGTCCTGCTGTGACACCTGGCCTGCTGCTGCTCTTTCTCAATCTCCATTTCCCTCCATCGTGCCCAAAGCTCACTTGCAAGCTGCGGCCAGAAGCAAAGTACACACCCCACAAGA
The DNA here is from genome assembly GCF_000260255.1 of Octodon degus. Classification (NCBI taxonomy): domain Eukaryota; kingdom Metazoa; phylum Chordata; class Mammalia; order Rodentia; family Octodontidae; genus Octodon; species Octodon degus. The sequence continues at coordinate 2,137,542 of NW_004524740.1, read as the reverse complement.
ACAAGGTGCACTCCCCTCCCCTGCACCTTCACACCTTAATAGAGCACTGATCTTAGGCAAGCCCTCTAACTTGGGTTTTCTATCCAAGAAAGTGACTATCACCCATCTGCTCCCCCATCTTTGACCCCCTTATTATGTGGTTCAGGGGAGACAGTGATATAATAGTAAAATACCAAATAGATCTTTTCATAAGAGAGTGATGGGGTGAGATTAAGGCAGCCTGATCCAGGAGAGAGAAAAGGTCAGGTATCAGAACCAAAAGACTGCAGCCTAACAGTTCTATTCATCGCCAAGCCATGTCCTCTTTTGAGTCTGTGCAGAGTTTGCATGTGGGTGCAGTGGGTTAGTTTCTTCCTTCCTCTCTCCAGGTGACTTGGTACACCCAATTTCTACCGCTCACAATACGGTATCCTCCTACTGCCAGGATATCCCCAAGGGTCTACTTTTATAGGCCTTTTCTAGGGGTAGCAGCTGGAGATGAGCAGGAATAGAAAAGAAGTGGCCATGGGTGGCTTCATCTCCGGGATCAATATTAGCTGACAGAGGCTAGGTAGGCTGGGTCCTTGCTCTGCTCAGGTTACTCAACCATCGAGGAATAAGTGGGGCTTGACCAAGGAGACCACCAGAGGAAAGGGGGCAAGAGAGGTGTGTTTGGCCCCCAAATAGGCTGCCAGAGGACAGCCAGCAGATACTGTATCCATCCCCCTTCCCAGAAAGGGTCTTTCTTCTCTGGCTGATTGTCAGGGAGCTTCTCAGAAGAGAAAACTGGAAATGTGAAAACCACTTCCCAAGCTCACTGGAGCCTTTTCAGAGGGTGTCATGGGAGTGAGGCTGAGAATTCTTCGGCCACAGAGTAATAGCTTTGCCTCCAGATTGAACCTCCCAGCACGGGCTCAGAATTCACACATCTTGAGCCGTGACAAGCGTCTGTGTCTGTGTGGCTCTGAAGGAAGGAATTGGGGTAGGAAAGGGCTGTGTACCTGAGGACTGGAACTGTGAGTGACCAGGACAGTATGGTGGTAGAGGTGGAGCAAGCAGGTTATTGCTGGTGCATGAAGGAACTTTCGAGTTTAATGCAGAGCTGAAAGGAAATAGTTCCGAGATGGCAAATTTAGAAACCTGAGTCAGTTTTCTCTCCACATCACACTACTGATTATATTTTAAAAATAAAAGCTCAATGGAAACGAAGCGGGTAAAAACTTGAGTCTGTGTGCCGTTGTGGTGGAGACTTTAAATCTGGACTGTAACCCTAGAATCAGGAGCCAAGGAGCGAGCCTTGCACCGCGCTCCTCCAGCCCCTTGTTGACGCCAGGACTGGCTTTGAGAACTTGTTTACTATGCCATCTGGACACCCGGCCAAGCAGAGCCCTGAGCCCTAGAGCCATCGAACCGTTCCTGCTCCAACTCCCTTACCACGCTAAACCCTCCGCTGGGGGAAAGGGGGGGGGTCTTCTTTTCCCCACATCTAGGTCCTGCAGTCCTTGCACCCACAAACGGACAAAACCACCTCTTTCTGCCCACCGAAGAACAGCGCCGGGCTCAGGTTTGGAGAGGGCCAGCAGCCAAGTCCAGCTGTCGCCCTGTGGGTCTCCTGCAACCTCTCGCCAGCCCCCCACCCCCTTGGCCCCTTTGCTTTGCATGAGAAGGATCCCAGCTGGGGTGGGGTGGGGGCAGCCACCTGGGACTCAGGCTGCTATAGACCCCAGAAAGCGGCGGTTCGGTGGAGGTCTCTAGCTGCGAGCGAGTGCACTGGGGGAGGGGAGCAGCGTCCAGCCGCACTGGCCCTTCCTCTAGGGATTCATCGAACTCAGCGGCGTAGGAGGCACCGCCTCCGGGTCCGCCGGGTGGGAAACCGGGAGCCCGTGTTACGCCGCTCTTAGCGCCTCAGATGGTGCTGGTGTCAGTAGGCTTGCTCTTGGAAGTGTCGGGTCCGCAGGGAGCGCGCGAAGCCAAGTCCGAGCCCGCAGAGCCCGCCTGCTCGGTGGGGAAACCGCATCCTTCATCACTTGAGCTGCCCGAAGCTCAGGCCTGGGAAAGACTGGCGAAGGGATTGGTGCGCGAATTATCTAGCCCCTGCTCTGCCCTGGCCCGCAGCAGGGAGCCTTCACCCAGGTGTGTAAGTGCAAGAAGGTGCAGCGACGGCATTAGAAGCCGGGCTCCCCGAGGTCCGGGCAGGTGGGGCAGAACGCCAAGGAGGCGCGCGGGCGGCCGGGCTGACTTCGGTTTCCAACGAAAAGGAACGCTGGCGATGAGGCAGGCGCTGCGCGCTGGCCTCGGGGTTGCAGGGGCGTTGGCAGAGCTCCAGATCCTGCCGAACGCCAGCCAAACTCGCTCCCACGCCTTCCCAGTTCGTTCGAAGAGGGTAGTCTGTTTGCAGAGCCAGATTCCCTGCCACCCCAGATTCGCTGCAACTGCGGTTTTGGTGCATTTCCCTTAACTAAGTCTCTACCCGTTTCTGAAAGGCTTCACTTGACTAGCGAAGGTGATCAAAAGGGCAGTTTCAAACAACCGGCTAATCCTGGAGGGCCTCTCTCCTTCACTTCCTTCTGCATTAGAAGCTGTTAAACCCTCCCAGTACACAGCCCGAAAAAGAAACGGGGAGCAAAAGTGGGACCACCCGGGCCTGGCCCTGTCGCCTTCGAACTCTACATGGGAAAAATCTGGCTGAATCCTAGAAAAGTGCAGTAATAACGGAATTTGAGGGTTGACTTGAGAGCGCCAGGGAACCAGATTAATGCATGGATGCTGGGGTTCTCAGGGAGCGGATCCGACCCCCACATCTAGATATATCCGCTTCAGCGGGCGCGAGTTTACACCCGGAGGGAATTAGGGATGTTTGTGTCACCTAAGGCGTGACCTCTGCGAGGTATGGTTGGCTGTTGTTTGGGGAAGCTGGTGGCAGCCTGGAGCTTGAAGAAGGGAAGACTGGAAGCTGGAGCGCGCCCTGCCAGTTCGCTGCACACCTCTCTCTAGTGCAGCCCCTCTGAATAGCCGTTGGGAACCTCCTCCTCCTCTTCCTTCTCCCTCCTACTGCCACTACTACCACCACCCCCAGCTGCCGGAGCCCCGCGGCTTCCCGCCTAGTCGTTTGTTTTTGTTTGTAAAAGGCGTCTCCGGATCACAATTTTCTCACAACTTCGCGCCAGGGTTGCAACTCCTCACCCGAGGCGCTTCTCCACCCACTCCTCTCCCCCCACCCTGGCGCCGCGGCCCTGGCCTGCCCCTCCCCCACCAGGAAACAGCTGGAGTCAACTTTCTGAACGCGCGCACGGCGGGAGACCGACATCCCGATCGGACACCCGGACTCAGCGGACTTTGGATGCATTGGGGGAGGGGGCTCAAAACGACCGGTGTAGGGAGATTTAGCTGCCAAGCGCCCCCTACCTCTCCAAGGATTTGCTCTGTGTTAGGGCAAAACTTTCAGGCTAAAGCAGCAAGAAAATAACATGCCAACACCCGGAGAATTGCAAAGTCAAGGAGTGCACCAGAGTCTCCCGGGTTCCCGTACCCAATTGCACCCCAACCTTAGACCTGCTTGGTCTGGGATCACCCTACGCTCCAGCAGAACTCTGGCCTCCGGCGGCGCCTATTCTGTCTCTCTTTCAGTCCCTCCCACCGAAACCGAGGCCTTACCGGAGTAGGAGGGGGCCCAGCACCTTGCAGCTGGTCGCCCGCGCCGCCCGGGGCCGCGGGTGCCGCCGCCACTGATCCTCTAAACGCGGTCTCCCCGCACTCTCCCGGGCCGAAGGATGCAGAATGGTTTACAGAGGCACCGCGAGGCGCTGATTGGTCGCGGGCCTCCGTGACGTCGGCGGGCGCTGCATTAAGGCGAGGGGGCTTCCAGAGCTCAGCCAACAGCCAGGAGCAGTGACCGAGCCGCTGGAGCTAGGGAGAGACACGCCAAGGCGGTGGACTGACCCAGGAAGACCAGAAGCCGAGGGACGCGGGTCCAGAGAGAGCCAGCGAGGAGCTGCGGCCCGGTCGGCGAGAGCGGCGGTACGCGCCGAACTGTTCCAGACTCTGGTTTACAGTGGCTGCTGCGCCAGGACATTATTTTAAAGCTTTACAAGCTGCCCTCTCCCCTCGACTCTTCCCGCTGCAAAAGGGAAAAAGAGAGAAAGAAGGATACTAAAAAGAAAGTCCAGATTTGCCTCCACAACGAGAAAAGAGGGGGGAAAGGAAAAGCGAAGAAAGTCGAGCGCCTGTTGGGCTGGACGCAGGCAGCCGGATCGTGGGCCGAGCGATGCGGGGCTGCGCGTCTAGGCAGCCGCGATTTGTGACTGGAGCCACGATGCAAGGCCAGGCGCACTGAAGAGTCGGACCGTGTTGCCTCCCCCAAGGAGTCCAGGCGTCGGGAGGGCCGCCCCGAGGACACAGAGGCCGCCTGGCAGGCCGCTGGCCGAGGTGACTGGGCTGGGGCGGTGGGGAGCGAGAGCGCGCGCCTGGCAGAGTGCGCCCGAAGTTGTCCCTCCCGGTTTTCGGTTGACACAAACACTTCTCCAAAAGGGGGGAAAACCCCTAAGCAATAACCACCAAGATCTGCTTCAGTCCTGCCTTCCCTCTCACTCCCCTCGGCCTCCCCCCCGCTCCCTCCCCAGGCCCAGCACCCGCGCCGCCGCACGCCACGGGCAGTTTCGAATCCAAAGCTTCTCTACACGTTTTCTTTTCTTAACAACAAAAAAGAGGGGTAAACCTCGGTGGTGGGTAGGCAGGTACGCACACACCCGCCTTCATACCCCGGCAAAAGCAGATGCACTTTGACTTCTGACAGCTCTACCTCAAGCCGGAGAGAACTCAGCGGCGCATTCCGCGCAATCCGAGCTAGCGGTGTCTTCCTCTTCTACATCTCCGTTTTATTTATTTCCGTTCCTGCCGCCGTTCTGCCGTTCTCGGTGACCATCATTCCTCCACCGGCTCTGGGCAGAACAGTCCCTTTCTTGCCCGCCTGAGGCCCCTTCTCCTTACCCAGGAAGCCGAGGTGGCGTTTCTCAGTCCCGGGGCCCTGGGACTCCCAGGCTGTCGTCCTCTATCCAGTGTCCTGCCTACGCCTTCTTTTCCCCTTTTTGATTTCCTGGTGCGGGTTTTGGCTTGCAAGGCGGAGTGTGTCTCCTCTTTTTGGAGGGACTGGGGAGCTGGTGCCAGTCGTCTTTGGGAGTCATTCCCTTGGCTCTACTTGCCCCTGTCTCTCCGGGCCTCCTGACCAAACCAAAGACCATGGTGCACTGTGCTGGCTGCAAAAGGCCCATCCTGGACCGCTTCCTCTTGAATGTGCTGGACAGGGCCTGGCATGTCAAGTGCGTCCAGTGCTGTGAATGTAAATGCAACCTGACCGAGAAGTGCTTCTCCCGGGAAGGCAAGCTCTACTGTAAGAACGACTTCTTCCGGTGAGTAGTTAACCTGAGCCCATGCTGCTCCCTCCCGAGGGCCTTTCCCGTCAGCTTAAGATCAGAGGTCAGCGTGGCTCAGGCAGCAGTGTTAGGAGCTGCCTCTGGAAGTGAGGGCAACCAAGTCTCTGGGTGCCTGCCTGTCTCTCCAACAGCTGGTGCACTGGGAGCCTGGGGTAGCAGCCTTACTTGCATTCTGGAAAGTATGGGTCCAGGCTTGACTGCACATGCCAGGGAAGAAAGGGTCTGAGTCAGCCTCCATTCAGAAGACCATTGAAGCTTGGAAGAGATAAGCTATCTTGGGGGGTTCCTAACTCCAGCCTTCCCCAAACCAGCTCTCCACCAACTGCATTCTCCTGGCCTGTGGGGTTGCTTGACCCTTAAGGCTGAGCTTAGAAACCTGAGCTCACTCCTAGGCATTGCCTTTTGCAATGGTCTTGGTGAGAACAGTGGATGGAGCCTTTGGGTAGAGAGTCTCTGCCTCCTACCCAGATACTGGGCTCAAGATCAATCTTGCACACCCAGGAGCCTTCTTGAAACATATACTGGCTCCTAAGCAACTAGACCTGGGCAAACTGCTGCACTAGAGCTTGTGAAGTGCCTTGAGTTTGCTTCTTGCTGCTGGACTTGCAGAGGTTGGCAAGCAGTTCAGCCACAACCCAGCGCAGAATTGGGCTTCCAGGGATGGGCTCCTTCTTGGAGCCCTCCAATCGATGTCCCCCCAGGGCTGCCACCACCTTGTTAGACCTGGCTTTTTGGAGCTAGGAGACTTATCTCTACTCCCTTCTCCTATTTAGCATTTTAATTATACTTTTCTTAAATTCATTCGGCTACACCATCGACACAAACAAGTCAACAGAGAACAGCGCAAATGCATTCCACTGTTAGGGTTTGAAATGTCCCACTGTACTCCACTGAGAAAGTCTCTACTTTCTCTCATTTTGTGGTGACAGATCAAAATGGAGGTGGGGGGGACGGGGTCCAAAGCTATCAGGAATGCTTTGCCCACAGGCCCAGCCAAGCATTCCCGTGTCATTCCACCATGCCACGGTCAGCTTTGATGAGTATAGTGCAGCAAAGTGCTGTACACATAGTTACTGTGGCAAGGCTGAGTCTCAGAGCCTCCACAGGGTTTCCTCTCTAAAGACTGGTACCAAGCCACAGAGTGGTGAGCCATACCTGCTTCCAGTGGGCCCCTGAGGCCTGGCTTGCTGCAAAGCTCGGCAGGGTGCCTAAAGCCTGCCCAGCCGCTCTTCAGCTCCTGCTTGCTCCAATCTGCCAGTTTTGGGCACAAATAAACGTGGCAGCAGCCCAACTACGATTACAACTACCGGACTTGGTGCGGTGGTGTTTATTTACCAGTGGCCCAGCCTAACCTCGAAAACCCTTAGCCTATGCACTGGTTCTTTTGTGGTAACACAGGCAAAGCCTAGCAGAGAAAACCACAGCTTTTGGGGAGCATTTACATGACATGCTAATTCGATTTTGACTTCTCTAAATCTAATCAGAAAATAAATGTACCTTGTCTGCACCACCACTCTTGCTGCAATCACCACCGTGCCTGCCGCTCTCTTCAGCAACACTTTTTTCCCTGGGATAACTTCAGGAGTGAGGCTAGGGTCAGGTGTCAGCTTAGGCCCCGGCACTAACCTTGTGCATTTCCTCTCTCACTTTCCTGCTGCTCTTTGCTCCCTCATCCTGCCTTCTCATCTGCCTAATTGGCTTTTGCCTCTCTTGCCCATTCTCATCTCTCATTTCCCTCCCTGGCCCTGCTTTCTTCTTCCGTTTAAATCTTCTTTTCTTCTATTATCTTTCTTTGGTTCTGTCTCCCCCATCCCTCCCCAACCTTCACCCGCTACAGATGTTTCGGTACAAAGTGCGCGGGCTGCGCGCAGGGCATATCCCCTAGCGACCTGGTGCGGAGGGCTCGAAGCAAAGTGTTTCACCTTAACTGCTTTACCTGCATGATGTGTAACAAGCAGCTTTCCACTGGTGAGGAGCTCTACATCATAGATGAAAACAAGTTTGTCTGCAAAGAGGATTACCTAAGTAACAGCAGTGTCGCCAAAGAGAACAGCCTTCACTCGGGTGAGGCCCCGACTCCCGGCTGGCTATGGGGTGGGTGGGTCCTTCGGGAGGAAGGCCCACTGTGGGCCCTGCTCACCTGTTCCCTTCCTTCTCCCGCAGCCACCACGGGCAGTGACCCCAGTTTGTCTCCGGATTCCCAAGACCCATCGCAGGACGATGCCAAGGACTCTGAGAGCGCAAATGTGTCTGATAAGGAAGGTGGCAGCAATGAGAATGATGACCAGAACTTGGGTGCCAAGCGGCGGGGACCTCGCACTACCATCAAAGCCAAGCAGCTGGAGACATTAAAAGCTGCCTTTGCCGCTACACCCAAGCCCACAAGACACATCCGTGAGCAGCTAGCACAAGAGACCGGCCTCAACATGCGAGTCATCCAGGTCAGCCCTGGTGTGCCATTCTGTCCTTCAGAGGACCACAGGCTATTCAGCACACCCACTCCAAGCCTGGGACCACTAGACTTGGGAGCAGGGAGTCTGTAGAGGCTTGTAGTGGTGGTGGTGGCAGTGGGGAAACATTTCTTGTTGCCTAGGGCCGCTGGAAATCCCTCTAGCAGCCCAATACTGGTGATAGTAGAGATTTAGAGGGGAAGGGAGAGCTGCTTCGTGGGGAACTGGGTGTAAAGCTGGAGGCTATGCCTAATGCTACAAAAAGTTACCCCTCTTTTTTGTACACAATCGGCCATTCTCATCCTACCCTTGTTAGGAAGGAGCAGAGAAGTCACTATAGGCACCAGACACAATCAGTTCCTTCATCTTCTACATGTGATCTCTAAGTTTTCAACTTCAACTTGATGGGTCTCTTGCCATGGTTACATAAGCCCCAGATCGGAGACTTGCCATCCAAAGGTTGATGGGGTGTCCTGGATCAAAGAGGCAGTGGTTGAGTGAGCAGTCAACTCTGCCTGGGTGCAGACCCTGGTTTGATGAAGATTAGGGGCCATGTGGAGGCACCCGGCCTGGGCCTTGTGAGGAGGTGAGACTATGGGATTCAGGCTGCCCAATGATGGGTGTCCTGATCGAGATGCCTGTTGGGCACCTTGGGTGTGCCAGGGTATAGGCGGGAGGCCAAGTGTGCCTTTGCAAGTGTGCAAAGGGCCTTCAGTGGGATGGGGGTGAGACCTCTAGACCCTGTCCAGACTTGTGCACAGGAGCGTGAGGTTTGTATGTCAGGGTCACAACTATCACTATGTCACTATCTATGAGAAGCTGAGGATAAGTGATCGGTGATAGGATGTTGTGTGTAGGTGTGAAAGGCCACCCTTATGGAATTTGATGTCACTACGCTTGGGAAGCTGAATTTCAGCAGGAGGCTTTCTGTGTCTGTTACTGTCATGGGGTTGGGGAGTGGTCACTGCAAGGGACTGATAGGAAAGCTGTATTTGTGACACTATTTTGGAGATGCATAGCGTCTGTGTGTACAGCCCAGAGCAGCTGTAACTGTGACAGTGTGACTGCCTCACTTTGGACAAGGCAGCCTGTCTAGGTCTCTGTCAAAGCAGGTAATCCAAGAACATTACCTGCTCATTACCACTTCCAAACTTACCCCTTCCTCGTCAGCGTGGATGAATGAAGGGTTGGCTGGGTGCTCTGCACACCCAGGGTGGAGTCCCCGTGGCCTCACCCTCTTTGGTGTGTGTGCTTCAGGTCTGGTTCCAGAACCGGCGCTCCAAGGAACGGAGGATGAAGCAGTTGAGCGCGCTGGGCGCCCGGCGTCACGCCTTCTTCCGCAGTCCGCGCCGGATGCGGCCCCTCGTGGACCGCCTGGAGCCGGGCGAGCTCATCCCTAACGGCCCCTTCTCCTTCTACGGAGGTGGGTGCGCGGCAGAGTGGCGAGGCGCGCGGCCAGGCCGTGACGGGCTTCGCTGGAAGCGGGTGGCAGCGCGGGGAGCGCCCCTCGCTTTTTGTGGGAAAGTGAAGAGGCCGAGAGAAGGGCGGAGGCTGGGGAGGTGGTGAGACCCAGGACCAGGTTCTGGGCCTTGGATGAGAAGGTGGGCGGGTAGGGAGCCACTGCTGCTTTGCACAAAGTCTGCTCTTTGCTCTCAGACCCAAGGGGCGCCCCCAAAACAGCTAGTTACCTGCGTGCCCGCTTCCCCTCAATGTTCCTCTCGGGCTCGCCTTTTCCACCCTGTGGTTCCGGCCGCCTGACAGCCTCCTCCCTGCCGATCTGCAGATTACCAGAGCGAGTACTACGGCCCAGGTGGCAACTACGACTTCTTCCCGCAAGGCCCCCCGTCCTCGCAGGCCCAGACACCCGTGGACCTTCCCTTCGTGCCGTCGTCCGGACCGTCAGGGACGCCGCTGGGCGGCCTGGAGCACCCGCTGCCGGGCCACCACCCATCCAGCGAGGCGCAGCGGTTCACTGACATCCTGGCGCACCCCCCGGGGGACTCACCCAGCCCTGAGCCCAGCCTTCCTGGGCCTCTGCACTCCATGTCGGCTGAGGTCTTCGGGCCCAGCCCGCCCTTCTCGTCGCTGTCGGTAAACGGCGGGGCGAGTTACGGGAACCACCTGTCCCATCCCCCAGAAATGAACGAGGCGGCCGTGTGGTAGCGGGGTCCCGTGCGGAGGGCGGTCCGCGGAGTTCGTGGTTGTACAGAAGCGAACTTTTATTTAAGAGAGGAAAAAAAAAAAAACAAAACAAACAAAAAACAAAAAACACAAACATAAGCAAGCCACCTGCCCCACTTCCTCCAGCCTCAAGGACCATTCGCGGTCTGGGAAACCGGATGGGAAAAGGGGGTCATAAAGTAGGATCCAAATCCGCCTCGAGGTCGGACTGGGATCTACGCACTGGCTGGAAGGTGCAGAACTGGAGCTCCCGACGGAAAATACAGAGCTCTCCCCACCTTCCACCTGGACCCCGATCCGTGGACCGACTCCGTTGATCTGTGGTCCGGCCAGCGGGCGGCAGAAAAGAAAGGCCTCGCGACAGCCGCTGGCGAGCACGGCGATCGCATCGGCAACGCCCGGAGCCGCGGGGAGGGAGGCGGTGAGGCGCGCGGCCGGGCAAGGGGGACGAGGCGGCCAGGCGCTCCGGGCCAGCCAGGCGGGCTCTGGCTCTGAGATACCAATTATTAGCGTTGTCTCAGAGGTCAGCGACAGCGACAACAAACTCATAGCTTCAGAAGCACCGACCTGCTGTGCATCAGGTGGGACTATATATTTTTTGTCTATCTGGGTTTTTGTTTTTTTGTTTTGCCAAAATTGCAAAATTCTAAATGTAAAGCCCTCAGTATCAACTCTTCTACCTTCACAAAGCTCTACACACACACACACACACACACACACACACACACACACACACACAATCTATGGTCTCTTGTCAGACCTCAGTAAAATGACTTGAACATCAGCTGTATAAGAAAAGTATTCTACCTTCACACACAAAAGTTAAAAAAAAAAAGACTATTGAACTAAAAACAGTCAACTGTTTACGTATAATGTTAAATTCAGGAGTTCAGTGTTTTACTAAGATACCCTGTTTTGAAACCTCTTGTTCGAAAGCAAAATGTTTTGAGCAATCAACCAAAATTATTTCTTTTCTTTTCCTGTAGATGTTCTGACAGATTTGCAGGGCTTGGGGCTCACTGTGCTAGTATGTAAAAAGGTGTTGTTTACACAAGGCAAAGAGAAAACATGATATTCAGACAGTTGCCAAATAGAATATAATTATAGCACAAATACTGTAAAGGTGCCAGGCACCAGCAACCTGAGAAAGTGTTTTAAAAAAAGTGTTAAAGGTTTAAAACAAGACATCTTTGCTAATTTTTAGTCCTGTTGAACATTCATGGAATTGTTAATATGACTTATATAGACCCACACAGGTTTTATTTTTGTGTCTTTAAAATAAAAGTCCAAAATATTTAAATTTTATGGTCAAATATGCAGTCAGCAGCTGCTACTTTTTTCTTTATATATTAAATTTCTCATATGTCTTTTATTGTTCTAATAAACCTAAGCTTGTGTGACCTCCAGTGCATATTAGACCATTCACTGTATGAAAGAAAACATGTTGAATAAATTTGTGCGTTTTTAATAAAAATAGAAAATCTGATGTTTAGATAATTGGTGTGGTATTTGATTTTATTAGCAATTAGAGAGGAGTCCTGATGGGGTGCTGAATGGGGCCCTCAGAAGCCTAGAGGAAGACAGCCAGGATTGGGGTGATGTATCTGTTTTTGCCTTGACTATGGCTGAACCCCCTTTGCTAATATCAGGCAAGCTTTTCTCCGTGGCTTCCTGCTGTCATTAAATACAGATTTGGATTCTGTGGATTTAACTGATACAGGTGAAGAGATATTTGCTGATAAGTTAATATAGAATTTGAAATAGAAATCAAATCCAGGCTAAAAATGAGTACTCCCGGTCTGTGATTAGGGATGAGATTCAAGGCATTCTCTCTCCCTGTCTCCTTGCACATGCAAAACCGGGCTTGTGAATGTCAGATACTTGTAAATATATAGTTAGAGGTGGTCCTTTCCTGTTTCAATTCATTTTTCATAGATAATCCTGCTTTCTAATTTGGTGGCTTGAAAGATAACATAAAATGAATGTACAGTAAGCTAGAAATGAAATACTTTAATCCCTTTCATAGAACTGATATGAAATTGTTATTTTAGAGTATTTGTTACATTTGAAGTTCCACAGAAGGAAAACTATTTTGCTTGGCACGAGATACATATTAAGTTTCCCTGAAAGAAGAGCAAAAATAACTAATATAGAAATCAAATTTCAACTGGGAGTTGGGCCAATAGGTCCTGAAAAGTAGTTCAATCCCTTCCAAGCTTTGATTAGAAATGAAAAGAATTTGAATACTTTATCTACTGCAAAATACTCGTGTGTAGGTGTATGTGTGCTTTAATATCAAATGCTATTAGGTTTTCAGAATTTCTTTTCCATATCACCTAGATTTCAGTCTGGATTATTTATTTCTAATTCTGAAAAATTTAAAAAGTTTTTGTATTACTTAGTCTATAATTTCCAGCACTGTTTTCATATTTTGTTAGGACAAGGCCAAGTTTATCTTTCCTGTAGAGAAAGCTTTAAAATAAGCAGTACTTCACTGCTTCCCTATGAGGACTTAGCTAATGGGGAGGGAAATCAGGGAGGAATCTGGCAGTGTTCTTTCAGAAACAAAAATTTATAAAATACAAAGAGTTCTAAAATCCCTAGCTTCTGCATACAGCGCATTTTCTTTAACTGCTTTATACGGAATCACTGGATTGTTTTGTCCTCTTAGCATTTACATATATTAAATCATAACTAACTTATTCACTACAGCCGCAACTCCCTCCTCCCTCCTCCTTGAAGACATTCAGATAACTGAACTTATACTCATCAGGAAGCGGCATTTTTCTATCTAACGCTCCTGAATTATTTAGCAGCTTTCTTGTGGCATCGGGGTATTTGATAAGCGTTTTAGAGTCGGACAAGCGTTGTGGATTCAATTCGAACTCGGTGGCAGCGGCACAGTGTCTCCCCGGGCGCGATGTCTCCAGACCCGGCTAAAACCCGAACAGGTGGTCATGCTCAGCGGTTTAGATCGGAGCCGAAGGCCTGGGGGGAAGAGGGCCACAACAGCTTGGTCTACCTCGGGCCCGAGGTGCAGGCGAGCCCGGCACCACCCGCACGGGGCTCCGCAGAGAGACGCGCTGGCCCCCGGGCAGTACCACCACCGGTCCTGTCACCCAGGAGGGCGGCTTCCTCTTCAGCCAGTCCTGCAGCTTGGTTTCTCCTCGGCTATCTTAGAACCACCACCTCCGTGCCTGCTGCCACCTGCCCTCGGGGTTCCAGTGGCAGGAGCGGCCATCTGTGAGGACGAGGGAGCACGCATCCAAGCGCCCCCAGCAGCAGAGGCTGGGGTGCTGTTTTGGTGCAAAACAGGTGAGGTAGGAATGTGTGGTGGAGAGCCTGAAAAGGCATTGCCTGGGGCTGGAACTCGGGGTTCGATGAACCCTAGAAGAGAGGCAGATTGGAACCTGTTTCTCTCAACTCTTGAAACTCGGGGTCAAGTGAATAGAATAGACAGTTCCAGACAGTGGGGGGGGTGGGTATCTAATGTCACCTCTGCTATGACTACTTCTGCCTGCCACTTTGTAGCTCTTAGTAGACAGGGTGACTGTGAACATGAAAACGCTCCTGCCTTTTCTCCAGAGGACAGAGATTGTGCTTTGGAAAACTGTTCACATTTATTCTCACCTCTCCGCTCTTCTCATCTGCTCTCATTTTTAAAGCATTCAGTAGTTGGAATTTATTGTAGAGAGATATAGTCTTTGAAATATCCCTTTCTCATAGTCCACTCAGTGTTTCCAATCCCACCTCTTCCCAAAAGCAGGCAGCCCCCCCCCACTGCAAATATAGAATACAATTAAGGAAGGATGTGGGGTGTGTGTGTGTGAGAGAGAGAAAGAGAGAGAGAAACACACATTTGAGAAGTTTATCCCCAGCCCTGTGCCTCAACTTCTCTCAAATATTTAACAATTCTCTCTCTCTCTCTCTCTCTCTCTCTCTCTCTCTCTCTCTCTCTCTGCCCCCCTCCAGAAATTTTCTTCCAACTCTCAATATGGAGTAACAAAGCAGAAAACATTTTGGGGGACCCTGGGATCTGTGTGACCTTAGATAGTTTTTGATTCCTTCCTGAAAAGGCTTCCCCAATCACTAGAGTCCAAGGCAGATAAGAGAAAGTAGGTAAACAGTTCTATGGCATTTTCTGCTGTGTGGCCTCAAATGGACCAGCAGTGTCCAGTTTGCATGATAGTATAGATATGGTCCTAGCCCTGCCCAGGCCCTTTTTTTCCCTTACCTTGAAGGCCAGATTTCCTTTTTTTTTTTTGAAGTCTAGATTTCTAAGCACTGTTATTGCCCAAAATAGCAATGGAAGAAGACTACAGGGGATTATTTACTAAGTGTGAGGTAGAAAAACAGTTTTGGTTTCTGAAGCCCAGGACAGCTGGACCTTATAGAGGATTGAAGAGCTCAGATCCAGGCACAAATATGGATATGCAAGTATAACAAATATATTAAAAACAAAAACAGAACCCTGGTCTCATAGCCTAAGTTCTCTTACACATGGTAAAATGGGGTTTTCTCTGCCTGAGTTCCCTGCCTGGCTGGCATTCTTTCCCCTCCTGAACTGAGATTAACCCTAAGACAGCTTTTTCTTCCACTCTGTAGCCATGGTTGTCTTCATGCTAGAGCCACTTAGCACCCTGGCATGGGATAAGCCATATTAAAGTAGTAACCTTTCATTACTTGACTCTGAGGGCATATGAAGACTGAAAGTCAGGGACCATCTCTTCCTTTGGGTTTCACAGGAGACACTGGAGAATTAAGAGTTGCCAAGATCGGTCAGTTCTGGGATCCAAGTGGCCCAGACTGTACTCAGAAAGGGACACTATTACAGGGGCTCACCAATGCTTTTTTTTTTTTTTTTTTTTCCTGGATCCTTTGGAGGCAATTTTTCTGTTTAGCAGGTTCTAGGTCTCTATAGGTGACATTTGACAAGGGATACTGGAAGGATAGAGCACTTTACACTCACACTTATCATGCCTTATTGCAGTTTATATGTACATGCTTGTCTTCCTCCCAAGGCTGATCACTGTGGGGAAAGAATCTAACTTACTCATCTTGTATCTTATCTAGCAGTTCCTGCCACACAGTGGGCAGTCAGGGAATGCTCAGTGAAGGAACGAAAACGCATTTCTCTCTGTGCCTGGATGAAATTAAATTTCTGTTGAGTCTTCATATGCTACTCTCCTAACGGCAGATCTGAGATTTTTTTGCCTTTGTATACCAATTTCAGGTGCCTGAGTTCGCCCTCATCTCTCAACAGGGAAAGCTTATACGGAGAAGTGTGCAGTAACAACCCCAACCTACTCCTTTTTCGGAGCAGTTACAAAAACTATCCTTATTTGTGCACAGCCATTGCGATTTCTAATTGTTCCTATTAGTGAAGACAACAACAGTTCGCTTCAAGTTTACATATGCACATCTCTAACGTTGGATTCCCAAATTCTGTTGCTTCGGGGCTGGAGGCATGAGCCCGGTCCCAGACTCCTTCAAATTGTGAAATGCTAAATCTGTTTTCCGTCCCAGTCTTTGCATGCCCGAGTGCGAAACAAGAGGTTCCAAAAGCCTACTCTTTATTCTCTCTTCTTTTCCAAATCAGCCACCTTGAGCCCCGTCTACTATGCTATGCTTTACACCTAAGCGAACCTCTCACAAAGCTTGAGGCATATTTTGTGCGAGGGTGCACCGGCTGCGCGCGACGCAATCAAAGCTCAGAGCCAGAGGCGGTCACGTGACCTCGCGCGCTCCCGCGCCTTCAAATACACCATCTTCACGCACGCGCACGCGTTTTCGGAGGGTCACAATCCCTTTACCCTACCGCGCGCTTCCGCTTTTATCCTAGCAACGCGCGTAGTGACGCACAGGCCCCGCCCTCCGCCGTCGCGCGCGCCTCCCGGAAGTTGCCGGCTGGGAGCTGAACGCGCGGCTCTGTGCGGTCCCTGGCTGTGCTGAGGAGCAGTGTCAGGCTAGGGGAGCCGGCCAGAAGAGAGCGTCTTGGCCGGAGAACTGACCGCACGTTCGCATGCCCAGCTTCGACCAGGACCTGGGAAGATGGCGGGGCCGCAGCCTCTAGCTCTACAGCTGGAACAGTTGTTGAACCCGCGACCGCGCGAGGCGGATCCTGAGGCCGACCCGGAGGAGGGTGAGGCCTGTCTGGGGCAGACCACGTGCAGCCTGGCTTAGTCGGGGCTGGGCCGGCATGGGCTGCTGTGCTGCCTCACGGTCTGGCCTTCTCCACTGCTGGCGCAGAGGAGATTCCCTTCCGCCGGGGTTGTCCCGAGGCTCGGAGGAGGGCTTCGCCTTCTTCTGACACTCACTGTAGACTTGGAGCTCAGACCCTCAGCTGGTTAAGTTGCCCGTGGGCTGCTGGCGGGTGACAGAGTGGCAGCAGGCTGACAGCTTTCAGGCTGCTCTCAGGGTGAAGGAAGCGGCTTTTAAAAACTCAGGTAGCACCTGAAACTTGCTTGGAGAAGGAAGGAAAAAGTAGAGGTCCCTGGCGCTGTTTTAACGTTTTAGGTCCCAAGACACTTGCTCAGAGGCTGACACCACGCCACTGCTCTGTAAGCTGATGTTCAGGTTCTAGCTGGGAGTAATCCTGCTTTAGACTTGAGTCCGAGAAGTGTGTAGAAGGGATAATAATGTGCCTGCTGAACAGCAGCTTAGAAGATTCAGTTGAGGGAACTGGGGGCTGTTAGCCAGGATAAGGAAGAAAACTGAGGGCCGGGACAGAGTGAAGATAGAACTTGACGTCTGATTTAAGATATTGGAGCGACTGTCACCCATGGAAGAGGACTTAGATTCATTTTGTAGGATCCAGGGCATAGAAATACACCTGGTACTACGAGGAGGGAGTTCAGAAACAGCAATAAGACAGTGGTCCCCCTCGAGAGAAAATCCTTTTTCTGTTCTCCGAAGTTGGTGAGGATTTTGCAGAGGACATTGTGAGTTAAAAGGGTTTGGTAGTATTCCCGTTAAAGTGTCTTCTAACTTTAGATTGTGATTACTTTTCCTCCTCCTCTACAGCTACAGCAGCCAGAGTGATTGACAGGTTTGATGAAGGGGAAGATGGGGAAGATGATTTCCTGGCAGTGGGTAGCATTAGAAAACTGGCATCTGCCTCCCTCTTGGACACAGACAAAAGGTATTGTGGCAAGGCCACCTCTAGAAAAGCTTGGAATGAAGACCACTGGGAGCAGACTCTGCCAGGTTTATCTGGTGAGTAGATGTATTTGCATTGAACTTTTCCCATAAATTTTTACGGTTAAAATCCTTTATATATATATGTTTTCTGCAGGTTTGTACGTCTCTACCTATTATCTTAGGAGAGACCATTGATTTGGTATTAGGAATGACCTTTCATTTCATAAGGAACCTCAAGCCCAGAGAATCAATTTTTGGTGTTATATACAGATTAAAAATTCTCCTGAAAATGGAGTGAAAGAAAAGGCATTGGATATTGGAGAAGGTAGTATGTTTAAAACAATGTCTGATGAGTGTCCTCCTTTTGGATTTTGACTCATTTCCTTTGGTCTTTCAGATCTTACACTGACTTACTGTATAGTATCAGTTATTTGTGAAACTCACTTTTTGCCACTGTAAAAATGACAGAATGCTTCTCTCACTACTGTAAGACAGGAGGATGTGGATTTACAGTTTTAAGTAACTGTGTTTTCTCAGCTGAATGTGGTGGTGTGTGTCTGTGATGCTAGTAGTCAGGAGGCTGAGGCAGAAGGATCGTGAGTTAACCCTGAGCAACATAGCAAGGCCCTATCTTAAAAACAACAGTAACAACAAAGAGAATTGTGCCTTTCTCAAAGTTCAAGAAGGGGTCGGATATGGTTATTAGGATGCCATTTATTTTCCTTAGGGAGGGCAGGAGTGCCATGTTGAGAAACCATAGATAATATAAAAGAAACAATAATTCAGGTTATAATATCTGTGACTTAGTTCTTGATGTAGTTCTGGGAGCTCCAGATAAACGCATTTCACATTCTTTGTCTAGAGCCTGATAAAGGGACCAATCGTGAGATGAATATGATAGTATTTATTGAACTCTTAACCACGTCAGCCACAATGGTTCTTTAAATTCTGAAAATCTGGGATACAGTACATTTTCAAAAATATTATCACTGTTGCCATGATCTGTATCATTTCATTTAATCCTCCCAAAATCCAAGAAGTTGGCATTATTTCCCCCCATTTTGTAGATAAGGAAAGGGGGGTCTAATTGGTAAGTAACTTGCTGAAGGTCATACAACTATTAAGTGGAAGAACTATTAAGTGAAGGCACTCTGACTCCAAGAACTACTGAGCTATATGAGTTTTAAAAAAAACTTAGTAGTACATATTTGCAGTATATAATGATTGCATTTATCATAGGGAATTGTACATGTACATAACACGTCTTAATTCTTTTTACATTCCCTTTCTCTTCTGTCTCCCATGAATGTTTCTTAGTTTGGGAAGTGGCACGCATTAGACTAGGAGGGGCCAGAGAGATAGCTCAGTAGAATAAGCACTTGCCTGGCAAGCGCAAGGGACTGAGTTCAATCCCCGGCTCACCCCCAAAAAAGAAAAAAGAAATAGCATGCATACATTTACAAACTTTATTTATTTATTTATTTATATTTTATTTTTTGGTGGAACCAGGGATTGAACTTAGACCCTTGCGTTTGCCACGGAAGTGCTTATTCTACTGAGCTATCTCCCCGCCCCCTAAAAACTTTAAAGGATTATTTATTTATTTTTTTCAGTTTTCCTATTTATATTTTTGACAGCCTTGGCTGTGTCTTGTTGTATGTGTATTTATTTAAGGAAGTATCAAAGACCCATTGTGTTTTCATAAAATCTGTATTTTATTAAAGAAGGTTGTTGGTACCTGGACCTCCATCTAATAATCATGCTTGTTAGACTGAAGGTTTTATACTTTACCATGGAAAATACTGGATAAACATAAAAAGCGTCTTCAGTGTCAGGTGATGCCACAAGCATAGGACAAGCACAGGTGTAGGTAGCACTGTCTGTGATCGGATCTAGTTTAGGAAGACAGGGCCTTGCCTGATTACCTGGAAACTCTCTAGCGTCATCTGCCACCAGTTCGATTCGCAGCACCACATTAAGAAGATAAATAAATAGATAATAAAATCTAAAAATGCTTCATTAAAATTATGTATGTCAGCACTGTTTAGGCTTTTCCTCCCCCTCCTCTGTCTGATGACCTGTTCCTTATGCTTTCTAAGTAAAATCATAGTGTCTGCTTAACATGAAGCCTCACTCACTTTCCAGGGAGAGTTAAACAGTTACATCTCTGTACACTGTGTACTGATGATGCTGCAATGTAATTATCGGCATTCATAACTTCTGTTCCTGTCAGACCATGAACTCTTTTTTCCACAAGCATAGAGGTTTTTTTCTTAGCCTTTATGCCTGCCTTATAATGGATACTTAATGAAAAACCCAGAGTACAGTGGTGTGATAGAGATTGTGCATTTGGGGTAGTTAATGATAAGCTATATTCTGGCTATCTAATACCTATTTTAAAATCTTGCTATTCTCTTGTTGTTGCTGAATTGCCCAGGTTAACAGTGAACTTGTAATCCTCCAACCTCAGCCTCTCAACTAGCTGGGATTACAACATGTATCACTGTCTCCAGCTCCTTATACTGTTTTATTTTATCTTGTCTTCTCTTGTGTTCTTTTCCCTTCCCTTCCCTTCAATTCAATTCATTTGCCCCACAATTAAATTTTGACTTTCCTCTGGGCTGCTGGAATTTTAATGAAGCATTTTTAAATTTTATTTTATTGTGTATTTATCTTTCTAATGTGGTGTTGCAAATTGAACATAGCGCCATTGAACCTATTCATGTGTGATAAGTAAACATTCTACCACTGAGCTATATTCTGAACTTCTTACTTACTTTTTTATCTTCAATTTTGAGACAGTGTCTCACCAAGTGGCCCAGGTATGTGCTTATCTCAGCTTCCTAGATGTCTGGGATTAGAGGTGTGCCACTGTATTGAAAAAGCGTTTTTTGTTTGTTGTTTTTTGTAGTAGAAAGGTTTGAACCTAGGACCTCTGCACTGAATTATACCCCTAGCCGGTTAGGTTTTTATTTATTTGTTTGTTTATTTATTTTCGAGAGCAGATCTTGCTAACTTGCCCAGGCTGGGCACAAACTTGAAGTTGTCCTGCCTCAGCTTCCCAGAGTGTTGGGATTATAGGGCTCTAGACCAAAGCATTTTTCTTCTTCTCTTTGTTTTTTTTTTTCATTTTTGTCTCCCTCTTAGCATTTTAGAAATAGTAGGTGGATAATTACTTTTAAGTTGAATTGAATATAATAGTAAAATTTCCCTGTAATAGATGCCTGTAGTTCTTTAGTTGAAATGATAGATATGGTCTTATATTTTAATACAGGTAACACCTTTTTTTTTTTTTTTTCTCTCTTTCCTCCTGGTTCAGATGAAGAAATATCTGATGAGGAGAGTTCTGAAGATGGAGACTCAGAGGCACTGGGTCTAGAGGACTCTGAGGAGGACAACCTGAGTGCTTCTGAGGAACAGGATGCTGCTGATGCTGAAGGGAGCAGCCCAGCCTGGAAGAAGAGTGGGAGCTGCTCTGCAGAAGCACCAGGCTTTAGTTTCCAGAGCGTCAGTGACTTTGAAAAGTTTACTGAGGGAATGGATGACCTTGGGAGCAGTGAAGAGGGAGAAGAGGAAGAAAGTGGCGTGGAAGAAGGGGACAGCGAAGAAGACTTGGAGGGTGAGAGTGAGGGAGACAGGGCCGGAGGAGACAGGCGGAGTGAAGATGACGGTGTGGTGCTGACCTTCTCCAGCACCAAGGTTTCCGAGGAAGTGGAAAAGGGAAGAGCTGTGAAGAACCAGATAGGTTTGTACATGGTTTTGCTGTTCCCTTGTTTTTCAGAGTCTCTACTTTTGGTCTACTTGTTTGTTTGTTTTTGGCTGTTCAGTCTCTCGGATGTCCTTCCAATTAGTTTTTGTGACACACCTCACTTAGTGAGAGGCCTAAAGCCCCATTCCTCTTTGCTTAGCCAGCCGCTTCTGCACTGAGCTGCTTAGCTGATTCTGCGCTAGTACCTCTAGCAACTATGGAAGATTGAAGACCAGAGTGTTTTTTCTTCGGGCTTTAGCATTTCCTGTCCTCTTAACAAATGCTTGTTTCCAAGATACTGAATGTGTTTCCCAGAATAGAGAGTGTTTCCATGGCCTGAAATTGATGAAGCTGTGCTGCTTAGAGACCAGGCTGGAGAGGCCAGGGAGATGGCTCAGTGGAATAAGCGCTTCTCTGGCAAGCGCAAGGGCCTGAGTTCAGTTCCCGGTTCTGCCAAAGAGACCAGGCTGGTTTCCTGTCCTTCCCCTGTCTCCATCTCGGGAAGATTTTATTCTAACTCATAGGTCAGATTCTGTTTTCTTCTTTCTTAGCACTGTGGGACCAGCTCTTGGAGGGAAGGATCAAACTACAAAAAGCTCTGTTGACCACCAATCAGCTGCCTCAACCAGATGTTTTCCCTGTTTTCAAGGACAAAGGTGGTTCAGAATTTATCAGCGCCCTGAAAAACAGTAAGAATACTATGCTGTTTCGGGATATGTAGAACTACTAAGGTACATTGGTATATGTTGGGATTGGTAAAAAAAGGGAAGGTTTAATTTTAGTGATGTTATAATAGTGTTGCTTTTTGTTTTTAAAAACAGCAGTTTAATCATTTTATCAAATGAAGATAACCTTTTTTTAATGTATTTGGTATAGGGTCTCACTACGCAGCTTACACTTAGTGATCCTCCTGTTTTCAGCCTTCCCAACGCTGGGATTACAGGTGTACAACACCATACCCAGTCTTAGCGGCTGGCTCAGCTCACCTGGCGGGCAGGGCTGGGGGCATGGGATGCTGGTCGGATCGAAAATGAAAATAACTGATTGAAATAGATTGGACATTGGAGTCATGTCTGCTCTACTTTCTTTTCTCCTGTTCTCATTGGCCCCTGTGTGACTGAGCAACTTCTGTAAGGCTTAGGCTTATGCAACACTGATAGCTCACTGGTATAGGGCAAAAGGGAAAAGATGAATGATTAAGCTCAGTTCATTTAAGTTAGTTGCATCATGCATCATACACTTAAAAGACGCCATCCTTGGGGAGGTTTTTACAACAATGTACTGAGATGATTTTATATATGTCTGCCTTTAGGTGGCGAAGAGTGAGGAGAAATGATGACTGCAGGACAGGATTAAGTTTTGGAAGAAAATTACTAAATTTTTATAAAGTCAAAAAATCCTAGAGAGAAAAATAATTTAGAGATATTTGGTTCCCAATTCCCTCATTTTACAGATGAGAGAACTGAGACCTAAGAAAATCACTTGCCCAAAGTTACAGAGGTTGTTCATGAGCAGCAGAGGTTAAAACTCCAGCTTTTCTGCCTTATGACCTAGGAGTCTTCCTTCGGCACCACACTGCCTCCTGTGTGCCCAGTGGCACCAAAGGACTGGGGCACAGGGACATCTGGGGTGAGTTTGCTGTGGTTTGAATCGCTTTTTTAATTGCATTTCAGAGGTAGTGTTTCTGTTTGCACTTTCGTTGTTCCGGTGGTTGTTGTACTAGAGATTGAACCCAGGGCTGCTCTACCACTCAGCTACATCCCCAGCCATTCTGTTTGCCATTTAAAACTTTAGGCTGGGCCAGGCATGATGGCACATATCTTTGATCTCAGCTATTATGGAGGCTGAGGCAGAAGGATCACAAGTTTGAGGCCAGTCTAGGCAATTTAATGAAACTTGGTCTTGATTAAAGAAATAAAAGGAGTGGTGTTGTAGTTTAGTACTCCCTCTTTCAATTTCCAGTACTACAAACAAATAAACAAAAAAACTAAAGGCAGGTAAGTTAGCTTATGCCTATAGTCCCAGCTACCCAGGAGATTGAAGCACGAGTGTCTCTTAAGCCCAGGAGGTTTTTTTTTTGTATTTTAGTAAGGGTCTACAGGGTCTCACTATGTAGATCGGACTCTTAGTGATTCTCCTGTGTTCAGTCTCCCGAAGAACTGAGATTACAGGTGTGCACCACCACACCCAGTCTCAATTGCAGTCTCTGCGTGCATGGGGGTGGAGTCAGCAGGGCACACCAGGGATCTAACCCCGGCCACTGCATCTGCCTAAGCAGGTGCTTTAATCTGCTCAGCTATTTGGCCCAGGATTTTGAGGTCACTTAGAAAGCAGACCCCATCTCAAAAAATTAAAAGCCTGACAGTGTGAGTTGAAAGGGACAATGACATCTGTGTTGGCATCTACTATAGGTGAAGCCATCTTAAACCACTGGAGTTAAAAGTATAGAATTTCTAGAATAGGGAATTGTGAATATTTCTTATATAGGATGATACTGGGTTTAATTAGGAATGGCTTCCTATACTTGAAATCTGTCTCCTTTGTGAAAAAACTGGACAGTTCTTTTAGGACTCATGCTGGATCTGTTATGAGATGGGTCTTTCATATCCTCTTCTTTAATGTTCTCTCTTTCCATTAAATAGATGAGCGATTGATGGTTTTCTTTCTTTTTTTTGGAACACTTCTCTGCTATTTTTAATGCCCCAGTACCCTAATTTCTGGAATGCCTTTGAATAAGACCTAAACTACAATAGGTTAGATGTCTTAAATGTTTTGTAAGACCTTTTCAGTTTGTTGGTCCTCTTTTCCTTTTTGTAAAAATTGATCTTTGAAGTGGAAGCATTTGAAGAGTTAGCATCAATGGACACATTTATTCTTGACTGTCATGTAGTTTCTTTTTTTTTCATTTAGTTTCTTTAGCCATTTTATTGTTTAACTTTTGTTTTACAATATTTTAAATCTTTTTAATCTGTCTTTTTTAGGGGCTTATTTGCCCCTGTCTTATTTGGTAAACTTTATTTAATCTGAAAGATGTCTGTCAGTCTGACAGAGGGGTCTTGGAGGAAAGGGAAGAAAAAAAGAAATGTTTGTTTGGTGTAATATATTCTGAGAAAATAGGGAGCTTTCTAATAACTAGAATTTTTTTTTTGGTGGAACCAGGGATTGAACTCAGGCCTTTGCACTTGCAAGGCAAGCGCTTATTCTACTGAGCCATCTCCCCGGCCCTAACCAGAATTTCTGTAACATTTGTTTGAACTTTCATTTGGTAGTATGAGCTAATGCGTTGTATGCTTCCTTGTTTTAGTAAGCAAAGTTTAATAATTTCATGGCCATATTATTCTGGGTAACCAGTTTATACTGTTCTTTATAGCTGTTGTGGAACACAGCCTGAATTTTTACCTACCCTAGAAAAAACGCTGAAGTATATTGTCTTTAATTAAATCTCTTTTCAATTTGCTTAGTCTTTTAGGTAAAGTCAGACTGCCTAGGTTTAGATTTCATCTCAGCAATGGATTAGCTATGTGACCTTTTGCAAGTTACTTTGCAGTAAAATGGGGATAATATGGTTCTTAGGATTAAAGGACATAATCAGTATAAAGCATTAGCACAGTGTCTGGCACATATCACAGCATAAATGGTAAATACTATTCTCTTTTTCTTCCGAGAAGCATTTGGCAGTATTCAACTACATGACTGCCCTAGTGTAACTAACCAACTTCTCTGCTACCTTATGATCTAGGAGACTTCCTTTTCTCCTCTCTCATTCAGTGATTTTTAAACTTTTTTTAGAAGTCAGATTCATTATATTATTTAAAATAGCTATTCTGGGAAGAGTGGCTTCCAAGTTACAGTCTTTTCTATTTTTTTTTTTTTTTTTTTGCGGAACCGGGGATTGAACTTAGGCCCTTGCACATGCCAGGGAAGTGCTTATTCCACTGAGCCTTCTCCCCGACCCCTTTTCTAATATTTTTAATTTAACTTCAGCCTTTTATACTGGAAAGCAGGTATTTCCTTGTTGCCAAACTTGAGTTCTTTCCTACCTAAATGATTTAATCTTACTTTAAAATATTTTCCTTTGGCTTTGGTGATCTGTATATGCTGTTTGGATTCTTCTACCTTTCTGAACTCTTCTCAGGCTTCTCTGTTCTTTTTTCTTTCTCTTTCTTTTTTTTTTTTTTTTTTGCCAGCTCAGCCCTCCCTGAAGGCGGGGCAGGTGCGGCATGTGGTGCCAGGGATTGAACTGTAGTCCCTTGTGCCTGCCTCAGCTTGCCTAAGCAGGCACTTTAGACCACTGAGCTATCGCGCCGGCTCCATCAGGCTTCTTTTACCCTCTCAGTGTAAACATAATATTGAGATTCCTATCGTTTGGTAGCATTTTGTACTGTATTCTCTCCTTGTATTGTCATTTACTCTCATAGCTCTAATTATTGCCAGTAAAGTCTGGTGCAGTAAATTCCTGAATATCAGGACTTTGTACCTTCAGCACCTTAAGTCTACTTCTTAGAAAGTACACAAATATCTCCTTTCTTTTCTCCCTCCCCCACACATGAATTCAGTCCCCAGTCACCTTGATTTATATGTTGGTAATTATCTCTCTTGAACCATGAAATGATTTCAACAGTATTTTTTTATATTTTAGTGGGTGCATATATGATAAGTCATGAAGTATAACTGGAACAAAATTAAGGGATATTCTATTCACAAAGCTACTTGCCAGATAGGTTAGCTTTGCCCCTCTTTTTCAACAGTTTTATTATTGGGAGCCAGGCCCTTATGATGGTGGTCATGACATGTGAGGAACAAGACAATAGCATGAATTCTTTAAAATTTTTCATTATGGACCATATCAGTGTGTATGAAAGTGGAGAGAAGAGTGCAGCGAACCCCCATGTAGCATCTATAGCTTGAGCAGGTAACTCCCACTCCCCTTTTTTGTGTTTGTGTTTATGATGTTAGGGATTGAACCTAGGGCTAGATACTTGCCAGGCAAGCACTCTGTCATTGAGGTATACCGCCAGCTCTAACACTGCCAATTTGATTCCGTTTATACTTCAACTGACCCCCCACCCCTTTCTGGATTACTTTGAAGCAATTAACAGCCATCTAATTTTTATTAATCTACACATTTTAACATGTATATCAAGA
Source organism: Octodon degus (assembly GCF_000260255.1). Classification (NCBI taxonomy): domain Eukaryota; kingdom Metazoa; phylum Chordata; class Mammalia; order Rodentia; family Octodontidae; genus Octodon; species Octodon degus. The sequence continues at coordinate 2,111,470 of NW_004524740.1, read as the reverse complement.
GTTTTTTTAAGTCTTGATATAATTATTTCACATAAAAACATGAGCCATATTTTTTTTTAGTAAGTTGACTGGTAAGAGAATTGAGAGCATTTCAATAATGGGCATTCTGTCTTTTTTAGTTATTTTTTTTATTTTTGGAATTTGGTCTATAGCTTGAAATGAAATGATTAAAGGAAAGCTAAACTTTAGCCATAATAAGTTGACCTTTTAGTAAAACGCATGTTATTAATGTGTTTAATGAGATGCGTTACGAACTGCAGTGAGCCATGTTTCATTGCAGGTCTAAAATGCAGCATCATTAAAGACCTTTAATAGAAATAGTGGCTGACATTTTGGTATTTTCCCATAAGCAAAACATCTAAGAACATAGTGTAATGCAATGTAAAGGTAGAGGAAAGGAAATTTTTATATTTGCCTGAGAATTTATAAATAAATTCTTCTATTAATAATGTATATTTTCTTTGTTCCCCTTTATGTTCCTATGTTTAATTTATATTCACTCTGTGGCCCTTCCCCAAGAGCCCTTATTATTTTGACTTGAATAGATTAAATTTTTTATTGCTAATTTGACCTATGCACTGAGGTACACCTTGAATGTTTTATAGCCTAGCATAGTGGTTTATGCCTATAATCCTAATATTCTGAAGGACAGTCATGAGGTCAAGGCCAGCCTGGACCACCTGGCAGGAATAAGTCTCAAAAAACAAAACAAAGTTTTAAATTTTGAGTAAGTCATGTCCAGTCATGAAGTCAGATAATATTTCTATTTTTAAAATTTTACTTATTTTTAAGTCAATAGTGTGTGCACATGAGCCAGAATTCCAGACACTGAAGACTATGGTGCAGATCCTCTTTGCCGGTGCGTCATTACTTCACTTCTGTGTCCTGTAGTTAACCATTGTTCTCAGTGAATCCCACCCTGCACCCTTCTTATTTAGTTGCCTGCGGTGGCAAGTCAGTGAATGCTTATTAACACTGTGCCAGGGAACCCTGATATATTTTCTCAGTTACCTGCAGGGATGGCTTTAAGGATTGCTTGGGGTAAAGGCACTAATATTTTCCAAGTATAGCACTGTGTCAGTTTAAGGATTCATTACTACAGACTTCACCTACCTAAGATGACGTAAGTAAGTGATCTTTTCATTTGAGTTTTTTGTTTTTAAAAATAGTACCGTTCTAATTACAAAAGTTTGTCACACTTATTTAAACAATTCACAAAATGGAGAAAGTAAAGATTATCTGTAATTCTGTTGTCAAGAGGTTATCATTTTGTTATCTTTCTAGACTTTTCTGTACTTACACATACACACATGGATACATACTTTTTGCGGAACCGGGGATTGAACTCAGATCCTTGTGTTTGCCAGTCAAGCACTTATCCTACTGAGCCAACTCCCCGGCCCAAGGATACATACTTTTTAAAAAACAAAAATGGAATTATATAACTGTGTACTACTTTATTTTTTATTTTTGGCGGAACTGGGTATTGAACTCAGGCCCTTGCACTTGTCAGGCAAGCACTTATTCTACTGAGCCATCTCCCCGGTCCCTGTGTACTACTTTAAACTTATTTTCTTCATTGTATTATTTCATGTAGGTATGCTTTGTATGTCAGCAACTTCAGTGGCTACACATATTGCATTTATAGATTTACTGTGATTTACTTAACCAATCTATTGATGGATGGTTACAGTTTATTCTTGAGACAAGATTTCACTATGTAGTCCAGGCTGGCTTCAAACTCTTGGCAGTCCTCCTGCCTCAGCCTCCCAAGTGCTGGGATTACAACTCAGCCATACTCAGCCTGATTTTGTTTTTTATTTTTATAAAACACGCTTTGATGAACATCCTTATACAGATTTAGTCAAAAAGTAGCACTGCCTAAATAAATATAAGACATAGACTATTTAAACATAGACTATTTAAAATTTTTTTTAAATTTTATTTATTTATGTGTGTGTGTGTGTGGCCAGCTCAGCCCACCAGGGGGCGGGGCTGGCTGGCATGTGGTGCTGGGGGATTGAACCGCGGTCCCTGTGCTTTGCTAAGCTTGTTCTAAGTAGGTGCTTTAGACCAGTGAGCCATCTCACCAGCTCCCGACTATTTAAAATTGTGTAGTAAACATTTTTAAAAAGAAAAAGCAGATTGTTAATTTTAATAGTATATTTTGTTTAACCTAATATATGAAAATAAAATTTTAATCTGTTAGTATACAGGTTAAATTTTGTGGTGAGACAATTTTGTGTTCTCTTTTTTCATGTTAAGTCTTTGAAATCTGGGAGTGTATTCTGTTCTTTTGTGTGTGTGTGTGTGTGTGTGTGTGTGTGTGTGGCCAGCTCAGCCCACCAGGGGGCAGGGCTGGCTGGCATGTGGTGCTGGGGGATTGAACCGTGGTCCCTGTGTTTGCTAAATTAGTTCTAATTAGGTGCTTTAGACCACTCAGTCATCTCACCAGCCCCATGTATTCTGTTCTTACAGGTCTTCTCAATTTAGATTGATCATGTTTCAAGTGCTCCTTAGCCTCAAGTAGGAACTGACTCTATAGCCCTGGGGTAGTGAGTTCTGAGCATGTTCCAAGTCTGGGTTGGACTCCAGAATTTGGGAAAGACCCAGCCACAGTAGCTAGTGGGTGCACTATTGGGCTGCACACATCTGTACTCCCTGAAAATATAGTAGTTGGCACAAAGGAATTATACTTTTCTCTCTGCTTTTTTAGATTTTTTGGAATATATTCCTTCTCTGACCCTTAGAAGAACTGTTTTTTCCTTTCTTCTTTTTTTTTTTTCAGAACCAGGGATTGAACTCAGGTTCTTGCACTTGCCAGGGAAGTGCTTATTCCACTGAGCCATCTCCCCATCCCCTAATTCTTTTTTTTTTTTTGAGGAACCTGGGATTGAATTTAGGCCCTTATGCTTGCCAGGGAAGTGCTTATTCCACTGAGCCATCTCCCCAGCATAGAAGAACTATTAACAATTTAAATTCTTTTCTGCAACATTTGTATCCCTAAACTCTTGCCACCACAGGGCATTATTGTTCTCTTTTTTTTCCTAAACTATAAGTGGGAAAGGAAGGCAACCATTTTGAAACTTTGTTTCATATTTGCATAATACCTGTTGACTTAGCATTGAGATAAAAGCTGGCACATATTACATGTTGCATCATGCACTTAAAACATGCCATCCTTGGTCTGTTTATTAGAAAATAAGTTCTTTGTAGAAAGACTTTTGGTTTCTGTTTAGCTACTGTTTACTTCATCCAACTTGGTTCATTGAGCATTTACGGTATATAGAGAATAAGCTAATCACAGAGCAAGTACTTTTCCAGTAAGCAGTGAAGCAGTGGTACCAGGGAAAGATCATCAGATTTGTGTTCTCTTTCTCTCCCTTTCTCCATTTCCCTTCCTTTTTCCTCTCTGCTGGAGGCAAAATCTAGGGCCTGGTACACAGTGGGCAAATCTGTACCACAGATCTGCATCTCCAACCCCGAGAGTGTTCTCTTCACTCCACCCACCCTGAGTAGATTGCCCTAATTGATTACAGAGCCAAGAAAGCTAAGCCAGTTGAAAAGCTCCTGAAGCCAATCTGGTTAGAAAATTCATTTCACCGTTTAGGGGTTGGGTTTCTTAGAAAGTGAGGGCTGTCCTCAGCACCAGAAACAATGTCAGTAGTGAGACATTACAGGGGCTGGCGTCTAGTTGATTGGAAGAGCACTTGCCTAACACGTACAGAGCTGTAAGTTCATCCCCAGGGTGCAGGGGTTGGGGGGGTGAGGCCCTGCATTCCTAAGGAGGCAACACTGACTTATAGTAGCTTAGTTCCATAGTAGGACTCCAGTGTTCTGTGTGTAGTTCTAGATAGCGTGGTACATTTGTACCTTTTGATACATTTGTTTAATTAACTCACATTTGACTATATATGACTGGTGAAATTATGCTGTTGTACTAGTGTATTTATTTTATTGCATTTTTTGGGGGGAATGCATGTGTTTATCTGTAGTTAACATTGTTTCTACTTGATTTTTCAGTTTTAGGCATTATTAGTTACTGACTCCCCAGTATAAAAATGAGAATTCAGCTTTTTTCTTTTTTCTCTTTTTTTTTTCTTTTTTTCTTTTTTTTTCTGGTTTGGGGATCAAACTGAGGACTTTGAGGCAAATACTCTTACCCCGGAGCTACATTGTCAGCCACATGATTTGCTCTTGTTCCTCTGTACACATGAATATTTTCTGCTTGTGTTATTAACCTGTCCCCTAATGCTTGTGTTATAATTTGGTTAGACCAGTATTCAGTGTTTACATTATTACATTTATGTAATTCTCTTTCCCTCACACTGCCATTTTGTTTTCTAGAGTTAATGATCGTTACATTTTTGTTTGTGTAGTTTTTTTCTGTAGCAGTTTAAGCCCAAGCTTTTCTCCCATTGTCTGAATCCCCCTGAAGATTTGCGAGATGTGGTAGCATGCCTTGTAGTCCCAGCTACACAGAAAGCTGAGGCAGAGGGATTGTTTGAGCCTAGGAGGTTGAGACCATCCTAGGCAGTATAGTCAGACTCTGTTTAAAAAAAAAAAAAAAAATCATTGCATCAAATCCCTTTCCCTCTTCCTAAAACTTCTTGCACAGCTTCTGACCTGCTCTGATCTGTTACCTTCTCATGGGGTCTACTGGAATCTCTGCATGGGGTCATCCTGGGGATTAGTTTAGCTTCTTGGTATGGTGTAGCTCCTACTCCAGGATCTTTCTTGGCTAATGCCCTGTTTTAGTAAAGCAAGTCCTTTCCTAAACTTGGTGAGTGAGAGCAAGCGGGAGGGAACTGTTTTAGACTTCAATTGTGTGGAGATATCTTTAGTTTCTTAACAATTGATTGGTGGTATGTAGAATTCTGTAGAGTGTTGCATTGCCTTCCAGATTCCAAAGCTGCTAAGAAGCCATTCTGATTCTTGATGTTGCTGTTTGTTTTTCCTTGTTTCCTGTTTGGGAACTAGAGACTTCGTTCATAGACTTCTGAAATTTCATAATTCAGCGTTTCATAATGATATATTCTTTTTTTCTCTGCAAGTCCTTTTATTTGGTATTATGTAAAAGTAAAGGCCTTTTTATTTATTTTTGAGACAGGGTCTTACCATGCCGTTTGGGCTGGCCTTGTACTCACTTTTGTAGCTCCCAGGCTGGTCTCAAACTCTCAGTGATCCTCCTTTCTCAACCTTCCAAGTGCTTACAGGTATGTGCCACCATGCCCACTTCCTGGGGCACCATGGCATACCTGGTGTTCTGGCATGCTGGATCGTGATCGAACTGGGGTCCTTGTGTTTGCCAGGTAGGTGCTTATGACTGAGCTATCTCCCCGGCCCTGTAAAGGCCTTTTGTTTACTATCCCAATGACTCTAAGTTTTCCCTCTGTACTTTTCGCCTTGCTCCTGACTTTTTTTTTTTTTTTTGTGGAACTGGGGATTGAACTCAGGCACTTGTGCTTGCCAGGCAAACACTTTCCTGAAATTTTTAACACATGTCCTCAGCTTTCTAATCCTTCTATTGTGGCTTTTTGTATTTCTTCTGTCACATTCTGATTTTGAGGATATACATGCTATTTATTTTCTACATACTGTTTCCTTTATTCTACTGTTTTTCCCTTTTACTTTAACCCAGGTACAATGTTAGACATTTTTCCTCAGGTACTTGGGGATCTGTTGCTTTCTCTGTTAACTTTATTTTATTTTTTTATTTTAGGGAAGTGTCTATAGGGTCTCACTACTAGATCAGACTTGTAATGATCTGCCTGCTTACAGTCTCCCAAGAGCTGAGATTACAGGCATGCCACTACGCCCAGTCTCAGTTGCCATCTCAGTGCGCCTCAGGGGTGGGGTTGGCATGGCAGGCCTGGGGATTAAACGCGTGGCCCCTGCGCCTGCTTGCATTAACTTTAATCTGCTGAGCTATTTGGCTGGCCCTTCTCTGTTAATTTTTAATGATAGGACACCAAAAAGTTGATTAGAAATTTTGTATATTTGGATGGGGCTCTTTGTGGTTTCCATTGTAAAAGAAGTATCTAGCCAGATAGTTTTTGGAGCTCTCAACATCACTGTCTTCAGCACTTCACTCATTATGTAATCATGGTCACTACAGGGCGGCCAGTCCCCTTTGTGGTTGCCATCATTCTATGTTGTGAGTAGCCTGGGGTCTCAGCGTTTAATCACTGACCTTCCCTTTTCAACCACCTCTCACCTCTCGCCCACTCCCTTCTGTTGTGGCGCTAGGGTTTGAACCAGGACCTTGCACATGGCTAGGCAAGAGCTCTAACCTGAGCACACCTCTGCGCTATCCCTGTTCTTAATATGCCTTTGCCCTCAGCTATATCTGGTAACCCCTTGGCCAGAAGTTCAGGCAGAGATCTTAGATACTATATCAAAATCATAGTCCATAAAAGGGGAAACTGATGATTGTGCCAAATCAGAATTAAAATCTTTTGCTGTGTTAATAATGCGCTATCAGAATGAAAAGGCAAGCTATGGATTTGGAGTATTTTCTTTTTTTGCAGAACCGGGGATTGAACTGAGGCCCTTGTGCTTGCCAGGCAAGCACTTATTCTACTGAGCCATCTCCCTGTCCCCCATGGGAGTATTTTCAAGTCACATATCTAATGAAGGACTTGTGCTCAGAAGATACAGAGTTTTCAAAACTCAACAATAAAAAATACTTATTTAAAAACAAGTTTAAAAAATAGGTAAAAGATTTGAATAGACACCTTAGCAAGGAAGATAAATGATGTGAGGGAAGTACATGAAACATATTTAACCCAATCATTAAATTAACTGGGTTAATTTAATCAAATGTTGAAAGAGATACATATTAAAACCACAATGATAGGGGCCGGGGAGATGGCTCAGTGGAATAAGCACTTCCCTGGCAAGCGCAAGGGCCTGAGTTCAATCCCTGGTTCTGCCAAAAAAAACCACCCCAAAATGATATACCTCTGTATTCCTATTAGGATACAACTAAAAAAACGACAACACCAAGTGCTGACAAGGATGCAGAGCAGCTTTTGTGTATTTCTGGTAGGAATGCAAAATAGTACAACATTTGAAAAAACAGTTTTACAGCCAGCCAAATAGTTCAGCAGATTAAAGCACCTGCTTAGGCAGATGCAGAGGCTGGGAGTTTGATCCCTGGGCCTGCTGTGTTGGCCCTGTTCCTGGGGCATGCTGAGACAGCAATTGAGACTAGGTGTGGTGGCATGGGCCTGTAATCCCAGTGCTTGGGAGGCTGTAAACAGGTGGGTCACTATGAATCTAATCTAGTAGTGGGACCCTGTAGACCCTGTACTAAATTAAAAAAAAAAAAAATGTGAAAACAGTTTAGAAATTGTTTTTTAAAAGTTAAACAAGCAACATTTTTTTGGGGGGGTAGAATCGGGGATTGAATTTATGCCCATGCACTTGCCAGGCAAACGCTTATTCCACTGAGCCATCTCCCTGGCCCCTTAGCAACATTTTTTTATACTCAGCAAAACTGCAAACAGTTCGGATTTCTTTCACACATATTGGGCAAATGGATAAATTGACGTTCTACTTAGTAATGAAAAGGGATAAACCTCAGAAGTGTTATGCTAAGTGAGAAATGCAGGTTTTAAAAAGTTGTACAGTTTATATTTATATGACATCCTGGAAAGGTATAACTACTAGGACAGAGGTTAGGTCAATGGTTGCCATGGGTTAAGGGTGGAGGAAAGGTTTGACTACAGAGAAGCAGGCTACCTTTCTTCTTTGTCTCACAGGTTTTCATTTTCCTCTCCAGTAGCTTCATTTCCTTGGAGTACTCGTTCCCCACCTACCTGTTTTCCACTGGCTTCCCCGTGAACCCTTCCTTTCTTCGGCTTGATTGTGAACATTTTGCTTGAATTGACAGTGGGGGTATAAATAGTTGTGCGTTTATTCCCAGATAACTCCAGAAATATATCTTATGGTAATAGATACATGATACAGTACTTCTAGGGATAGAGAAATGGGCTGCATCAACCTATAGTGTCATTTTTGCTTGAAATATATATCTTTGATAGTAAAGCCTTACCCAGAAGAGAATAATAGATTACACACAGCTTCTAGATTTTGATGTGGGTTAGAACTGAAAAATGAGATGTCTTTAAGCTCTTTTTCCTTCTCTCTTTGATAAGTGATATAATGTGGTTTGGACACTCAGAGATTCCTAAGATTCCAGGTTCTGGTTGATGATTTACTGCAAAATTGCTTATAAATTGAAGTAGAAAATGTTTTGCAGACCTGGCAGCTTTCTGGCTTCACACCCATTTGTCACCCAGCATTTCCCTTTGTGTATAGAACAAGAATTAATTAGGCTGCACTGCAGGAAAAGTTTATGGCTATAATTTATATAGGATGAATTTTTTTTTAAAGAGACAGTGTTGTTTTGTTACACCTATAGATGTATAAGTGTGTATTTATATAAAGTGTTTTTCCCCCTTGAAAGCAGTGCCTATATAAGCTCCTAGGGTGAGATATTCTTTTTTTTTTTTTTTCTTTGATGTGAAATGGTAAAATAAATGCTTTTATAGTGTTCGTTTTCTGACTAAACTGGTTTTTGTTGTTTCTTTTTTTTTTTTTAATTCATCGTGTACGAAGGGGAACACTGAGGTGTAGGTTTGTGTTTTAGACATTGGTCAGATCTGTCTGGTTTCCAGAGCTTTGTATTCTTTTGGTCTCTTGGAAGACTTGTGATTCTGTCTTTCTTAGGGTCTTGTTCATTCAATTAATGTTTTCATAATCAATGCAAGTCAGAACTTGCAATTTGTTCCTGATTTGCACATTAAAGAGCTCCATTAATTAAGAATCCCAGTGTTTGGCATGTTCCCACAGGATCTGTGCATTATTTACATGGTAAAAGTGCAAGATGCAAGTTTCTCAGTAGTAGTGGCAATTGCAGTTAATCCTGTGCTTTCTTTCATATTTTTCTTCCTCTCTCTCCTCTATGTTGAATAGCAATTATTTCACAACTCACTGAAACTCCTTAGGGATACATTGTACTAAAATAGGAACAAATGATCCAAATGAGAGGGCAATGCTAAAAGAGTAGACATAGAAAGTAAGTCCTTTGTTTAAAGGAAAACAAAATTCCTAGAAGACATGTAGAATGGATGTTTGGTTTTTGTTGGTTCTCTGGCTTGGTTAAATGTAGAAGGTGTGATAGTTTTGAATTTTAATTGTTTACTTTTTTTTTTTTTTTTTTGTGGAACTGGGGATTGAACTCATGCCCTTGCGCTTGCCAGGGAAGCGCTTATTCTACTGAGCCATCTCCCCAACCCCAAATTGTTTACTTTGAATTTGTAGACCTTCCACCCATAACAGTAACTATACTTATAAATGAAGTTGCCTTTTATAACCCAGGTAATCCCAGGAATGGAGACAAACATAGACCTATGCTTGATATCAAGCCAACTTTATCATGAAATGATTCTTAAGAGTATTTGGATTCTACTACCATTTTTTTTTGGAAGCCTTGGTCCAAGCAAGTGGCGGTTTCCATCTTGATGATTAAGAGTATGTAAAAAGCAGTTATAAACATTGAATCAGATCACTAGTTCAGCAGTTTTATGGTGGGTAATACATACCTACTCATAGTTTCCTAATAATACTTGGGTTAGCTCTAGAAATACCCTGATGATCTGCAAGGGATTTTTCATCAGAGACCCCCTGCCCTGTATTTATGAAATTTATTAGGAATTATATGGGGCTTAATTTAATTTTGTCCTTAAGATCTTTTATGTTAAAAATATAACTATGTAGTACTATAGCTTTAAGAAAAGTAAGCAATATAACGTATATAAGGGGAAAAATGAAAACTTTTATACTTTTCCAAATGTCCACGTCTGCTTCTCAGAGAATAAAATAGCTTACAATTTATGATATATTCTTTCTTGAAGTTAGTTTTTGTTTTGTCTTCAAGTGCTAGAGATTGAGCCAGGGCTTGGCCTTTTTTTTTTGTGCCACTGAGCTATGCCTCAGCATTCTTTTAAGCTATCTTCCCCCTACCCCCTGTGCTAGGAATTGAACCCAGGGCTTTGTGCATGCCAGGTAAACATTCTGCTTTGGAGCTACATTCATTAAGTTTTAATGGCAGTTTCACGAAAAGAGGGGTTGGACAAGGATGAGAGGGGAAAAAATAGGTCAAAATGTCATTTATGAATCATCTGTATGTTAGGCTATCCCTAAGACATATTGTCTTGGTTATTATAATGTTATAATTACCGTGTTCATCGATTGTCCCAGATGAGTTTACACATTTGAAAGGTTTTGCACAGACTACACTTGACTTTAACTTGAGTTCTTATTAATTTGTAGATGATTTTTGTATAATATTACTATTTCACTTGGTGTTTAGATTCAAATCTACTAGTTTTGCTTTTCTTTGAACCGTTGAGTAAAATTGCCTCTGGAAAAAGCCCAAATGCAGCTAGGTGCAGTGGCTCATGCCTGTAATTCCAGCTACTCAGGAGGCTGAGGCAAGAAGATTGCAAGTTCAAGGCCAGCTTGAGCACTAAACTGAGTTTCTGTCTCAGAAATGCTGTTAATTGAGAAGAGTTCATACTGGTTAAGCTCACTGTGGTGTTTTATTTTGTTATGTATTTAGTACAGGGTCTACAGGGTCTCACTATACAGATCAGACTCAGTGATCCTCCTGTTTTCAGCCTCCCAGCGCTGGGTATATAGGTGCTTGCCACCATGCTCAGTTGTTGCGCGCGGCCTTGCCAGCAAGGAAGACGCGACCACTGGTTGTTTTCTGCGCAGCTCTTTATTGCTCTCCCAACATCTGTCTTCTCTCCCTCCCGAGGCCCCTGCTCTTAGCTTATAAGTCTCAGGGCTTCCAACCATGGGGTGCCACGTATGTACTGTCCATTGGTCCAGGTATGCGGAAGCAATGCATTAGCCCAAGCCTTGGCCTTTTATGGAGTTATTTACTACCAGGAGCGCTCACCCCCTGAGGGGGTGGAAGGCGGAAACCGGCGCCATCTCAGGGCGCGGTTATACGCAGCTCCCTACACTCAGTCTCCATTGCAGTCTCATTGTGCCCTAGGGATCAACCTCCTAGCCCACTGTTTTATATAAGCAAAAGTTCTACAAGTAGAGAAGCTCTTCAGTTGTAAAAATTCATATATCTTGGAGAGGTAAATAATATGTGATAAAAGAAAATGAAATATATTTTGAGATTATCAATTGTATTGGTATTTTTATTGTGTAAGTAGATTATTTCATCCATTATACTCTAAAAATCATAAAAAATAGCTTCATTTTATGTGTTGAACACTAGTCACATATTTGGTTGAGTCTGTTCAGCCTGTGAAATGCACTGATACCTTGGTTGCTGAGAAGAGGAAGTAAAGTTCTGTGTAACTTGTTTAAGGTTTCCTTGTTGGTTAGAGGCAAAGCCAGCAGAGAAACTGAGGTCTGTTCTACCTCAGGAGCTTTACGCTTGGCCATGTTGCCCAGTCACTATTTCTTTCTCCTTTTTCAAAGGAAGTGCTAGGGAATATGGGTATGGAATAAATACATGCCAAAGCTTATAGGGTTGTATGTAGGAGAAATACAAAGATGAATTTGTTTCTGGACAGAAAGTTTAGAATGTAGTACATGCACACTTCAAATTTTTCCAAAAATGATGTTTCCTACATGCTTTTTCTTTAGGAAGAGAGCTAGCAAGGCCTGGGAAAGTCAGCTGATGCAGTCCTCCTGTACAGAGGCAAGGCTGTTATAGAAGATAAAGGAATAGGTGAATTTTTCAGTAAACGTAATACATATTCATTGTTTAAAATTTGTAAGAAGCTAGTAAAATTAGGATGTAGTCTTCCTTAATTCTAACAGCTAAGAATTAAGTATTTTTATTTTTTATGTATTTATTACAGGGTCTACAGAGACTTACTACATAGATCAGACTCATAGTGATCCTCCTGTTTTTAGCCTGCCAAGAGCTGGGATTACAGGCATGCGCCACCACGCCCAGTCTCAATTGCTGTCTCAGTGCTGCGGGGGGGAGGGCAGGGTCAGACAAACGGGGGATGGAACCCTGGTCCCTGTGCCTGCCTAAGTAGGTGCTTTAGTCCGCTGAGCTATCTGGCCGACCTGAGTACTTTTAATATTCTGGTATGTGTTATATATTTTTCCTGGGTTTTGTTTGTTTGCTTGCTTTTTGCATCTGTGAATGTAGTTAAAACAGAATAGGATCATATTGTATAGTTTTGGTACAGTGCCTCACTGTGCAGCTCGCATTGCATGCACTGCTGGAGATTGAACCCAGTACTTACCCTTGCCAGGCAGGCACTTAGATCGCTGAGCTATCTCCATGGCTCCCATATTGTATAGTTTTGCAATCTCATTTTTTTTTCTACCTAACAGAGATCATGAGTCTTTTTCATTAAATGTTCTACAGCATTATTTTTTATTTATTTATTTATTTATTTATGTGTGTGTGGCCAGCTCAGCCCACCAGGGGGCGGGGCTGACTGGCATGTGGTGCTGGGGGATTGAACCGCGGTCCCTGTGTTTTGTTAAGCTTGTTCTAAGTAGGTGCTTTAGACCAATGAGCCATCTCACCAGCTCCCTACAGCATTATTTTTAATGACAGCATAGACTTTCTATCATATGGGTAGTTTAACCAGTTCTTTATTATTGAACATTTGGGTTGTTTCCAGGTTTTCCTTTTTACAAATAATGAAGTAAACATTGTAGCTAAATCTTTTTTTTTTTAATATTTATTTATTTTGTGTGTGTGTGGCCAGCTCAGCCCACCAGGGGGCAGGGCTGGCTGACATGTGGTGCTGGGGGATTGAACCGCGGGCCCTGTGTTTTGCTTAGCTTAGTTTATTCTGAGTAGGTGCTTTAGACCACTGAGCCATCTCACCAGCCCAGTTGCTAAATCTTTACATCCATAATTTGTTACATTAAGTAAATTTCCTTTTTTATTTTTTTATTTTTTGGCAGAACCAGGGATTGAACTCAGGCCATTCTACTGAGCCGTCTCCCTGGCCCCTTAAGTAAATTTCAAAATATAGAATTAGTACATTTTCCAAAGTACTCCAAATCTTAAGGCTTTTGATCTGCCACCCACTTGCCCTCCAGAAAAGTTGTATCAGTTTACATTCTCATCTTCTTTATATGAATGTCACTTTTCCTTAATCTTGTTTCATCTTTGTCACTTTGATACATGGAAAATGGTGTCTGCTTATTTTAATTTACATTTCTTTTAATTTACATTTACCAGTGCTTAATGAGGTAAACATTATTTTCCTTACATTTATTGGTCCTTGTTAAATCTTTTGTAGTCAAACAAAATTTTAAGCTAGGGATAAAGGATCTGCTTGTCAATCAACCTTATGCCCACCTCTGATTCTCCTACTTTTATTTTAATCTTTTTCTTGTCTGAGTTTTTGATTGGTATGGAGAATTCTATCTGCTCAGAAGACCTCTTCATAGTCTTCACAGTCTTTAGTTAATATCAATTATCTCTTTAAAAGAAGGAAAACTTTGTTATGTACTATTTTTTCAGACAGAATTGATGCAGTCCCTATCCCAAACAGTACTGAATTATGTAGTGTAAATTGTGAATGTGTTCTTTTCTGTTCTAAACACCATTCACAGGCTGTTTTTGCCTCTTATGAACAATGCTTAAAATATTTTTGTACCTCTTTGCTCTGAAATCTATTTCCTTGTGGTTAATTTCCAGAAGTGGGTGGCCCAGGGAGATAGCTCAGTGGCTTCAGTGCTTGCCTGGTAAGCGCAAGGTCGGAGTTCAATCCCTGCTATCAGACAAAAACAAAAACAGATGTGGGATGGTAAGGTCAGGAGTTAACTCAGGTGCAAAACTTTGATACGCTTTACCAGACTGCTTTCTAGAGGCATAATGCTAATTCAACTTTGTCAATTGTGAGTAAAGGGTACACTCCTCACATTCTCAGCAGTTATCAAACATTATCAGAAGAATTCCTCCCTGCTTCCCCTCCCTGCCTTGAGCTGAAACCCAGGTGCTTGTGCATAGTATGTAAGAGCTTTACCAGTGAGCTATACCCTCAGCCCAAGAAATAGCTAGAGAGCTTGATATTAGATGGTATTTTTTGCCTTGTTTTAAGTTTTTATGCCTTTAAGTTTTAAAAATTTTAATTAAATTAAAAAAAATTTCTAGTAGTGAGGCTAAGCATCTTTTTTGATGTGTTTGGCCATTTGGATTTTGGAGATTTGAAGACTCTTAAGCTATTTCTTAGCCTTCTGTTTTTCAGATTAAACAAGTATTCTTTTATCTTGTCCTATGGGACTGCTTTCCTTCCATTTGATTTGGCCTTCCTTTAGCATTATCACTTTCGTTTTTCAAATATGGGGGAACCAAATATAGACAAGACATTTTAGCAGAGCCTCATTAGTGTGCTTAATCATGTTGGTAGTATTAAGGAGACTTTTGTCACTTTTTTTTAGCACATGAAGAAAGTTTTATACATATCTAGAAGGTCTAGAAAATAAAGACTTTTCAGTTACTTGATGATGTATTTTATTCATCTGTAAAATGTTGATATAATACTGTAGTACCTGTCTCAGCTGAGCATGGTGGTGTACACCTATAACCCCAGCATTCTGACAGTTGTACACATAAAATGATGAGGTTAGTGTGTGAAACCTAGTAGGTCTTCACTGAGTGTGAACTGTAAAAATGATATATATATATTTTTTAGGCTATTGATCTTTGCCTACAATATTTTTTTACTCTTATATAAGGGGTATGTGAATAAATACTATATAATGCATACAGTTAGTTCATTGAAGACTTAAAACATAAAAAGTATATACCAAGAAAGATTACAGTATTTTTAACTGTGTGTGTATATATATATACATATATATACACAATATGTGTATGTTCAAAATATAAATGTATATGTCCAATAATATAAATTTAGAACATATTTGATTATATATATGTCTTCAATAATGTAGAGCCTAACAGTTGCCAGCACCAAGATTACTAAGTCCTAAATTGAGTGTGTTAGTGCACACCTGTAATCCTAGCACTCGGGAGGCTGAGGCAAAAGGATTGTTGCAAGTGCAAGACCATCCTGGGCTACGAAGTGAGATCAGTGCCAGCATGAACTGCATAGTGAGACCCTGTCTCAAACAGACCAAAAAATACCCCACAAAAAAACAACAACAAAAATTACCAAGTCCCTCTGCTTGGAGGAGCTCATAAGAAGGTATGGATATAGGTAAACAGCTTTTAATGTAAAATACATTTTAAGTCTCTTTATACGAACACAACTTCTTGAAGTGTTTCATCTGAATTGATGAGTAAACACCAGTTGTTCTTACTAATATTAAATGAAGCACAAAACAGTTTTATTTTCTGAGCCTCAAGGATTATGTCTTTATGAGGATGAATTGTAATGTAGTTATTTTTATGCTTTTACATTCCTAAGACTGTATTTGAGACTCTTGTGAGTAGCTCATACATCTTAGAGTTGGTATGTTATAATAGGGAAAATGTCAAATTTGACAGCTTTGCTTCTGTTAAAGTGTTTGTTGAGAATACGCAGTTGATGCTAAAATTTAGGAAATAGGTAGTCACCTTTGTTTGTCAGGATTTAGATATGGCAGTAATAGTGTGATCAAATGTTCTGCCATGTGAGTTAAGCATCATCTCTCTGAAATGAAAACATTTGTAAGATACCTTTTATGGCCCAGGTGATATGTTAGATGCTGGAGTGACAAGATGAGGTGGTTCTCTGCCCCAAAGCAGTATAAATACAGTGTTGTGAAATCAGACTCACAGTACCATGTGGCGAAGTGTTGTAACGATGATATGAATGATCCCGAGAGAAGAGTGATTAATTCTGTGTGACATCCCCATTTTTAAGAAAGGTATATTTTGAATTCCCATTGCCATTTTCATGAGAGTTATTTCTAGACTCATATGTATGATTTAGATAATTTGAGTATTTGGTTAGACAGAGTTTTATTATATGCAAGACTCAGATTTTACTTTAAATGAAGAAAGAGTTACATGGACTATAGTTCTAATTTCATTTTTAATAAGTTTTCTTACAATTTACTTTAAATTTTAATAAAATTTTAAATTATAAAAGTAATATATGTGTATGAAATACTAAAATAGTCCAAAAGGACATCAAATACCAATGAAAGTACAGTATTGCTACTCACCTGAGTACTGTTAGAATAGTTTAAACAATCACTTGTAAATAAACTTGGACTTTAAGTACCTCATATTCTGAGCATTTACTCTTTCTGTTCAATGGGGCAAATAAATTTCCTTTTAAGGAAAAATACTCTGAAGCAACAGAGGTTGTCGAGGAACCGAGAGTGGAAGGTAACTGTAGCACATTTCTAAAAGTACATTGATCAGTTAGATTGGTATGTCCTGTAGGGCTTTTTAAGGATTTATTGGCACACTTCATCAAGGTATTTGTGAGAGTATTCAGGGAAACCTAAGAAATTCTGCAGTCTTTCCTTATAAATTCATGCCTGGTCAGAAATTATAGCTTGAGTGGGATATCCCTCCACAGAACTCAAATATGCACTATTTATCATGTTACTTAGTGTAGCAGTAATGTAAAATGTTAAGAGTATTTTTTCCTTTTGTTTCCTTGTATGAGCAGGCTCACTCCACATATGTTTTATCATATGTCTCTTCATCTCTCCCTTACTTCAACTTCCACTAACTCTCCCAATTCCCCACATCATTCTCTTAAAAGAAAAAAATGTTTTGTCCACTGAGTCCTCTTTCTTATTTATTTAATATATCTTGGGTTGAATGTTTCTCACAAAAACACTTTGCATTCAGAATTAGCCTATCAAGCTGTTTCCTCCGTAGACCCTGCTGTAGATTGCAGAACTTCTACTGCAGTGCCCTCTGAGGTACAAAAACCCACTGCTGCTTATGGCTCAGCTTTCATGATTTTAGAATATAATTCTCTTACTCTGCTTCAAAAAGTTATCCTTGTGGGTATTTCTGTACTATTAAAAAAATTGTATTTTTGGGCCTCAGAACTAGCTAACGTACTGAACAGAACTCCTTATCCTATTCCAATTAAAACTAGTCATCATGACACATTTCCATTTATTAATATCTACGCATGTGTGTGTGTGCACACACTTGTACATGTGCATACTTATACTGATATATAAAAATTCTAGTTGGACCTATATTGGAAATGATAGTCATTTATCCACATGGTTGTTATTGAGGAATTTGTAACCTGCACTCTTCCTTTTTACTGGTAATGCCATTCTGCTTAGGGAATATAGAACAAGCCCAAACAGTAATACTGACAGAATTTGGAATTATGATACAGTGGAGCCGTCACGTAATTCTTTGTTGAAGAAGTTAGGGCCTAAATGTTAAGGCTTATTGTTATTCCGAGTTGATAATCTCTGCCTTGCTTTAATAATTTTTCCTCATGCCTGGGTAGCCTGCGAGTTGCACAATAATCACTCACACAGCTTTGTAATCAATGCCCAAAGTAATAGGATTCCTCTGGCCACCGGCAATTAATAAATTTGTGTCTTTTTTAAAACACTAGCAAGTCGGGCCTGAAATACGACTGACTGGCTCTCCTCATTTGCATATTTATTGCAGTGGAAAAATTCTTACCAGATGATTGATGCTGAGCTTGCCTCTTGAATTCCAAGCAGCACATTATTATGAAATGAAAAATGCTGGCCATACAGTTGATTAAAGTTGAAGACAGTGGAATCGGTGTTTTTTAAGATTGTGGGAGAATTAAAGGCATATTTTAATAGATGTTGACAAGAAGTGAACTAACAAAAGCAAAGCAAAGGATTTGCTTGAAAAGATTTAATCAAACGTCTTTCTTGGGGGATTAATTGCTGGGGATGACTAGGGCAAGTGGCAGGCTTGTGTGGATTTGAATGAAAAGTATTGTTCTCAGGCCAATATATCGTGTGTCATTTTGACCTATAGTTTAGCTCTAGCTCTGGAGTTACTTTTAGGGAAGAAAAAAATGCTCTTATAATCAGTACATTCCACTTCAATGTATTTATCTGGAGTAATAGAAGTGCGGGAGTTGATACTTACTTGTGTATAAATAATTGCATTTTTGCATATTTAAAAATAACTATATAGACATTTAAAAACTGGTAAGGTAAACTTTATTTTACTTTATACATCTCTTATTCTCTTTCCATCCCATTTCCAGAAATTTTACTTATTGTTTTATAATCTAATTAATGAACTATGTGCCTTGTCTAAACTGATTCTCTGCCTACAGTTTTGTTTGTGTTGGACAGCCTAGATGAATCATGGAAAAAAATAAAGCTGTTAGGTGAAAATGGTTTTTAGATTGGTGACATTTTATACATAGAATGCTTGCATATGAGTAACGTGTAAATGAATACCTAATATTGGGACCTGTGAATGCCAAGCCAGTCGTAGCACTGTAGATCAGTACAAGCAGAGCGTAAAATGTTCCATGTGAAAGATGATGATTTTGATAGTAATAAGCCTTCTATATCTATAGGTTTTTCTTTTTAATTTCTAAATACCTTAATAGACAATAACACATTGTTTTTCACCTGAATTGTATGAAACCAATGGGCAGGGCATAGTCTAAATTTTATAAAGGAGAAAATTAAAACTTGCAGTTATTAAATTAGTCCACTCACATAACATGACTAGTTAGTGACTGTCAGAGAAGTGGGTTCCTGACCCTCAATAAAGGACTATTTCCATTTATTCTCCACTGAGAATTGCTCTTAAAACTGGTAATCAGATGCTTAGGTTGAATCTTGATAATATGGTGAGGCATATGTCCTTCTTAATATCCTCCTTAAAGGAAAGAAAGGCCTCTGGAAATGAACCATGTAGGGCAAAATAGACATAGATATCCTTGACAGTCTCCATTTATTTTGTGGCCTTGTGCTAAGAGGGAGAGAAAAGAAAGCATAGCATCTTGGCTGCTTTTCTTAACTTTTAACTCTTGTTATAGGAAGAAAAATTAGAGGTGAATTAGAAACTGTTGACTTCAATCTAGTTATTATTCATAGAGTCGAGCAAATACAACTTGGTTCTATATGAATAATAAAGAGGGTTTTGTTTGTTTGTTTTGGCTGGGAAGAATTCAGTGTTGAATTTGAGCCTTTCAGAGAATCTGTCAACTTGTCTGGTGTGGCATTGAAGAGGCCTCCCACCTTCAATGGTGCCCCATTTTCTCTTAGAGTTTATGTGGAATGCGAATTGGGTTTGGTCTTCTAAATCTCTCTGTAGGAAATTGTCTGTATGGTGGGCTAGTGGTGACATTTACTTTAACAAACTTTTTTGGTAGTGGTTAGAAGCACAGAACTGCAGATTTCATCTCTGATAGGCCTCTTGACACTGTGAGGCATGGTGGTGCTATCCCTGAATGGAGCTTAAATACTGAAGGCTACTTTCTGAGTGGTTGAAGGGGTGTATAAAATGAGAACATGTGAGAGAGTATTAACAGAAAAGCATACTTTGATTTACTGATACTGGCTTTCTACTTTCTTGTTGGATTGATATGCTGTCTTAATATATCTGTGATGGATTTTTAAAACTGACTTGAATGAAATGAAAAGGCTAGTGTAGCTACTTGAAAGTGGCCCTTAAAAATTGTAGTCTTTCATTGGATGATTTCACAGTTCTTGGGTGTGCTACATGTTTGCATCAAATTGTAACTTGCTTGTTGGCAAACAGCTGAAAGATTATAAAATGCATTGCAGCTGCTTCCCTATGTGGTTCTTGAGTTCATGTTTCAGGTCATGGGTACATAGCATTTAGAAGAAGGAAAGGACAGGCGCTTTGGTCTTCCTGTTCTTTTGAGGGGGAGAGGGAGAAGGGGAGGGGGAGGGGAGGGAGAGGAAGAGAGAGAGAGAGAGAGAGATATAATAAACACAAAACACAGTTTTTATCATTTTAAGTGTGCAGTTGGCTTAGTAATACTAAATATATTTCCATTGTTGTGCAACCAGTCTCTAGAACTTTTCATCTTGTAAAACTGAAGACTGTCTCTTAATTAACTCTGTTTCCTCATCTCAGCCACTGGCAAGTACGATGCCTCTTTCTGTATCTCTTATTTGATGACTACAGGTATCTTATATAAGTGGAATTATATCATATTTATCTCTTCATGATTTATTCCATTTAGTGTAATGTCCTCGATGTTGATCCATATTCAAGCATGTGACCGACTTTCCTTTTTAAGTCTGGATAATACCTCCCCTGCTGGGTGTTTGTTTGTTTGTTTGTTTGTTTGTTTGAGAGGCTCAATTTGAAGTAATACAGATTATCTTTTTTTTCTTGGTTATACCTAGGTGAACTGGGATGGATTTAAGTATACAGTTCAGTGTCATTAAATACATTTATGTTGGGGCTGGTGAGATGGCTCAGTGGTCTAAAGCACCTACTTAGAACAAGCTTAGCAAAGCACAGGGACCGCGGTTCAATCCCCCAGCACCACATGCCAGCCAGCCTGCCCCCTGGTGGGCTGAGCTGGCCACACACAACACACACACACACACACACACACACACACACACAAATAAATAAATAAATAAATAAAATAAAAAATAAATAAATACATTTATGTTATTTACAGCCATCTCCAGAATTTCTTATTTTCTCAAACTATGTACTTATTAAGCAGTAATTCCCTATTCTGCCCCTTCCGCAACTCCTAGTAACTACTATCCTACTTTTTCTGTCTCCATGTTGTTGCTGTCCTTTTATGGAGCTGGAGATTGAACCCAGGACCCCAGGCATGCTAAGAAAATATGCCACTGGGTTATATCCTCAGCCCTGTTTTGTGAGTTTGATTACCTTAGGTACCTCATGTAAGTGGAATTATATAGCATTTTTCCTTATGTGCAGCTAGGTTATTTCATTTAACTTTCAAGGGAAATCTTTTTTTTTTTTTTAAATTTAGTACAGGGTGTACAGAGTCTCACTATGTAGATTGGACTTGTAGCGATCCACCTGTTTTCAGCCTTTAAGAGCTGTGATTACAGGCACGCTACCACACCCAGTCTCAACCCAAACCTGCGTGGGGGCAGTGCCTGCGTAGCTTGTGGTGCTGGGGATTGAACTCCTGGCCCCTGTGCTCTCCTAAGCAGGTGTTTTAGTCTGCTGAGCTATCTGGCCAGCCCTTCAAGGGAAATCTTTTTTTAAATTTTTTTTAACATTTATTTATTTGTGTGTGTGTGTGTGTGGGGCCAGCTCAGCCCACCAGGGGGGCGCGGCTGGCTGGCATGTGGTGCTGGGGGATCGAACCGCCGCGGTCCCGGCTTTGCCAAGCTTTTTCCAAGTAGGTGCTTTAGACCACTGAGCCATCTCACCAGCCCCTCAAGGGAAATCTTGATCCAGGAAATCTTTAAGACCACTTTGTAGATGCAGTGTGTTTGTAGCTTCACTGTAGAAAACATAGGCTGTGTCTCTTAAGGTATAGCCTTTTAGGCTGGAGGTTTAGCTCAAGAGTAGAGCTTGCAAAAAAAAAAAAAAAAAAAGAGTACAGCTTGCCTAGCATGTAAAAGGTCCTAGATTTGATCTTCAGCCTCCCAACCTAGAAGCCACTCCTCTCCATCCCCCCAAAATTACCACTATTTGTAGGAAAGAAAGTAGAAATAGTGGTTAATGGTTATGTAGGATTTCAGGGGCTGGGGAGATAGCTCAGTTGGATAAGTGCTTGTCTGGCAAGCTCAAGGGCCTGAGTTCAATCCGTGGCTCCACAAAAAAAAAAAAAAAAAAAAAAAAAAAAAGTTATGTAGGATTTCAGTGAATAAGATTTTTTAATTTATATGGGCTTCCTTCTAGTATCTTACTCCATTTTCTTACAGTTCTTGCTATAACATATACTTTTAGAACTTCAGCTACTCTGGGCTAGCTGTTTTAAAGTTCTAGCCTTTTTAAAGCAGATAATTTATGGTAATTTTTTTTTTTTTTGGCGGAACCGGGGATTGACCTCAGATCCTTGCGTTTGCCAATCAAGCGCTTATCCTATTGAGCCATCTCCCCGGCCCTATGGTAACTTTTTTATGGTAACATTTTATATTCTCTGATTTTCTCCCTCTGAAAAACTTCCATATATTTACATAATTTTGTATTGTTTACAGATTTAGCACATTTAAATTGATTCTTATTTTAAAAATTGTTTTATCTTTATTTTTTTCTTTTTTGCTACCTTTCATTTTGTTTGTATTTAATTCATTTCCTAAAAGCTGATAGAAGGATAATTCTGTGTTAGATTTTTCTTTCTGAGAAACTTAATCTCCATATTTGATAAAGCATGTCCCCACCCCATTTTATTATTTTTTTTTAAGAATGTATTTATTTATTTATTTTTTATATTTATTTGTGTGTGTGTGTGTGTGTGTGTGTGGCCAGCTCAGCCCACCAGGGGGCGGGGCTGGCTGGCATGTGGTGCTGGGGGATTGAACCGCGGTCTCTGTGTTTTGCTAAGCTTGTTCTAAGTAGGTGCTTTAGACCACTGAGCCATCTCACCAGCCCCCCCATTTTATTATTGAGAGCAGCAGGTTGAGGATTTGGATTTGGGCACAAGACATTCTGGATTTTTAAGGTAGTGTTTATACTAATTAAGGTAGTGATATTACTAATCCTTCCAAATGGTGTGGCTATGCATTATAAAATGATCAGTGTACAGAATTTTGAAAAGATGTAAGGATTTTTTTTATTTTTAAATAAAATTTTATTCATATAGGTTTTTTTTTTTTTTTTTTTCCGGAACCAGGGATTGAACTTCAGGCCCTTGCACTTGCCAGGCAAGTGCTTATTCTACTGAGCTATCTCCCCTGCCCATGGAACAATTTCTGACCAGTCTGGGAATGTTTTCTCAGGTTGGTCAATGCTCCCCCTTGTATTACTATGCATATATATGCATTGTAATACAAGTACATATTTATTTATGTAATTCCTATAATTCTGCCTATGACACAACATTGAGAGCTTAACTTGTGCTGTTGCCCTGTGATGAATCTGGTACAGACATGAAATGATGAAGGCTGCTCAAGGTAGGCAAGGTAGAAGCAGAAACAGAAAAGAAAGAATGGGACCCAGAGATTACTTTAAAAGATTTCATAGGGCGTGAGGCTAGTACAGGCTGAAGTTAGTACAGAATATAAAATAAAAATGAATATAGGGGTTATTATGTAAGAGTTACTTGTGAGATTACAGTTACTTAGGAAAAGGAGGGAAGAAATGACAGAAGCATGGCTAGAGGAAAAAATGGACAATTATTAGTAATATGAATAAAAATAGAGGGGCCAGGGAGATAGCTTAGTAGAACAAGCACTTGCCTGGCAAGTGCAAGGACCTGAATTCAATCCCTGGTTCTGCAAAAAAAAAAGAATAAAAATACAGTTTGGCACCAGTTAAATGTGTGATGTCATTCTCCTATGAAAATACATTAAGTGTAAAATAGAAATTCAGACAAGGGAAAACTATTAAATAGGAATAAAAAAGTTTTCTAGTCATGGTATGCTTTAAGGTGTGATAGAGCCATGTGAAGACTTTCTGGCAGTTGCTGGAAATGTACAAGTTTGATAGTGAGGAATCTGAGTGCTCTCAACACATAAATGGTGATTAACAGTGTCTGGTTAACCTTTTTTTTTTTTTTTTTGTATTTTAGGGAAGGGTCTATAGGAGGTTCAGGGTCTCACTACTACACTACTAGATTGGACTCATAGTGATCCGCCTGTTTACAGCCTCCCAGGAGCTGGGATTACAGACACGTGCCACCACGCCCAGTCTCAATTGCCATCTCAGCCCATCCCAGGGGCGAGGCCAGCACGTCAGGCCTGGGGATCAAACCCCAGCCCCTGCACCTGCTTGCAGGTGCTTTAATCCACTGAGCTATTTGACCATCCCTAGTTAACCTCTTTAGTAGGAGTATTTGACAGAGAAGACAAGAGTTCAGTTTCCCGAGGACCAGTTTTCATCCTGAAAGTTCTTAACCACAGATTGTACACCAAATCCTGACCCACCTATGTTGCAAATGCAGATGAAAGCATAGTCTCCAAGTACATATTTATATATCTAATTCCTATGTTATTATAAATTAATATGTATACATATTTTAGAAAGCCATTAACTTGGATTTTCACATGTGATCGGGAATGTTCCATAAAGAGTGTGTGAGTGAGTGAGCGAATGTGCTGCAGCTTGCGCCAGTGGCAGATACGCTTTGGGGGAGAAGTGGGAGAGAGGAGCAATCCAATCCTGAGTTTTGCTCTGTAGTAGAAGAAGAATTTCCTAAAGAATTAGCCAGATCCAAGATAGCAACAGTAGCCTTAGAAATGTACAGTTTAACATTGTGATAACAGGCAGGGGGCAGTTTGCTACACTTAAATTTAAGAACTTACTATTTATTGAAATTTTACTCTCCACAGATATTTTCCAAAGCGCCTTTCACATATTACCTTGCTTGTTTCTTGCAACAACCCTAAGCACTGTTTTTATTTCCTTTGGAAATTGTGTATTTCAGGGAGTTCTGAGTGTGTCCTGTATCTCCGTTTGTGCTCTTTGCTGCCAGGACTCCTGGGGAGTAACAGGTATTACCCACTTTGGAAAATTGTAGTGATTAATTGTCTCATTTCCTTCCCAGGTCACAAGGCACTTAAAGCGTTGTTGAGGTCATTGGTAGATCTTCAGGAAGAGTTGCTTTTCCAGTACCCAGATACTAGATATCTAGTAGATGGAACAAAGCCAAAAGAGGAAAGGTAAAGAGGGAATGGAACTGTGGAGTGGTTTATTTTATTTTCATCTAGATAGTTTCCAATCTCTTAGGAGAGAGAAAGCCATCTTTCTGAGATAGAATCAGACTTGATTTTAGTAAAATAGAAAAAGTCTCATAGATAAACATGATGGCACATGTCTTGGAAGGTACATGGTACTTGAAAGGCTAAGGTAGGAGGGTCACAAATTTAAAACCAGCCTGGGGAATATAGTGAGGATTTATCTTGAAAATTTGGAAAGGGATGAGATGTTCATTGGTAGAGCACTTGCCTAGCATGTGCAAAGCCCTGGTTTCAACCTGTAGTACCACCATGTAAAAATAAAAGAACCCCTTACAATTAATGGTGGTCAAGAGACACACAAATTTGGATTTAATTTTGGATTTTTATCTTTTGTTATGTCTTTTGTTTGTGGGCTTAGGAAAGATTTGCTTTCTCATAGGTCTGTTGAAATTAGGAGATAAAAGCATATTATGAATGTTAGTGCTTAATGTTTATGAAGCACCTTTGCTCATACCATGGGATCCCTGGTGACAACCATCTTCAGTGAAGGAAGGAGTTATTTTGAAGGATAGAAAGATTTCAGGGAACAATGAAAAAATAACCTTTTTTCTTTCCTGAAATTGTTACATTTAATGAAGGTTTTCCCTCATTTTGAGCCTGCTTTGTATGGCACATGTGTCCTTTTTTTCCACTGGGTTTGTCTTGCCTCGTTGTCTTCTACTGAACAAATTGGAAGGACAGAAAGGAAGCTTACGTTTATTGACTACGCATGTACTATATTTTGGGTCAGTAATCCAGTGAGTACAACTGGCTATATAGCTGTATTGTTTTACATTCTCATGGCAGTTACATGTACAGCCATCTCTAGGTATCCATGGAAATTAACTCCAGGACCTAGCACGATACCAGAATCTGCAGATGCTCAAGTTAGTGTATGTCTGTTATATGTTCGTGCCTCCCCCATCCGCAGTGCTGTGGATGATACCCAGAGCCTCAATTATGCTATCATGTCTCTTACATAAAGTGGTATATAATATTGGCATATGACACATACCCTCTCATGTATTTTAAATCATCTCTATACTGCTCATAATATAATACCTGGTTCAGGGAATGAAGATGGCAAGAAAATGCACGTTTAAAACATGCTTAAGGCAGATGTGCTTTTTTTTCCCGAATATTGAATATTGATTGACTGATGCTGTGGCTTCAGAGTGCTGTTGTGTTGCAGTTTAGCACATATTTGGGCGCCTACCCCTTTGAATTTTCTTCACGTTCAGCTTTCCATGTTATGTTTTTGTTATCTTATTCACCTTTCCCAAATAGTTGTTACAGAGACACATTTCTCTTATTGATTTGGGGATTAAGGCCATAGAAATATGATTATGTGTTTAATTTTTAAAGACCCTTCTGCAATAGTGCATGCTTGGTTCATAGGCATTTCTAATAATGATTTTACAACCTCATTTATTTTTAGTTTGCTTACCTTTTAGAAAATATTTTGAAACTCAAGTGCTTTTCATGTGTATTTGAAAAGTTACATGAGCTTTGATTGACTTCATGAACATTGTTTTCAAACCAAAAAAAAAAAACTATCCTCATAATTGTGGTATGTTTAAGATGTAGATAGAATATAGGGGATCGGGGAGATGACTCAGTAGAATAAGCACTTACCTGGCAAGCGCAAGGGCCTGAGTTCAATCCCCGGTTCCACGAAAAAGGGAAAAAAAAAGAATATATAAGGCCTAAACACTTCATATGAGGCTAGTTTTTTTAACCTAAGTAATATTTACTGACATTGGACTCTGTGTTCCTACCCATTTTCTAGTGAGATTTCTAGTGAAGATGATGAACCAGTGGACAGAAAGCAGAAGAGAAGGGCACTGCCGAAGAGGAAGCTGGAGATGGATGCCTATCCTGGCTTCATGGCAAAGCGCTTCGCTGACTTTACTGTCTACAGGAACCGCACGCTACAGAAGTGGCATGATAAAACTAAACTGGCTTCTGGAAAGCTGGGCAAGGCAAGTTGTGTGTGTGTGTGTGTTGTAGCAACCTAAAGCAGTTATAAGAAATTGAGAAATTGAAACTATAGTTTATTTATATGGATGCTGAATAGTCCTTTTTTTTTTTTTTTTTTTTTGTGGTACTGGGGATTGAGCTCAGGACCTTGCGCTTGCCAGGCAAGTGCTTATTCTAGTGAGCTATCTCCCCGGCCCATTTAGTCATTTTTCTCACAAAATTTACAGAACCTTTGCCTTGTAAGCATTTAACTGCTGAGAATACAAAATACTTTAAAGAAATAGGTTTTAAAATAATTATCATTAAAGGACCAGAATTTAATCTGTAGCTATAAGAAAGTGATATGACCTGCTTAAGACCCAGTTTTGTTTTTTCATGAGAACAACTATAGCTGCTCACAAACTCAGACCTTAGCAGAAAGTCCCTTTTGAAGAGATGATGGTCAGTTTCTCTGCTGACAAGTAAAGATGGAAAAGCCAGGGTAGCTCCCTTCAGCATTGGCTTGCTGTATTATCTGACACTGGTTAATATTGCAGGGTTTTGGTGCCTTTGAACGCTCCGTCTTGACTCAGATTGATCACATTTTGATGGACAAAGAGAGATTACTGCGAAGGACACAAACCAAGCGCTCTGTCTACCGAGTTCTTGGCAAACCTGAACCAGCAGCTTCACCTATCCCAGAGAATTTGCCAGGAGAACAGGTAAGAACTCTGTGATGTATAGTGAGTGTGGGGAGTGGTTTCTGTCAGGCAGATTAAGTGAAGAACTTGTGGGCATTACCTGGATAAGTTAACAAGAAAGGAAAATGTATTTCTGTACTGTGTTGTTAACAAACTTAAAAGAGTAGCTGTACAGGGATTTTTTTAAAAACATAGAGCTTTACTGATTGTTTATGTTGTTTTATTCTTAGGTGATATAGGAGTTAGGTAGGGGAAACATTTGTAAGATTTACTTAAAGATGTATTTTAAATCTTTCAAAATTTTTTCAGATTTATTTTTAGTTTTTGGGGTTTTGTGATAATCGGGGTTAGGTAAACCCTCTACCACTGAACTGCACCCCCAGTCCTTAAGGTTTAGTTTTTGGTTTTGTATCTTTTGGTTTTTTTGAGACAGGGTTTCGCTATGTAGTTCAGGCCAAACTTGAACTTACTGTGTAACCCAGGCTGGCCTTGAATTCACAGCGATCTTTCTGCCTCAGCCATCCTTCTGCCTCAGCCTTCTGAATACTTGGGTTATATACCTGTGCCATCAGACCTGGCTAAGGGTTAGTGTTGTGTTTGTTTGTTTGTTTTTGTACTAGGGATCAAACTCAGAACCTTGAAATTGCCGGGCAGGTGCTGTGCCGCTAAGCTGTATCCCTGGCAAGATTTAATTTTATAGCCACTCTTAGGAATGCCATTGTTGAAGCAAGTATGTATTTTGGCTTAATGTTTGTTGTTTACATACTCCTCAAAAGGATCCAGAAGGGGAATAATCAAATTCTTTTGTTTAAAGGAAACTTTTTTAATTATAAGAAAAATATATACTTAATTTATTTTAGGTTCATAAGAATTTTTTTTTTTTTTTTTTTTTTTTTTTTTTTTGTATTTTAGCGAAGGGTCTACAGGGTGTTTAGGGTCTCACTACTAACTGGGACTCATAGTGATCCTCCTGTTGACAGCCTCCCAAAAGCTGGGATTATGGGCATGCTACCATGCCCAGTCTCAGTTGCTGTCTCAGCATGCCCTGGGGGTGGGGCCAGCATGGCAGGCCCGGGTATTGAACCTCCAGCCTCTGCTTGCAGGCGCTTTAATCCACTGAACTATTTGGCTGTCCCTAAGTTCATAAGAATTTAAAATAAAATTCTTTTTGAAAATTCTACCCCTCAGATAATAATAGCTGTGACAAGCCTTATGCATATAGCATATACTTACTCCAAAATATGATTGTCTTTTTCTTGCTATTAAGTAGAATAGCTGTGTGTGTATAGAAAACAACTGCATTTAAAAGCTTACAACTTACAGTTTAAATTTAATATGTTCTAGATACTTTTTTATATTGTTACAGAGAGATCCACCTCATTTTTTAAAATGCTTACAGAGGATTCCATTGGGTGGAATCTATACTATACTGTAGTTTATTTAATTCTGGATAATTTGTCTCCATTTCAGAAAACACCACCAGTGAAAACACCACTGAACATGTGTAGTTGTGGGTTTATATGGACATATGACTCAAGGTTGGAATTAGCCTGCTTCAGGCTTTCTCAGTGCTGGGATCATAGTCACAAACCCCCATACCCAGCTTTTATTTCTGAGTTCTTCATATCTTAAGGAAAAAATACTTTGACAGGTATATTATTTAAAATAGCTGTGTTACTTTGATAACCTTTTTGAGATTCACTTCATTTCTCATTGACCTAGGAGATCCTTCCACAAGTCCCTGCCAATGCTCACTTGAAGGACTTGGATGAAGAAATTTTTGATGATGATGACTTTTACCATCAGGTATGACTTTTTTTTTAACAATCTTGTTCTTTTACAAGTCAGATTTTTAGCATTTTAAAATAGCAGGCTTCTCAGAACAAAAAGTAGCTTATTTTGCAGAATTATAAAGAGAAGGAGTTAGAATTACTGCATTCAGAGTTGTTTTACAGTATCATTCTGGATAGAAGCCAGAACTTGTTTCTTTGCTTTTTTGGTACCAGGAATCCAGTTGAGGACTTTGTACTTGCCAGGCAGGTGCTGTGCCACTGAGCTATATCCCTGGCACTATAGTGTCATTCTACATTATTTTATTTTATTTTATTTTTTATTGTGGTACTGGGGGATTGAACTCAGGACCCTGTACTTGCCAGGCAAGTGCTTATTCTACTGAACTATCTCCCCAGGCCCTTGTTCTGCATTGTTGTTTTTCTTTTATGTTTTCCCTTTGAAATGAAAACAGCTATGGCTATGGCATGTTGATGTTGGCTTGTGAATTATGTGTAAGATAGTTTTAGCTTCTTTGAGTCATGTGACTTATTTATCAACAATTTTCATAGTATTAATATAGGACATAGTGTTGGGTTTTTTGTTTCTTGTTCCATTCCGATTATATATATATTTTTTTCTTTGAGATAGGGTCTTGCTATGTAGTTTAGGCTGACGCTTGAACTCACTGTGCAGCACAGGCTATCCTTGAGCTCAAGGCAGTCCTAGTGGCTCGGCCTTCTGAGTCCTGGGACCACAAATGTGTGCCACTGTGCCTGGCTTGTTCCATTACTATTAGAACAGGACACAGTGCCAAAGGGCTAGGATTCCAGAATTCTGGAATTATACCTGTGGTTGTATAACGTAGTAAGTCTCTTCACTGTTTTTGTGCCTGTTCAAATGAATCAAGTGTGCATTGAGAGTATCTGCTACTACTGATTGTAATGTTAATGCTTTAATGACCAAGATTTGATAGAAGTTGAAATATAGTTCATTTCTTAATATCTCTTCACGAATGTCTCCTCTGTTCTTTGCCTCGCATGATCCTGTTTTGGGCTTTTGAGTGGGCAGGGAGGGGGACTGAACCCAAGAATTTTGCACTGAGCTACATGTCCAGCCTTTTTTTAAAGACAGATGTTTGCTAAGTTGCCCAGGCTGGCCTTGAATTTGTAGTCTTTCTTTTCTAACCTCCCAAAGTGGTGAGATTACAGGCATATGCCACCATGGCTGGCATATTTGAGCTAAAAAACCAAAGTAACTTCATATATACCTGAGTTTCTTGGGAAGTCATACTGTACTTATTAATGAATTATGCTTCAGGCTGAATTCTTTTTTTTTTTTTTGCTGACTCAGCCTGCCCTGAGGGCGGGGCTAGCTTGGCATGTGGTGCCAGGGATCGAACTGCGGTTCCTTGCACCTGCCTAAGTTTGCCTAACTAGGTGCTTTAGACTGCTGAGCTATCTTACCGGCCCTAGGCTGAATTCTTTAGTGCTCAGTGGATTCTGTTTAGCAGTGATGTACCAATTTTTGTTGAGCCATTGTTTATCAAGACAAATTTTTTTCTCTGCGGAATTTTGAGTGTTAACTTTTGCTAGAGAATTTGGAACTGTTGAAGGTTTAGCCATGATGCCTGTACTTTGTACATGATGTAATTTTAAAAATACAGTTCATATTTAAACATTTTTAAATTATTACAATAAAAGACACTTTGCCATCAATCTTCTCAAACCCTACTCTATGCCCACATTCTTATCCCATGCATCTTGCCACTTTTTTTTTTGGTGGAACCGGGAATTGAACTCAGACCCTTGCACTTGCCAGGGAAGCGCTTATTCCACACTTACCACTTTTTGAAACAGTTCTAAAAGTCCTCTTATATGGATATCTTTTTTGCTGTGTCCTGAATTGACTCGAAATACTTATTTTTCTTTTTTTTATTGGCGGAACCAGGGATTGATCTCAGACCCTTGCGCTTGCCAGGGAAGCGCTTATTCTACTGAGCCATTTCCCTGGCCCCTTCATGGTCATTTTGACTTTGGAAAGAATCAGAAGTTACGTGGTGCCAGATTTTTTCTTTTTTTTTTTTCATCGGGGATTGAACTCAGGACTTGTGCTTGCCAGGCACGTACTTATTCTACTGAGCTATCTCCCCAGCCCTAA
>NW_004524740.1:2076543-2079967 GCF_000260255.1 Octodon degus | reverse complement strand
GGACTTGTGCTTGCCAGGCACGTACTTATTCTACTGAGCTATCTCCCCAGCCCTAATTTTTTTTTTTTTTTCTTTCTTTGTGGTACCAAGGAATGAACTCAGAACCTTGCACTTGCAAGGAAAGTGCTTATTCTACTGAGCTATCTCCCTGGCCCCCTATGGTGCCAGATCTGGTGCATGAGGAGACATACAATTGTTGTAGGAGTCTGATTTTTTTGTTCAGTGGCACTCAGCAGCAAGTCAACGTATTTTTTTATTTTTATAATGAGCAGAATATATTTATTGAGAGAAAGAAAGCTCCTGTCCAAGAGAGGGACAGGAGGGGGGCCCAAGCAGGTAGTTCCCCCCAACATATTTTTTTATCACATCTCGTGAAAACACTACATAAGAGGACTACCAGAACTGATTCACAAAGTGGCAAGAAATATGGGACAAGTGTGTTTGAAGCAAGGGGTGCTATTTTGAGGGGGATTAATGGTAATACACCTCTCATTGTAATAAATTTTAATATTTAAATTCATATTTTTATCGCCCTTGTATATGAGTATGAACAAAGAAATTTCTTAGGAAATAATATTTATAGGGGCCGGGGAGATGGCTTAGTAGAATAAGTGCTTCCCTGGCAAGTGCAAGGGCCTGAGTTCAATCCCTGGCTCCGTCAAAAAAAAAAAAAAAAATTCAAAAAAAAAAAAAAAAAAAGGAAATAATGTTAATAATCAGAATTGATGATTGTATACTGAGAATACCTCTCATTTTGCCCTAAAGGGAGAAAGAAACTTTCTGTTAAATCTTTTCATTCATTTGGTAATATTCAGTAAAATTAATATCATAAGTGAGTCCGAAAAGTAATGATCAAAGGGTATAGGAAAGAAGATTGGTGTGGCCTCAGCTGTTCCAGTCAGGGGGGTCCCAGTTTTTTTCCTTGTTCCTTTCTTCTTATGTCTATTTGTCAGAAGAGCAGAGAACTCTGTTTTGTTCTGTAGTGTCTAAAGAAGTACCTCATATGGGATATTAATGTTGTATAATTGTGTGAGATCACAGGAGACAATCAAAAATGTTCCAGTTCTCATTAATTGAAGTGTGCATTGTTCAAAAGAAAGTACATTATAAATAGTCATAGTAACATAAACTGAAATTACTGGGGAGGAGTTGTTTCTACTGTCAAGCCTTAGTCAGAAAGTTTTATTATTTTCTTTCTTTTTTTGGTCTGGAAATCTGTTTAAAAGAAATTGCATTACTTGATTGGCTCTTCTTCCCAATTAATAATTTTAACTTCGATAAATTCTGATTTCAGAGTTATGAGTAGTCACATCTTAGCTTTTCCCCTTGCTGGTTAATTGGGGTGCTGGGGTTAATCTAAATTAAAACTTAAACTAATAGAGGTCACCAAGGCAGCTGAAACACCTGAGTGAAACAAATGGGGCTGCCAGGCGCAACTTTATCTTGGCTGTTTCCCAAGAGGGAAGTGGCAGCAAATTGGAGTTGTTTCAGCCTTCTGTAAAGGTGAATGATGGGTGACACTTGTTAATGTACAGCATCTCCGGAAGCGTTCCAGATTGCTTTGCTGCTGTACCAACTGCTGCCATCCATGCACAGTTGGTAGGAACTGGACCAGTTGCCAACATCTGGTAGCACAGCAAGGAATGGGTGCAAGCCTTGAAACCCCACAGATTCTAAATATGGTGCTTAGACTGTGCAGGCTTTAATCACTTACCACTCTTTGGCAGCAGGCTACGACAGCTTATCCTAGCCTCGTACATCACATCCCGACATCTGCTGAGCTCAAGGCAGCTGCGCATTCATTTTCTTTTCTTGCCTTTTCTCTTTGCTTCCTATTTCTCCTCTTCTTCCCACTCCCCTCACTCCCACCTCCCTTCAGTTTTCCTCCCCCGCCCCAATATGCTCCCTGGGAGAGATGATCTGTAAAGATTACTGCTTCATTGTGTGCAAGTAATTGTGGTGATGCCAGGCCCTTGACAGACACAACGTAGCACCTGTTCTGCTGACCTGGTTAATTTCTTCTGTTGAGTGGGATTTGCCAGAGATTGGAGCTGAAGCCAATTCAGTGATAAGGCAAAAGAAAATGGCTGTATGTTTTCTGTTACCTCCCAATTAAATTGGCTTCATAAAGTGCTTTCCTTTATTTGTCAGGATGGTAAGCCTGAGCTAAGTGTTGCATTCAGAAATGGTACAATGTACTACAAAGGGCCTGTGAGTTTTCATTTGTGGTGTGTGTGTGTGCGTGTGTGTGTGCGTGTCTTTTAAATGTGGTCATATGGAAGAGCTGTGTGCTGAAAATAATACCTTTCGTCTTTTTTTTTTTTTTAACTGTACTTGAAGTCAGACTCGTTGGGCCCATGTTTTGTAAGGAAGAGATTATCGCCACATTGAATTTTAATGTTTCATTGTAAGGGTTTAAAGGCTTTCTTGGTTAATTCAGGTGTCGCGAGGCTGTGTAAATGCCGTAACTACTGAGAATAATATACAATGTCAGAACCTCCTATACACACGCACAAGCTTGCTCACACATGCGTCCATTCCCACTTTCGTTCTGTCTCTTAATGGACCTTAAGTCACTACAGTTTCAGAATATGTATTACTAAAGTGTAGGCTGTGTGTGTGTGTATACATATACATACTTAGATGGCTGCAAATACAGCATATGAGAGACTAAAGACAATGTCAGATATAATAAAACTATCATTTTTAGAGTTGAAAAGACTGTTAGAAGCAGCTGAGTCCCTGAGAAGTAACTTCCTAAAATCGTACAGCAAGCAACAATGCTAACACTACTGCTTGATCTGAGGACTGCTTAAATCAGTTCTTACTCTCTTTCTCTTCCTCTCCCTCTTGTTTTAAGACAGGATTTCACTACATAGTCCAGCTGTCCTCAAACTTAAAACCTTCTACCTCAGCCTCCCCAGCAACTGGAATTAAAGCTATGCAGTACCTCATTCCCAGCTTTTGTTCTTTTTGTATACCTTTGTTTCTTAAATATTTAATTCTTGAGCCATAAAAAGATTTCATTATAGCAGTACAGTTTTCAGTTTTTAAATAAATAAGGTTCATTTTCTTAGAACTGGAAGAAATGTTACGTTGTTAAAAAAGTAATTTATTTTCCTTAGAAAGCAAATGATTTATTGAACTGTTACTTAACAATTCTATTGGAAAAAAAATTAGCTTTATAATTTTGTTATTGGTTTGTTTGGAAACTGGAAATGTCAAAAGCTTGAGTACAGCCAGCAATGAAGGTTTTGAGAGGAACAATTCACCTTCTACAGAAGAGCATGTAAAGATTTACTTTTAGGGCCTGGGAGATGGCTCAGTAGAATAAGCGCTTCCCTGGCAAACACAAGGGCCTGAGTTCCACAAAAAAAAAAAAAAAAAAAAAAAAAAAAAAATTTACTTTTAAATTATTTTGCGG
>NW_004524740.1:2061027-2076370 GCF_000260255.1 Octodon degus | reverse complement strand
GCACAGGGACCGCGGTTCAATCCCCCAGCACCACATGCCAGCCAGCCCCGCCCCCTGGTGGGCTGAGCTGGCCACACACAGACACAAAATAAATAAATAAATAAATATTTAAAGAAATTATTTTGCATTTGGCCATTTTCTTGTTGAAGCTCATCCCTAAAGACAACTACAAAACATGAAGGTTGTAAATGACTGTGAAGGCGGGCCCATTCAGAAATGCTTTCAATATCTATTTTTTTTGGGGGGGATCCTATTGGCTACTTTATAACATTAAATTCTTCAGAGATGTGTTGTGTATGCTGCAATTTAAGATTTTTTTAATTTTACTTTTTCAAACGATCAGATAATCTTTGATTTTATAAGCCTGAAAGAACCAGCGTTTGCTGAGCACTAGTTATGAACCAGCTTTTGGACTAAGTAGATAGTGCTTGACATGCATCTTCATTTAGTTTTCATGAGATCCCATATTGTGGTGCAATTGTATCTAGCAACAAGGTATATAAAATAACTGGTTTTATTATTTTCATACTCCTGGGCCCTAATTAATTTCTTGTCACCTTATGAGGTATTTTGTCTTAAAAGGACTAACTGAGCTTAGATGTTGACAGATCAATAACTGGATTTCTAAAGGTTCATTAGGATTTTGTATCTTGCCTCTAGCTCTGCTTAGTTTTGATCTGGTTTGTTCTGTCACTTTGAATCTTTCCAGGAGGGTCTAGAGAAACACGTAATAGGTTTTGGTCTTTTGATGACCACTTTGATGGGTTAAATTTCTTCTTTCATTTGCCATGAGGATATGTATATAACTGACCCTGCCACATACTGGACTCTTATATGCAAGAAATTTGATAATGCCATAAACAAATAATTACTAATTTGGTGAACTATTAAAAGTCGATAATGTTAAGAAATGGAGAAGAGGCAAGCTGTCTTGACAAGTTGGTTTTCTTTAATTAAATTGGTGAGTGATTAATATGGACAGTTGATGCGGCTCTCTGTAAGTCTGTGTTTTTACTGTGAGCAAGAGATGCCTTACATCATCCATGGGGCTAATAGCAGTACAGTTTCCTTACTGTTGGCATGATCTTTCCTGTGGTGCAGCTGATGGCTAATAACATACTTTAAGTTTGATTTGAACCTGCTCCTGCTAATGACTGGAGAAGAGATGCCATTTGTTTGAAGCTCTTCCATTTTAAATTTTACTTTTCATTGTTTCTGTTATTTGAGATCTGGACAGTGTTTCTTTTTTTTTTTTAATTAATTTATTTATTTGTGTGTGTGTGTGTGTGTGTGTGTGTGTGTGTGTATGTGGCCAGCTCAGCCCACCAGGGGGCGGGGCTGTCTGGCATGTGGTGCTGGGGGATTGAACCGTGGTCTCTGTGCTTTGCTAAGCCTGTTCTAAGTAGGTGCTTCAGACCACTGAGCCATCTCACCAGCCCAAAATGGAATAAGGTTTTGTTTTTTGTTTTTTTTCCTCCGAATGCCCTCAGGGGTGGTTTGGCTGGCTGGAGTGTTGTGGGGATCGAACTACAGCAACCTGAGGCTGACAGCTTTGTGGAAGGAGCCACTTAAACAACTGAGCTAAGGCCAGGCCCCCGACAGTGTTTCATAAAAGTTCAATGAAAATTATTTTACATAGACCTCTGTAAGTTTAGAGGGGACGTATATATGAAGTACATAAATTTGAAAATTGAAATTATGACTGATGGTATAAGCAGGGAATTAATTAGGTCTTGGGGCATAGTAATGGTATTTTAAAAATTCAATCTACCAATGTCTAGTTAAACTTTAATTTTAATAATTAGATCATTTTACTTATCGTAAATAAGAATGTTAGTTGAAATACATGGCAGTTTCTGTGCTGTTAGATACACTGCAGTGATAATGCTGCCATTGTTTATCTGTTATCATGAGGCCCAAATATGGTTTCAGTATTGGAATTTGATTGCTAGGTTGGGCTCACTGTAGAGACTAAAACAGTAGGACAAAAGCCATATTTTAAGTACAAGTTCCAGAAGGATCATCAGACAGCCGCAGCAAAGGAAGGGACACCTCCCTTGTCTTTATTTCTTTGTTACTATAAAGAACACATTGCCATAAATTCTCCAAATATTCTGTCACTTCAAACACAGTTATCTCATCATTCTTAACAGTTTCTGAAGCAGTTCTGGAAGTCTTCTTTCATGAGTTCTTTAACATTTAAAATAATATGGTAAGTGCTGCTGCCAGGTGCCAACCAGTAGAAAACCAGGCTTGTAAACACATTCCAGTGTGATGTTATCCATCTTATTTACTGGATATGGTTGAAGATAGAATAAAACGCTTAAAGACATTGGCTAAGACATTAGGAAAAGACTGAAGCAAAGACTATGAATAAAACCCTGATTGCATAGTTACTCCCACAAAGAATCAACAAATGGGATCTTATTTTACTAAAAAGCTTTTGCACAGCAAAGGAAACCACCAACAAAGTGAAGAGACAACCCACAACATGGGAAAAAAGTGTTTGCCGTCCATTCCTCAAAGTTTTACTATTGAGAGGATATAAAGAACTCAAAAAGAAAAAGAAAAATCAGACCTCCCAAATTTAAAGGCCTAATCCAAGAATGGGCGTCAGAGATGAATACACACTTTATAAATGAAGACATATAAACACCAAATAAATATATGAAAAAATATATAATATCACTGATCATTCAAGACATGAAACTAAAACAACACCGAGATTCCATCTCACTCCAGAAAGAATAACTGTTATCAAGAAATCAACCAATAACAAATGTTGGAGGGGCTGGGGGAAAAAAGGAACCATTCTCCGCTGTTGGTGGGAATGTAGACCAGTGCAGTCAGTGTGGAGATTCCTCAATGACTAGGGTTGGAGGTTTTCTTTGACCCAGCTATGCCCCTTCTAGGTATCTTTCTGAAAGAATTGAAAGCATCATATCACAACGATATATGTGCACCTAAGTCTATAGCAGCACGATTTGTAATTGCTGTATCTTGGAAACAACCCAAATGCCCATCAGCTAAGGAATGGATAAAAAAGATGTGGTTCTTTTTATGTAATGGAGTATTACTCAGCCATAAGGAAGGATAAACTGGAGACTTTTATAAGGAAGGAAGGAAGGAAGGAGAGAGAGAGAGAGAGAGAGAGAGAGAGAGAGAGAGAGAGAGAGAGAGAGAAATCAATTTATATACTGTGTCAGTACAATGGAAGAAGAAAGCAAACTACACAGTCATCCCAGTAGATGCAAAAGTAGTATTTTCATCGTTTCATGATTAAAACGCGACTGAGATAGAAGGACATCTGTGAAAACCCACAAGCAACATCACATTCGAAGACTGGATACTCTCCCTAAGATTAGGAACAAGATGACAACATCCATTCTTGCTGCTTCCATTTAGCATTGTAGTAGAGCCAGGGCAGTTGGCACAAGAAAAAGAAAAACCTCTGAATTGTAAGGAAAAGATGATGTAAAATTGTCTTTTATTTGCAGAGGACATGATTTTATATGTACAAAATACCCAAAAAAAAAGTACCAAAATGATTTCTGGAATTAATAACAAATCTGTCAGTGTTGCAGGACACAAAATGAATATACAAAACAGATGTGGTTCTGTGTACCAGCAATGCACAATCTGTAAAGGGAGCTAAGAGAACAGTTCATTTATAATAGCATCCAAAAGAATAAAATACAACTTAAAGATTCTATACAATCCCTATCAACCTTTTTTTTTTTTCCTGTATTTTAGGGAAGGGTCTACAGGGTGTTCAGGGTCTCACTGCTAGATCAGACTCCTAGTGATGCGCCAGTTTACAGCCTCCCAAGAGCTGGGATTATTGGCATGTGCCACCATGCCCAGTCTGCCTTTTTTTTTTTTTTTTTTTTTTTTAGCAGAAATTGATAAGAGGGCCCTAAAACTCATTGAGAAATATAAGGACCCAGACTAGCCAAAGTGATCTTGAAAAAGAAGGATAGAGAGGATTGTGATGGTTGATTGATTGTAGTAAGCATATTTAATAATGAGGACTCACACTTCCTAATTTCAGAACTTACTGCAAAGCTGCAATAATCAAGACATAGTGGCACTGTCATAGTGCTGGACATATAGAGCAATGGAATACAATTGAGAAACCAGAAAGAAACCCTTACATTTAGAGTCACTTTCAGGGGGGAAAATAGACTCAATATTTTTCTTTTTGGGAAGGTGGTAAGAGAGTTTTGATACTGAATAACCAGGGTTTTGCACATGCCAAGCATGTACTATACACCTGAGCCACACCCCCAGACTGTTCATTTGATTTTCAGTAGGAATACCAAGACAATTCAGTGGAAACAAGTCTTTTCAACAAATGGTGCTAGCACAACTGGATATAAAGAAGGAAGACAGTTTTTCCTCGTACCCACACAAAAAGTTAACCCATAAGATCATGAACTAACACAGAGTGAAAATTATAATGTTTTTGGAAGAAAACATAGAAGTAAAAGCAGAAATCTTCATGACTTATGGTTAAGAAAAGGGTTTCTCTGCCAGGCATTGTGCACATGTCTGTAATGTGGAGGCAGAGGCAGGAGGGTTGTTGTGAATTTGAGGCCAGCCTGGGCTACATAGGTCAAGGTCAGCTGGAATTACATCGGGAAACCCTGTCTCAAAAAAAAAAAAGGCAGTAAGTTCTTAGGATTCCAAAACATAAGTGACAAAATAAAAAGTAGATGAGTTGAGATAAATTATACAATCAATAAAGATAACCTACAAATGGAGGAAATACTTGCAGATTGTGTATCTGATAAGAGACATATACCCAGATTATGTAAAGAACTCTTACAACCCACTAAGAAAAGATGGCAAAGGATTTAAGTAGATTTTTTTTTTTTTTTTTTTTTTTTTTGTGGAACCAGGGATTGAACTCAGGCCCTTGCGCTTGCCAGGGAAGCACTTATTGTATTGAGCCATCTCCTCAGCCCCCTTAAGTAGATATTTCCCCAAAGAAGATCTATAAGTGACCTGTGAGCATAGGAAAAATACTGTTATCTGAAACTTTAGGAAACAGAGAACTACCCACAGTGAAAACCACCTCACACATATTCGAATGGCTATAATTTAAAAAATGATCACAAATTTTGGCCAAAGATATGGAGAATTTCAAATTCTCATAACTTTGCTGATGGGATTATAAAACGGTGTGACTTTTGGCAGTTCCTAAAACTGTTAAACACAGTTACTATGTGCACTGATACACCAAAGAGAATTGAAAATACGTCACTCAAAAACTTGTACCTGAATGTTCACAGTATTAGTCATAATGTTCACAAAAGAAATAACCCATATATCCCCCAGTTGATAAATGGGTAAGCAAAATCTGATTTATGCATTTTATTGAGTATCATTGATCCATAAAGAACTAGATATACAACATGGATATACCTGGAAATCACTATTGTAAGTGAAAGAAGCAAGTCACTAAGGACCAATAGTATGATTTTATTTGCATGAAATGTCCAGAATAGGCCTGTCTATTGGAAAAAAACTTAAAAAGTGGATTGATAGTTACATAGAGTTGTGGGTATTGGGGATAAATGGGGAGTGAGAACTAATGGGTAGTGGATTTCTTTTAGGGGTGATAGTTAACCTAAATGTGATGATTGTATAACCCTGTGAATATGTAGAACCATTGAATTATATAATTTAAATATATGAATTACATGGTAAATAAATTATATCTGAATAAAACTTTT
The DNA here is from genome assembly GCF_000260255.1 of Octodon degus. Taxonomy (NCBI): domain Eukaryota; kingdom Metazoa; phylum Chordata; class Mammalia; order Rodentia; family Octodontidae; genus Octodon; species Octodon degus. The sequence goes on along the minus strand of NW_004524740.1, from coordinate 2,070,632 downwards.
TGAAAAATCATTTTAAGGGCCAGGGAGATGGCTCAGTAGAGCAAGGGCCTGATTTCAATCCCTGGTCCCGCCCCCCCCAAAAAAAATCATTTTAAAAAGAAGGTAGTATTCCACTGTGTTTGTCGAGGCAGACCAAATGAGGAGTGAGAGGGAACTTGGTTTTAGCAGTATGGAAAGTCATTGGTGATCTTGACCAAAAGTGTTTTTGGTGGAGTGGAAGAACTGGTTCAAGAGGGAATAGAAAAATATGTGGTTGACTGTGAGTGTAGGAAGCATAAGAGATTTGCTACAAAGGGGATGGAGAATTGGGCCAGTAGCTGGAAGGGGAAGGGGAGGTTGTTTTGTTTTAAGATGTCTTTTGTACACTACAGACAGGGAAATTGCAGGAAAGAGGTGAGAAAATTGCTGTTGAGAGCTGTAAGATAGGGAGAGAAGGGTTGGTCCTGTAGATAGGGAAGCCAGAACATGTGTCTTGCAAGTAGATAAGGGTACAAGTATATAGTTCTTATCTGAGCATTCTATTTTATTTCTTAAGATTGAGGAAGCCAAGAGTGAGATATAGGAGGATTCAGAGGCTTGAGATGAAGTTATTTGTGACAGTAGGAGAGTGAAAAGACAAGGAAAATATAGAACTGCCAAGTAACACTGAAGACACAGTGTTCATGGTGATGATTTTAGGGTAAGAAGAGCACATGTGGTTCTCTCTTTCTGTCTGGCCACGGTCAGCCACATGGGTGCAGATACAGAGGTGTACACTCTCCAAAGGAAATACTGGTACATAATACCCTGTCTGCAGTTCTGAAATCAAAACATTTTAAAACCTCAAGATGATGATGATGATGATGATGATGATGATGATGATGATGATGATGATGATGATGATGAAGAAAAGAAGAAGAAGAAGAAGAAGAAGAAGATCTGATAAACGTGGAAACATCTGAATTGAATGATTATGAAGTTGTTTTTAGGCTTTATATGTGTCACTGAAGGGAAATATTTGTATGTGTTTTGCTGCAGTGATACTGTGCTTGACTTCTGGAGTGGTGCCCCCAGCACCATTGGACGTGTATGGTATTATGTACTGTATTTCCCTCCTAAAATTCTAAAAAATTCTGAATCCCAATGTGCATTCATCCTTAAGGGATTATGAATCTGTATGCAGAGGGACATCCTAGCAGGGAGTTGAGGATATACGCGTGAGGAACGATGATCCTGAGGCCCTAAGGGATCTCATCTACCTGGTAAAGGGGAAAGTGAGCACCTGCGGAGAGGGCAGAAGATGCTGAGTAGGTGGTGGGATCAGTGGACTATTGATCCTGGTGGGGCTAAAGAATTATTGACAACTGAACAGTGAGGGAGGCTGCTGGAAACATAGAATCTGTTTCATCAGAGCTTGTAATCCTTAAAGGGCATAATTGCAGAATACAAGTTAGTACTGTCCTTTCAGTTTTCTTGTCAATCCTTTAGTTCTGCATGACTTCTTATTCTCTCAACACAAATATGTTGTATAGTACATTAAAAGACACATTGCCAGCAAATGTTGAAAAATAGCTAGAAATTGAGCTGGTGGCTAAAGGATGTTTAACCCCTCTCCTGGATTATAGAGGAGAAATGTACACACCAAGATATGTGTCTGGTTAAAATGGGTATTCTTTTCTTTTTCTTTTTTTTTTTTGTACCAGGGATTGAACTCAGGATTTTGTGCTTGCCAGGTAGGCACTTAGGCTGCTGAGCTGTTTCTCTGGCCTTAAAATAGGGATTCTTAAAAAATTCTGGAAAATAGTATGCTCCAAGTGTTGTTATGTTTAGAATAAATAGGTAGAGTGGCTTGATGCAGTCACTTGGTTCTTAAAAATTATTTTATTTGTAGGAGAAAGACAGCATATTGGTAAAAACTTTGTCAGCATTTGAATTGCTTACTGCTTTGTCTTCACACATCAGGACCTAATACTGGTAGAATTTATACTTCTAATTAATAAATATTGGGAGACATTGTGTCATACCTAATGGAATATATGGGGTCTGATGAGAAATTTTTTGTTTTTGACTAATAAATTTGAACCTAGATGGCCAAACCTTGGGAACTATTACTGCCTTTGAAGTATTTTCAGGATTTATGCTGAGAAAGCTGTGTTACTTTATTCCGTGAATGAATTTTATCCTTCTCCCAAATCACAGGCCTTAATACCAGCTCTAGAGTATACCCATGATGCAACACTAAGCCAAATTATGGAAAAATTGAGCTGAGTATGATGGTGCATACCTTTAATCCTAGCCAGTTTGAGTCCTGCCTGGACAACCTAATAAAACTATCTTAAAATAAATATAAAACAGGCATGTGTAAGATTCTGGGTTTAGTCCCCAGTACCACATGTAGAAACACAAAAGGTGGGAAAGCTAATTGGTTCCTTAAAGACCAGAGATAGGGCCAGGGATATGGCTCAGAGGCAAAAAGTGCCTCCCAGGCAAGCTCAGGGTCCTGAATTCAATTCCTGGTACCACCAAAAAAGACCAGAGATAGGGGGAATTGGGCTTTTTCAGTGATAGCCTCTAGCTATATATTTCCTTAGGTTAGTAACCAAAGTGAACTATATGCAACTCTAGTATTAAGGTCCTTCTTGGACTTTATTCACTCTTTCTGATTTTCTTCTGTTCTTCTGTCCCTTGTATTTCTATCCTCTGTCTCTTGCAGTACTAGAGACTGAACTCCTTGCCTTTGCCTTTGCCTTCATACTAAGCTATATCCTCAGCCCTTTTTTGAGATAAAATTTTTAAGTTACCTAAGTTCAGTTCACACAGTCTTCTTGCCTCAGCCTGGCAGATAGCTGAAATTATAGGCATGTACAATCATGCCAGCTGTCATTCTTTTTTTTTTTAATTAATTTATTTATTTATTGCTGTGTGTGTGTGTGTGTGTGTGTGTGTGTGTGTGTGGCCAGCTCAGCCCACCAGGGGGCGGGGCTGGCTGGCATGTGGTGCTGGGGGATTGAACCGCGGTCCCTCTGCTTTTGTTAAGCTTGTTCTAAGTAGGCGCTCCAGACCACTGAGCCATCCCACCAGCCCCCAGCTGTCATTCTTATAATGCATTTGTTCTTGCAAATGTTGAGTATCATTTCAAATCTTATTTGGAAATTTGTGGAAACAAAAATTAAGTTATGGGGCTGGTGAGATGGCTCAGTGGTCTAAAGCACCTACTTAGAACAAGCTTAGCAAAGCACAAGGAAAAAAAAAAAAAAATTCCTTATGGGGGCCCAGCCCTAGCTCAGTTCTTTAAGTGGCTGCTTCCACAATGCTGGCAGCTTCAGTTTGCTGTAGTTCGATCCCCACAACACTCCAGCCATGCAAAAGTGCCCTGAAGGCATTCAAGGAGCAAAACACACACACACACACACACACACACACACACACACACACAAAAATTCCTTATACAAAGCATGGGACAAGGACCGCGGTTTAATCCCCCAGCACCACATGCCAGCCAGCCCCGCCCCCTGGTGGGCTGAGCTGGCCACACACACACACACACACAAATAAATAAATAAATTTTTTTTAAAAAAACCTTTTTTTAAAAAAATTAAGTTATTGTATTTGTTGGTTTTTAAAAATTTATTTATTTATTTATTTATTTATGTATGTATTTTGTGTGTGTGTGGCCAGTTCAGCCCACCAGGGGGCGGGGCTGGCTGGCATGTGGTGCTGGGGATTGAACCGCGGTCCCTGTGCTTTGCTTAGCTTAGTTTGTTCTAAGTAGGTGCTTTAGACCACTGAGCCATCTCACCAGCCCTATTTGTTGGTTGTTGATAGTGGTAGTAATTTTTGGGGGGAGCTATTAAACTGTACCCCAAATGGGGTTTAGGGATTATCTGTGATTAAGCTTGAGTCACAAATTCAGAAAGGCAGGGACTTATCTAACCTTCAAACTACATCCTTTAAAAATATTTTCCAGGTGTGGTGGTACCTGTAATCCCAGCATTTGGGAGGCTGAGACAGGAGGGTTCCAGTGAGTTCAAGCCCAGCTTGGGCTACTTAGTCAGTTTAAGGCCACACTGAACTAGACAGGGAGACAGTATAGTTTTTTTTTTTTTTCTCTCTGAAAAAAAGAAAAAGAAAGAAAGAAAGAAAGAAAGAAAGAAAGAAAGAAAGCCAGCCAGCCAGCCCTTCAAATTATTTGACTTTTCAGTAAGGATATCTTGACAGTTCAGTGAATGAAAAGAATCATTCATACTTCAGAGGCTGAGGCAGAGGGTCCTAGGGAACATAGTGAGACCCTGTCAGAAACAGACACCAGACTCTTTGGCAAGTGGTATAATTGGATATCCACATGTAAAAGATGGCTCCCAATTAATTCAAATTAAATTATAGGCTAAAATATATAAAACTCATGGAAGGAAATAGGAATAAGTCTTCATGACCTTGGGTTAAGAAAATATTGAACTGCATCAAAATTAGAAATTTTCAGCAAATGATACCATAAAAAAGGTAAAAAAAGATACTACAGAACAGAGGTTGATAAGGAATTATTATCCAGAATACATAAAGAACTTATATAACTTGATGCCAAGAAGACAGTCCAATTCTGCAGTGGGTAAAGGCTCTGAGTCATTTCTCCAGAGAAGGGATACAGATGGCTAGTAAGCAGGGGAGGCTGCTTCACATTGGTAGTCTCAGGGAAACACAAATGAGAACCATACTGAGATTCACTTGCTGTTAGGATGGGTAAGTTAACATTTACATTATTATACTAAACAATTATTCACAGGTACTGTGGTTGTGTTCTCTTGTGTATTTGTTCCTAGCATTTAAAACGCCTGCTGTAAAAGTAATTGTTGAGTTTTCTGTGTATCTCTCACGTTTCCACCACATGCTCTAAATGCCTCAAGTGTACAAGAGTTTTTGTTTTTGTTTTTGTTTTTCTGGGTACAGTGGACTTTATTAATGATGTGCAAGGGCAGTGAGCCAGGGATCCCGAGGGCCCCCCCCCTTCTAGGGGACCTGGGATGGAAGCTGCGAGGGGGAGATTCTCAGCATTGGGGCTGAGTAGGGCAGTGACTTCTACAGTGGCGTCTCTATCCCTCTGGTCTCGCTGGGCTGTGGTTGAGGGACCCCTACTCCTTGGTTGCCATATAGACCATGACGTCCACCACCCTATTGCTGTAGCCAAACTCATTGTCATACCAGGAAATGAGCTCCACAAAGTGGTCATTCAGGACGATGCCAGCCACAGCATCAAAGGTGGAAGAGTGGTGTCACTATTGAAGTCACAGGACACAATTTGGTCCTCGATGTAGCCCAGGATGCCTTTGAGGGGACCATCTGATGCCTGTGTCACCTTCTTGATGTCGTTGTATTTAGCCACTTTCTCCAGGCGGCAGGTCAGATTCACCACTGACACATTGGGAGTGGGCACATGGAAGGCCATGCCTGTGAGCTTCCTGTTCAGCTCCAGGATGACCTTGCCCACAGCCTTGGCAGTGTCAGTGGATGCAGGAATGATGTTCTGAGCAGCCCCACGGCCGTCACGCCACAGCTTCCCAGAGGGGTCATCCATACTCTTCTGTGTACAAGAGTCTTTCCTTTTCTCTACCTGCCTGCAAGAGCTGTCGATGCTCTTCCTTTCTGGTGTGGTCTGCATTCTTGAACGTGCTCTTCTTTCCTGAATTGGGCCTTTGTTTTCTAATGTTTTAAATCCTCTTATTGCCACATACACTTATTACTGAAGTGTGTCTCTCTGTGAGTGTGTGGAAGGCAAATTGGTGAGCCTTCATGTAATTTGCTAAATAATTTGGCTATGTATAAAATTTGATACTGGAAATCATTTTCCTCAGAATTTTGAAGGTATTCCTTTGTCATCCCCTGGCACCTGCAATTACTCTTGAAATGTCTACTCCTATTTTTAAATTTCCATTCCTTAATATAAAGCATATACACAATTTGTTGCCAAAACCATGTGCTATTCTGACAATATTAGGAAGACAGCCTAAACGCGAGCTGTCTCAGGTAAACAAGAACTCCTCCATGTGACCTGTTTTTTTTTTGCTTAACTGTTTGGGATCCTTTCTGAATCTTGTGTGTACCACATATGATGCTGATGTATATGGAAGAAGCCCTTTTTCATTTGATGTTGTAATAGGTCTTTGCAGGCTTATTCTTGTTCTTTGATTGGGAAATTTTTTTTTTTAAAGAATTTTTTTTTCATTTGGATTCTATTTATTTATTTGTTTGTTTGTGTGTGTGTGTGTGTGTGTGTGTGTGTGTGTGTGGCCAGCTCAGCCCACCAGGGGGAGGGGCTGGCTGGCATGTGGTGCTGGAGGATTGAACCGCGGTCCCTGTGCTTTTGTTAAGCTTGTTCTGAGTAGGTGCTTTAGACCACTGAGCCATCTCACTAGCCCCTGATTGGGAAGTTTTTAAAAACTTTTCTCTTGGCCTTTGTTAGTCAGTTATTGAACTTTCTGAGTTGTCTCCTAAATTGTTTTCTTTTCCAAATGAGCAAAAAAAGTTAGCTTTTTGTCTTTTAGTGTTTTTTGTTTTCTTTTGTTTTTAATTTTATATATTTGGTACAGGGTCTCAACATGCAGCTCAGACTCCTAGTGATTCTCCTGTTTCAGCCTCCCCAGTGATGGGATTATAGGTGTGCATGGGGCAGGCCCAGTGTGGCATATGGTGCTGGGGTTCAAACTCAAACTCGGGTTCTTGTTCTTGCCTAGACAGGCGCTTAGACCACTAAGCCTTCTCCATGGCCCTAGTTGTTGGGTTTTTTTTTAAGTTGTTGGGGTTTGTTTGTTTTGTTTTTTGCAGAGCTGGGGATTGAACTCAAGCCCTTGCACTTGCCAGGCAAGCGCTTATTCAGTTGAGCTAATTGAATAGCTCCCCAGCCCACCTAGTTGTTGTTGTTGTTTAGTCTTTTATTTATTCACTACAGGGTCTTGCTACATAGCTGCAACTGCAGCTCCAACTCGTAGTGATCCTCCTGTCTCAGCCTCCCCAGCATTGGGATTATAGGTGTGTGCCACCATGCCCGGTTTTGGTAGCTGGCTCAGCACCCTCCTGGAGCCCACATGGCAGCGGTACCAGAGATCAAACCTGGGTCCTTGTGCTTGCCAAGCTGCCTTTTAGTGTTGTTTTTTTTTGTTTGTTTGTTTCTTTGTTTTTGGCAGGGCTGTTGCAGCATGTGGTGCCAGGGATTGAACTGTGGTCCTCTGTGCCTGCCTAAGCTTTTCTAAGCAGGTGCTTTAGACTGCTGAGCTATCTTACCAGCTTGCCTTTTAGTTTTATAGCTGAAAGTTTTTCAACACTTGTCTTTCACTTCCATTGGATTTTTAATTTTTTTGTTTCTTGTTTTAGTCTTTTTTTTTTTTTTTTTTTTTACAGTAATCTATTCTTATAAAAGTGTACTTTCACTTCTCTCAGGATATCTTGTGTAAGTTTCCTCCTTCTCTCTTCCTTCTACCTTCTTCTCCTCCCTTCCTCCTTTTTTCTGTTCTTTTCCCCTCTCCCTCCCCCTTTTTTTTTTCTTTCCTTTTTCCTTGTGTTTCCTTATTGCCTCCTGGAGTCTTTATTCTATTTATTCACTTATTTATTTTTACTTTTTTTTTTTTTTTCCTTTTTGGACTATGTCTGAGAATTTCTTCAATTCTGGTAATTGTTTACTCTCTGTTTATGTTTAAGAGTGAAGCATTAAGAAGGTTATTTGTGGGGCTGGGGAGATAGCTCAGTAGAATAAGCACTTGCCTGGCAAGCGTAGGGTCCTGAGTTCAATCCCCAGTACTGCATTAAAAAAAAAAAAAGATCATTTGGAATCCCTGAAGCCTAAGCAGAGTTTCTTGGCTTCCTTAAGTATAAGTGTGCTATGAACTAACCTCTTGGTTTAACTACTTTTAAGTGTCAGAACTTGTTAATTTTGGCTCATTTGTGTTGCTATAACAAAATACCAGAGACTGGGAAGTTATAAAGGACAGCAGTTTGTTTTCTCACATTCTGGAGGCTGGGAAGCCCAGATGCAGGCATCAGGTTTGGTTGTCTGGTCAAGGTCGCTGTCTGCTTCCAAGCTGTTACCTTGCTATTGATTTTCCAGGCAAAAGGCATGCTGTGTCCTCACGTAGCATGACATGGAAGGGCAAAGGGAAGAAGTTTCTTCACTAAACTGTTTTAAGGGGCCCTGTTCCTATTCCTTCCCAAAGACCACGCCTCTCAGTATGATTATTTTGGGTATTAAGGTTCCTGCATATGAATTTAGGGGAACATAGTCAGACTATAGCTTCTGGAAATCTTTTGGGGAAGGGGAAAGCTATTAAGCTTTTCCAGAAAACACTTCTCCCTGCCTCCCCACCTAGGACATTGTATAGCTGAGCAGTAGTATTCCATAAGTAGGAGTAGGGGAACTTTATCAGGTCCCCAAGATTAGCATACAGCTGTACACTCACACCTTGCCAACCTATTGTATTTCCAGTCTGGGGCTTCTGCCATTCAATTTTTCTTTTCTCCCGTGACAGGAGAGTGGTGGTTAGCAGGTGGCTGTACCCAGCAGGAGTATAATGAATAAGTGGCTTTGCTCTGTGGCTTCCTCCAACCTTCTTGGTAATGCTATGTGAAGAGCTAATCCTCCCAGGGACTCTGTAGGCCTTAGTGGCTCTACCCTCACCTTTACTTCCCCAGGCCCTTAGGTGGCAATACCTTTTACTCCTCTATCTTTTACTGTCTAGGGAAATTTTATGGAAATGAGTTATTACTGCTCCCTTTCATTTCTTATGGGTTAGTACATTTATTTCTGAGCTGTCTTTCAAAAGGGTTGAGAAGGGAGAGAGGTAATTCAGTGGGTTTAAGCTTCTATTATTTAGTTAATTTTTAAAGAGAATACAAAATGGTAAAAAAAGAAAAGAAAAGAAAAAACATTATAAATGACACAGAATTTCACTAAACAAAATAATAGAAATTGGACAGTGGTTGCTGTATGGGCTACTATTTTTTTTTTTTTTTTTTTTTTTTTTTTTTTTTTTTTTTTTTTTTTTTTTTTTTTTTGTGGAACTGGGGATTGATGGGCTTCTATTTTTAACTAACCAAAGCATCCATGTTTTTTAGTTCAAGTATCATATCATAAATCATGCCAAGTGCAGTGCAGTGGTATACCCATAATTGTAGCTTCTTGGAGGCTGATGCAAGAAGATCACTAGTTGGAGGCCAACCTGGAAAATTTAATGGCATCCTATCTCAAAACAAGGTTTTGTTTTTCTGGTTTTTTTTCTTTTTAAAGGGTTGGGGATATAGATCAGTGCTTCCTGGTTCAGCCCCGGCATTACAAAATAAATAATAAGTAAAAAGTATTATAAATGTTGATTAGATGCTCAAGTAGTGCCGTCAGAGCCATTTCTCATGTATGCTGTTAGGTAACATTAGGTTTTGTGGGATGACCTGGAAACCTAACTTCATCTATGATTTTCCCCTAGAGGTACAGTCAAGCCTTTGTGAGTTGACTCCAGAGATAGTAGATTAGAATTTTTTAAAAATTCATATGCTTTTCCATTTTCCAAGTCTCACAGAAAAGTACTATAAATATTGTATCATCTTGATTAGAATAATAAGATTAGTAACTATGCTAAGAATTTAAATTT